>NC_143580.1:188840664-189173164 GCF_048544385.1 Mastigoproctus giganteus
TCCATGGATACCTCCTCTGAGTCCAAAGAAGCTCTCATAATTATGGCTGAGGGTTTGCTTACTTCCTTTGCTGCTTCCTTTAATATAACTGGATAGATCCCATCTATCCGGGGTGCCTTTTTTATGTTTATCTTCAACAATTTCTCCTCCACTTTCCTCTCAGTTATTACAAGATTATCTAGCTGTCTGCAAGAGTTTAACTCACCTCTGGCATTCCCCTCCCTGAATAACTCTTCATGGGTGAATGTAGATGCAAAATATTCATTTAGTTTGTTAGTCATCTGAGCAGGATCATCAATAGTTGAACCATCAATATCCAGTGGACCAATCCGATTCATCCCTTTCCTTCTAGAGTTTACATAGGTAAATAACTCTTTTCTGTTTTTCTTTGCATCCTTTGCCAAGGATTTCTCATAATCTGCCTTTGCCTGCCTAATCTCCTTTGTGACTTGGTTACAGACCAGCTTATATTTATCATAGGCTTCCATGTCACCCATTAATTTATTTGTATCCCATGCATTTTTCTTCTTTGCCACATGTCTCATTAGTTCATCTGACATCCATTTAGGCCTAAACCTTGAACAATATTTTTTAGTTGGTATGTAAAGCCTAGTAGCTTCCAAGATAAATTCTTTGAATGCTTCTCATTTTGAATTTGTTGTTGGTAACATCATCAGTTAATCTCACCGTATAGAATTTAAATACTGTCTCTGACCACCATAGTCACCTTTACGAAAGCAAAAACCCTTCCCTTTACCCCTGATGGTAGTTACCTCTTTGAGAAAATCCCACTTCAGCACACTGTGATCACTGCCACCTAGTGGTTCCTTTATCTGCAGATTCTTAATGCATGAAGAATCACTACTGATAATCAAATCCAGAGTATTACTCCCTCTAGTTGCCTCCCGAACATGCTGATGTATTAAACGATCATCCAATAAATCTACAAAAGCCTTGCTAGTGTGTGAGTGACCAACCCAAAAATTCCAGTCAATATCTGGGAAATTAAAATCCCCCATTATAAGACTCTCTGATTTACTGGTCCACCCTGTACAGTTTCTTATTATACTCATCAGAGTCATTAGGCCTATAACACACTCCTACTCTCGATTTTGATCTACCAATGCTTATGTCACACCAAACTGACTCGACACTGCACTGCACTGTCCAGCGATGTCGACTGGCTTCACTTCCTTGGATTTTATGTGTTTCTTAACTAATAGCATAACCCCTCCTCCCTTCCTATACCCATTGTACTCCCCAAATTCCAGTTCTGCATTCTTTATATCTGTGTGACACCACGTCTCTGATATCCCAAACAATATCTGCCTTTGATGATGTTTTGAGCAATACCTCAAATTCTTCAAATTTATTTACCAAACTCCTTGCATTGGTGTACATGCAAGTATACATGCACCTGTTCCTATTCTTAGATAACCTAACAAACCCATGTGTTTACTTGTACCGCAATGACTCCCAGCAGTCTCTGAAATACCGTGCATCTTGTTTTCCAGCTGTTGCTCATTCCAATAGAAGCAGTGCATGAATCACTTTCACCTCTGCCAGTGGCTACTGTTAATCTTTTAGTCCTTATATCCTTCCAAGCTATCGGTTTTCCGACCCAACACTGCCTCAACAGCATCAGCAAATATTCTTGCATCCTTTCTATTTAAGTGTATCCCATCCCTGTAGAAGCAGTCTCTTGTGTTAACAAGTACAGACCAGGATGAAAAAAATTCTAACCCTTGAGCATTGTACAGTCTCTCCAAGGCCGAATTGATCGACAAGGCTCTCATCATATTCTGCCTCCTATCGTGTCTGGGCAGAATTGCAGACACTTTCAAATTCAACCCTAATCCACAGCTTTTTTTCAACAGTGACCTGTACTTGTTATGTAATTCCGCTGGTCTCCTACTCTTAATATCATTAGTGCCAACGTGTACAACAATATCACCTTTTTTGGTCTTAAAAAATGATATCCACTCTACAACATCACCAACCTTTGCCCCTGGCAGACATACCCTGGTCCTGTTCCACCTATCCTTTTTACATAGCATGTTCCCCGTTTCCCTGACAATAGAGTCACCAACAACTTCTAGTTGCTGTGGGACCAGTGCATTCTGCCTTGTGGGTTGCCGCTGTGTTGCGTGATGATCAAGTGCAAGCTCTGGCAATTATGTGGGCAGCTGAGAGCTTGATGGGCCCCTCAATTTAAGTTTTTCGAGGGCATCCACCCTGTCCTTCAAGCTCTCATATAGGCCCATAACAACGCTGAGTTGTCACCTCATTTCCTTACACTCCTTACATTGCGTGCACACAAAGACATCCCCCTTGGCAATATCATGTCCCATACCTGACTGCTCCACAAACATCAAGCAAGCAGTGCATTTTAAAAATCATACACATGGTACACAGTACCCTTACCAAGACTTTCAAGAAAGACTTCAGTTCTATAATTTGCAGTGTCTAGATATTAGACACCTGAATGGAGACCTCACTGAAGTGTTTAAGGCCTTAAATGGAATGAGTACATTAAATGTTAGACAGCATCCTAACTGTTGCTTAGACTACACATATAAGAGAATATAAATTTAAATTTAAAAAAAGGATGATTGATTGTAGGAACCCACTTCCATCTGGCATTGTCGAAGTGAGTAGTTTGAGTAAATTTAAGGAAGAATTAGAAAAAGTTAAGTCTAGGGCAAAGGTCTCAACCTATGAGAGCTATATAAAATCACTGAACATTCAGGCATAGCCTTATTCTGCACATAGTTTTGAGCAAACTGCATTTACTACTTGGTGCACTGATCTCATTGTGGATGCACTTCACCCATGAGTTGCATTGGTAATGCACTATTCTAAATAAAAGGCATTGCTGCAATGGAGAAGCATATTGTTTCTTTATTTAAAGTGTATGCCCTTACTCACACCCAGGTTTTGACTCTGACTGAATTCTCATTGTGGGGCAGGTAGGCATTATGAAGATCTGAGATATGTCAATATGTGAGATCCAAAATCGTGCAGTAAGAGTAAGGAAAAGGCCTCAAGCTATGAAAGCTATATAAAGTCATTGTACAACTTTGGGCATAATAGCCAGCCTCTTTCTGAATTAGAAAATTTATTGGGAGGGGGATGGGCAGATGTGGTGGTGATGGGTAGTTTTTATTTTTTTTTAGCTAATGCTACATAAGCTTGCTTCCTTGCATCATTTGCCACTATTGATACTAATACTTACTGTACAACAAAGTAATAGTCGTAGTTGTAATAGAGGCATGTGATGCATGAAAGCAAGTGTATCAGTTATGTAGCATCAGCCAAAAAAAAATAAATAAAAAAAATTCACACAACCATTCCCTCTAAAATGAATTCTTTAGATGATTTCAATTTTTTATATGACATACATAATTTAAAGCATGTAACCAATCAAGACATTTTAAAATGTAAAGATTTGCAAAATAAATTAACAGACGATATCAAGAATGAAAAGGATATCGATGCCATTGACATGACCGATGAATTAAAAGTTTGTTTGTTTGTTATTTGGTTTTTAGGAGCATTAGCAACTAAGGCCATATTGCTCCAGGGATATGCAGTGGTCATTCCCTGACCTTACCGCATCCTCCGTATTTGGTGGTCACGGGCTCGAACCCCGGTCTAATCCAGGAATGGGTGCTACGCACTGCTGCTCCTGCCCACCTGGCTACGGAGGTGCCGAATTAAAAGTACTTAAAAATATTTTAAAACCAGATTTGAGAGTAACAGAAGTATTAGATAATATTTTTGAAAATAATTTATGCACCAATCTGACTACCAAATTACTACTATAGTAACTGTGAATGTTTTACTATTATTGTACATTGGTATAGTAATAACAAAACATTTGCAGTTACTTCAGCAATACATATGAATTACATTAATTTTATAACTCACTTGTAATACTGATTATATCCCTACAACTACAGAATTATGTAAAAGAAAATATTAAAGATACCTTCCATATACAAATATTTACTGTTTGTAAATATTTGTATAAGTAAATTAGTACAGCATTAGTCAAAAGTAAATTGTTACAGCATTAGTCAAAAGTAAATTGTTACAGCATTACTCAAATCATTGTTACTTGCGCTTTTTTACTCAAAATTAACAATCGAAGTCAAAGTTTCATTCGCTAATGATTCAAAATATAAACATGCATTCACATGCAAACGACTCCATATAAATAAAAATTCTAACTTACTTTGCTATTTGTTTCAGTAAACGCTCTTTCGACTATATTAGAAAAGACAGGGCCAGGACAAACAATAGTAACGTCTATATTATCGCAAAACATTTCAGTTCTAAGGCACTCAAAGTAACCCTAGAAAATATTAAATATTCAAATACTTTTCTGATCTTTTTCAAGTAATTATGTTCATATGCTAGAATGTTTAAAATATAAATTAACATTATATCAGAGATAAGGAGAGATAAGGAAAGAAAAAAGAAAAGAAAGATGTACATGGTGTTATTATAATAATTAAATGAAAATTAATCACTATTTTACTGTGTGGATGTATTGCTGAAAACACAAGTATTATATTTACCAGGAACTACTGTTTTCTGTATGTAGAGGAAAAGGATGAAGATGAATCTTATAATTAACAATCAATATTAATAGAAGCCAAAACAGAAAATTAGAGACTCTACTCTGAACTTAGGAGGTAGACCTTGGAATTCTGCTGTAACGATGCTATTGCTTCTTGTGCTCAAGCCGGAAGACTTTGTGAGGTGTTTACATTCATCTCACATGTGAATGTAGATACCTCACAAAAAAAAGAGATCTATGGAAATACAATCTTTTGGACTCTACAAGTGTTGGTGCTCTCCAATAAAACAAAAATCATGCCTGTGGTTCTCACATCTTTTTCCTTTTAGATTATTTAATTATCTTCCTTTTCTGAGGTATCTACATTTGCCTGTGGGATATCCCCTTGTAATTTCCCTACTTGAATACAGGCAGCAGTATAAACTTTACAGCACAATTTCATTTTGCTCATTAATTAATTAATTATAAGCTTTATTTTATCCTTTTTGTTTGCATTCAAGTAAGAGTAGTTCCTGGAAAATATAATACTTGCTGTAGTTTCAGCAGTATGTTCACATGGTAAAGTAGCAATTAATTACTGTATAAATTAATGTAATTTCAGAAATAAGTATTCTTTAAAATTAAATTTAATTACATTCTGAACAGCTGAATTAATTCTTTGGGCAAGCAACTATAACTGTTTTTTTTTAAAAAATAAATAAAGAAATCTTATAATAACAAACTCAGCACCACACACAGTCAATCCAGCACTCTTGGGGATTGGAAGGTGCTGTACTTTAAAATTTTCCAGATTTTACAGAGGTATACCTAGTGGTTGAGAAGTATTAGAGAACATTTCAATAAATACTAAGCACAAACAATGACCTTATTTTTATCTGTAAACATTTATAATAACTGTCTTGTCATCTGTTTTTGGGGTCAGTGGTTTTAAACTGTGTGGACACTGCACTGCAATAGTTTTAATTCTCACAGAGCAAACTTGCCTTTATAACAAATTGCCCTGGTATTCCACTACGTACAATAGATAGTGTTTACTATATTACAACTTTGAAAACTAATCTTGTATACTGCATGTCAATGCACATCAAGCAACTTCTTGCAACTGTTTTATCTGCATGTTCGCACTATAAACCACTTGCTGTCATAGCAGTCTCATCTTCTAAACAAATGGTGAATTAACCTTTGGAGAGGCCGCTTGTTTAAAAGTAGTGCAATACCAGACAACCCATTGCAAAAGGCAAGTTTATTGTGCTGTGATAATTAAGATAATTGCACTATTTATGCGGTTTAAATCCTGCTGGCCACAAAAACAGATAGATTAAAGGAGAAAATAGTCCTACAGGCATCTTATAAAGAAAGAAATGTCACTCATTTTTGCATAGGTTCTTAAAGACAAATTCCATTATTAATATGAGTGGCCAGATTGCTTTATTAATATTTCCATATTACAAAATGTGCCAGATTTTATAGAGTTTACTGTAATAATAATGTATATTTTATTATATATATTCCTAAAAAATCATTATGCAATTATGAAAGCCATTCTTGGATATTTGATCCATCAACTAGTTTACCCTCAAGTTTTGCATCAGTGAATTCTTCGAAGGAAGCTACCTGTATAAGGAATTGAGTTTGTTATTAAATTCTGAATAAAATAACTTAATTTTAATTCAACAAGTGCTTTAACTTGTTCAGTTATAAACTGAATGATGCTTTTTGTCCATTGTAAAAACAGTACAGTAGATGTATACCAAATGTTGCAACACAGGATCAACTCTGGCCCAGTCCAGTCTATTGAGATTTTTTTTTTTTTTTTTTTTAAAACTCTTTTTGACAAAAAAAAAAAAAAAAATAGGTGATGATGAAGCAAAGATATTATAGATATAAATGAGAAAGCTTATCAGCTGAAGAGAATTTCTGTATTAAATAAATTATTCACAGAATATTAAAATTAAAGGAGTGGTCATTGATAATAAATGATTTTAGTAATAAAAAGATAAATTTTTTGGAAAATACGAAATAAATTTTGTAAGCAGTTTTATGGAAAAATGATAGACTGAGTTTATATTTGAAATATTGCTTATCTTTTAAATAGCCACTGGAAAACTATGCAATGTATACACTATCCTACACAAAAATTCATTGGATGCCCTACAATCCCAGGAAATTGGTAACTATGAAATATGAAAACATTTAGGCATATAAAAATTATCAGTAGTCATCCTGGAATTATTTTAAATATGCATGTCAAATGATGAGCACACAGAAAGAGTTACCAGCTTCAAGCCGACCGGGCTAGCCGGGTGGGTAAAGTGCCTACCTAGCAACCCAAAGGTCGCGGGTCCGATTCCCGCCTCGGGCTTGGATCAAAGTACTGCAAAAAAACCTTGGGAGGCGCATTATGGCCACAGAAGCCTATGCACCAACAACTACCCCAAAAAAAAAAAAAAAAAAAAAAAAAAAAACCAGCTTCAGAGAGGAATGAGGGTTGGATGTCATTAAGGGAAAACTCTTGAAAACTTCTGAAAGTGATAAAGCCCAAGAAACCTATAGGTAAAAAGAAATCCAAAGAAGAAAAAATTAGTCAAGAAACACTTGTCATGATGAACCGAAGATGACAAATGAAGAGCAAGAAAAAAATTGAGTATACTGAGTTATGCAAAGCCATTAGAAAGAGACTCAAAGAGTACATAAGAAAATTTAACACAAGAAAAGTAGAACAAGCATTAAAGGCAAACAAAGGATTTAAATCAGCAGCCATGAGCAGTAATACAGAAAGTCAAATGATATTGAATCTGAAGAATAGCGATGGTGTACTTATAAATAGCACAGAAGGCATAATGCCAACAAATAACTTCTTTCGTCTTCTCAACCTCCAACCCAAGCACGGTACTAAGTACTATAGGTTCTAATACCTCTCGTGTTTGGGGTTTACATAAAAAAAAATAATAATAATTCAAATAGCAGAAGACTACTATAGAGAATTATACAAGAAGCAAGGGAATGATGCCAGCAGTAGGAAAGATGGATTGCAAATTAATAACACATACAACATACCTGATATACTTCCTGATGAGGTAGAACATGCATTGGAGAAAATGAAGAATCAGAAAGCCCCGGGAGAAAATGAAGTTACTGTAGAGTTGTTAAAATTGGGAGGAAGAGACATGACACAAAAACTGGCAAGGCTCTTCACAAAATGCATTAGAAAAGTTGTGATGTCTAAGGAGTGGAATAATACAATCATAGTTTTGTTGAATAAGAAAAGAGATAAATCAGAAATTGGAAATTATAGACCAATTAGCTTGTTATCCCAAATCTACAAGTTGTTCACAATTGTCATTACTAACAGAGTAGAAAGAATACTTGATGAGATACTTGTTAAACGAAAGAACAAGCTTGCTCTAGGACAGAATAGTAATAGTGGCATGTGATGCAAGAAAGCAAGCATATGGGTTTATGTAACATCAGCTGGGAAAAATAAAAAATTTGCACAACCATTCTCTCTAAATGTTTGTCCAGTTCCTCCTTAAATTTATTTAGCCTATCAACTTCCACAATGACAGACAGAAGTTTGTTCCAGCAATTAACCACCTGATGACTAAAGGCAAATTTCCACACATCTATTCTACAGCTGTCTTTCCTCAATTTGAATTTATGCCCCCTTAGGTTCGTAATCTGAACAAGTGGAAGAATCCCATCAGAATTCAGCATGCTCAACCCATTCAAGGCCTTATACACCTCAATAAGATCACCTTGCAGGTGCCTAGTCTCCAGCCGCTGCAATTTGCAGAACTTAAGTTTCTCTCTTGGTAAGAGGATTCCTTCATTCCCCTCACCAATCTTGTTGCCCTTCTCTGTACAAGCTCAAGCAAATCTACATCCTTCCTAAAATGAGGCCTCCAGACCTGTATGCAGTACTCAAGGCATGGCCTGACTATTGCCTTATACAGAGGGACAATCACCTCCCTGCTAGCAAATTCCTGTGTATCACTGACAAAACCCCATGACTTGCTCTGGCAACCTGTCTGCATTGCTCAGAAAACTTCATATCTGACTTCACAATTACTCCCAGGTCTTTTTCATTTTCTATCACCCTAAGTGTAGTACCACATAATTGGTACGTTCCTCTGGGGTTACTTCTACCCATATGCAGTACTTTGCATTTGTCAATGTTAAACTTCATTTGCCACTTCTCAGCTCATCTTCCAAAATATTCTAGATCCTGTTGCAGTAGCACACTGCCATTACTGTCATTAACAACCCTGCCAACCTTTGTATCACCTGCAAACTTCGACACTAAGCCTGATATACCTTCATCAATATCATTGATAAATATACAAAATAATAGTGGACCCAACACCAAACACCTCTCGTCTCTTATTCAACCATCCCTTTATCCATTTTAGCAACTTACCCTTAATGCCATACCTCTCCAATTTGTACAGTAGTGTGCAACAGTGTCAAAAGCTTTCCTGAAATCCAAGTATATGATATCAAAATTATTTTTTGCATCCAGTTCCTTTGTAACCACATCATAATATCCAATCAAATTTGTCAGACAAGACTTTCCCTTAAAAAACCCATGCTGTGTCTGAATTATTGCTGCAGTCTTGTCTAGAATTATCGTGCAATGCATCTTTAACCAGTGACTCCATTATTTTACTTGGAACAGAAGTTAAACTAACTGGTCTGTAATTACTCGTGTCACCCAAATATGTTGCTATATCTGTGGGGAAATGGGAGGAATTTAATGTTTGCCAATCCTGTCAAAGGTAAAAACAGCAAAACAGTACAATTTGAGTACAAGAAAAATTAAATTATGAAACCTGCTGTACTGTTTCTGCACAGCAACTTTCCAAAAAAAAAAAATTGTTTGTTTGTTTGTTATTTGGTTTTTAGGAGCATTAGCAACTAAGGCCATATTGTTCCGGTGATATGCGGTTGTCATTAAAAAAAAAAATAAAAAAAGGAAAAAAAATTGTAAAATTGATTATATTTTCACTTTTTAAAAATTTAATTACAGTCCATTCCAGTTATTAGCATTAGCATTAGTAGAGGCATATGATGCAAGAAAGCAAGCTTATTCAGCATCAGCCAAAAAAAAAAAAAAAAAAAACACACACCACTCCCATTTCACCCCTCCATTCGTTCGAAATACCTGTCCAGTTGAGCTTTAAATTTGTTTAGGCTATCAACTTCAACAACAAGTAATGGAAGTCGGTTCCACCAACCAACCACCCGCTGGCCAAAGGCAAATTTCCGCACATCAATCCGACATCCGTCCTTCCTCAATTTGAATTTATGCCCTCTGAGGTGATTATTCTGAGCAAGATGAAGAATCCCATTGGCATTGAGCATGCTCAAACCATTCAAAGCCTTATACACCTCTATCAGATCACCTCGCCGGTGCCTAGTCTCCAGACTCTGTAATTTGCAAAACTTAAGCCTTTCTTCGTAAGAGCAACCCTTTGTTCCATTCACTAATCTTGTTGCCCTTCTCTGTATCCGTTCCAGCAGCTCTACATCCTTCTTGAAATGAGGCCTCCAGACCTGTATACAGTACTCAAGATGTGGCCTAACCATTGCCTTATACAAGGGAATAATCACCTCCTTATCCCTGCTAGAAAAATTCCTGTATATCATTGACAAGACACCATGAGCTACTCTTGCAGCTCGTCTGCACTGCTCAGAGAACTTCATATCTGCCTGCACAATTACCCCCAGGTCCTTTTCATTCTCCACCACTGTCAGTGTAGTACCGCAGAGTTGATACGTTGCTCTGGGGTTACTGTTTCCCATATGTAGTACTTTACATTTGTCAATGTTAAACTTCATTTGCCACCTCGAAGCCCATCTGTTCAACCTTTCCAGATCCTGTTGCAGCAGCATAGTGTCAGTAGTGTCCTTAACAACCCTGCCAACCTTTGTATCATCTGCAAACTTGGACATTAAACTTGATATCCCATCATCAATATCATTCATAAACACCGAAAACAACAACGGACCCAACACTGAACCATGATGAACTCCACTAATAACATTAGTCCACGTTGAGCAGTGTCCATTGATTACCACTCTCTGTCTTCTGCCACTCAACCATCCCCTTATCCATAGCAGCAATTTGCCTCCAATGCCACACTGCTCCAATTTGTGCAGCAGTCTTCCATGTGCAACAATATCAATTATTTGGGACACATCGGGACTAATGCATTTTGGCCCAATTAAGCGACTGCTCCAATTATCCGAAGTTTCATGTAAATAGTTAAAAATACAATGAACCACTTTTTTTACAATTGGTTCACTGTACAATCAAATCACATTATGGCGAACTCAACATAGTAAAGTACCATTCACTATACGATGTGCAGTAATCGCATTTGTGAATTGAATTTTAATTCTATTAAACATAGATTCTAATTAGCGAAAATAGGAGGTATATTATCCACAGACTCTAAAAGCAAAAATATGTTAAGCACAAATTTACCCTTTATTACCTTACCAATTAAAAAAAAATGTGAAAAGTGGAATAATTAATATGTACTGTAATGTGTACGTACAAACTAGTTGACATTTCTGTTCACTGACATTTGTTGGTGGGGGTTAAAATTTAAAACAGTAAAAAGATAAGCAATAACAAAGAACATGGCACACACAACTTGCAAGTAACACAATACGTGCAAATGAGAACCGAGTAACGAGTTACAAAGCTTTAAAAATACAAATGAAGCGAAGATCTGAAAATTAATTTTTTTATATGATTGAAGATTTCATGGAAGTGTAAACACATTTCACCATAATAACCCACAGAATTCCAGCTGTCAGTATTATCGCAAATTCAGTAAGATCGAGTTTACTGTCCGTTTATGATAAATTTCACTAACAGAAAAGCCCAATAAACAGATGACTACTAATTGTTTTATGGTTGTGACCTCCAGAATTCTGACTGAACCACATGGTACCGTCGGAGACAATCGTAGGGTAATCTCCAATGCTGCGGTCTCCTGCCCCGATTAAACGGCATGCTGTCCCAATTAAGCGAAGTAAACCCTGGCTATTTTCTCGATTGGTTTCTGTTTTTTAAGATTTGTCCTAAATAAACGGCTGCCCTGATTAACCAGTGGCCCAAATAACCGGAATCCACCGTAGTAAAATTATTTTATTATTATATATGATAAAAATATTAATTGTATTGAATAATTTATTTTAACTTAAAATTAACTATGTGTAATTATTACTGATATATAATAAATTTAGGGTAGATATTCTTAATGTCTTCTGTTTTTTTTTTTTTTTTTCTTTTGCTGATTGCAGGTCAGTTTACAGATCCAAATAATGTGAGTTGAGTCATGGTTCCAGTTCGTGAGAGTGCAGGTAGGATGCAAGTCTAAATCAATCAATCTACAAAGGAATCTACCCAAAGCCTATTAACAGTGACATGACTAATTACAGATCTGTTAACTTAATGTCTGTTGCATGGAAAATAATGGAATCACTGGTTGAAGAAGTAATACAGGACCACATGGATAGGCATGCAATTATACTGCAATCACAGTATGGATTTTTTAAGGGGTGGTCTTGTTTAACAAATATGATAGGTTACTATGATGCAGTGACCAAAGAAATGGATGCAAAATATAATTTTAATGTCATATACTTTCATTTCATTTCAAGAAGACTTTTGATAGTATTGCACATAAAAGACTGCTGTACAAACTGAAGCAATGTGACATTAAGGGCAAGTTACTGCTATGGATAAATGGATTGTTAAGTGGAAGAACACAAAGTGTAGTTATCAATGTGTGCACTGCTCTTCATGAACTAATGTTATTAGTGGAGTTCCCCAGGGTTCAGTGCCAGGGCCATTGTTGATATTCATGAAAAATACTGAGGAAGGTATGTCAGGCTTGATGTCAAAGTTTGCAGATGACACAAAGGTTGGCAGGGTGGTTAACAACAGTCATCAGGATGAGCTGCTGCAACAAAATCAAGCAAAATTGGGTTGATGGGCTGAGAAACAGCAGTTGAGGTTCATCATGACAAATGCAAGGTACTGCATATAGGTAGCATTAACCCCAGAGTAACTTAACTGTGTAGTAGTACACTGAGGGTAGTGGAGAATGAAAAATAACTGGGGGTAATTGTGCAGTCAGACCTGAAATTCTCTGAACAGTGCAGATGTGCTGCCATGACAGCTCATGGGGTTTTGTCAATGATATACAGAAACTTTGCTAGTAGGGATAAGGAGGTGATTATCCCTCTGTATACGGCAATGGTTAGGCCACATCTTGAGTACTCTATACAGGTCAAGAAGCCTCACTTTAGGAAGAATGTAGATCTGTAGGAACATGTGCAGAGAAGGGCAACCAGACTGGTGAATGGAATATTCAGTTGTGAGTACAAAGATTTTGCCAGACAGTTTAAATAATGTTGGCTAAAAATAAAATTCAAGAAAGGATGGAAAGCCCTCCTACTTTTCATAATCTTGAAATGGCCAAAATAACATTGACTATTTTATTATTTAAAAGTTCTAACTAAGACTGTTTTTTAATAAGTGAAAATATAAATATGAAAATTACATTTTGGAAGTTAAGGCTGCAAAAAGATTTTTATAAATTGTTAATGTTTTTAAGTAATCTAACCCCCCCCCTTATAACAATATATCTGAATGGCAAATAATTATGGAACAATTAAGAATTACCTATTATATAAAAAATATCACACACTTAGATTTAAATTCAAAAATTTCCAACGTTTAAAAGAAGACAACTACCTGTAATGCATGCTTTGATCCGGTATAGGATGCTGAGTTTGGAGCACCTAAACAAACAATACAACTCACAATAGTTAACTCAAAAAGAAACTTTCCGCCAAAGATGAAGATGTGCATTTCATTTATAATTAAGTCTCAAAGTACACATAAGTACAGTTATAATTATAATCAAACTATAATAAATATGAATAGCACCTATACAAAGATTGCTTATGATTTTATTGAAATATTTTAAGGAGAAGGGGGCATCATGGCTGCACATTATGTAAAAAGACTTCTTCAGAACAAAGATGTGAAACAGTGCCTCATACAAAACTGAGGCACTGTTTCGTATTTTTGTATGTGTGTGCCTCATACTTTTGTATGAGGCACACACATACAAAAGTTTACAGAAACTAAATAATGCAATATACAAATCATATCTGAAAAATTTATAAACTGTAACAGTTTAAATATCATTTTAGATGCCTTCAAAAACCTGGAATACTCAAAAATCCATAACTTTCTAAAAATTTTACTAAAAAAAAAATAAAGTATAAATTACAGTGAAATTCCCAGCATCATTAAGTGCTATTGCTTGTGTCATTACTTCCCAAAGCAGCATATCTCCAATGCAAATCAAACTCCATAATGCACGTGTCTTATTAGTTGTTACTAATTTACTGACAACAGCATATATATTCAAAAACATGCATTTTATAAACTTGAAGAAGAGCAAACAGTATTTTTTATTTATTATTTTTTTTTTAACATTATACTGGAAATCACTTTGTAAGTTTTCTTTTCTTTTTTCACTTTTTTTTTTAAGTTTGGGAGTCAGCTGTTCACTACTTTTTTGATTTCAGGCTTGGCAATTTAGCACATTAACCTCAGAAATCTTTCCCATGGCTGCAGAAACAGCAGTCACAGTAAAGTTTCTTTAGCATTCATTCAAGTCTTATGTTGAAAACAAAAACAATTGCTGCTCACTTTTAAAAGTTTATATGATTGTTTAATATTATATATTATATATTGTTTATACAGTTTGTTTAAATGCTTGATTGCTTCAGTTTCATTGCTTGGTCCTAATCACAACTGACAGTAGCTATAGCTGTCAGTTGTGATTAGAAGCAAGCAATGAGAGACACATCATAGCAGAGTTTGAATTATACTGGCACACACGACTTTTGCAAACAGAAAACCATTAGCACAATTTTATTCCCTACAGTTTGAAATTACAAAAACCACTGTCATTTTTTTTCTGTGTTTCAGTTTTCTTCACCGTCATTTTTGTGGAGTTTACAATAAATCAATCAATACAAATGTTAATCGTATTTAGTAGTCACGTGATTGAACCCCGGTCCACTCAAAGAGCATGTGCTATTGCAATCGCACTCTTGGCCACTCTGCTACATCAGGCTTATTAAAATATAACTAGTGCTTAGGAAATTTCATACATGAAAAAAATATATATGTGATTAATAATTAGTTTCTTAGATGATGGAAAATAATACTTTTGAAAAACACAAATATTAGAAGAACATAAAAAATTAAAACCACTACAGGTATATTAATTTGAACCTTCATTCTGCATAAATTTTTAAAGCCCTTCAAATTGTGGTTGTTTATTTGAAAGGTTGCACCTTAAGTCATACTCTGGTTGCTATCAACTTCTAAGCTTAGTTTATAAGAAGATAAGTGATAAAAAACCTAATTCACACAGGTTGGCTGTAGAAAAGGATAGTAAAACTTTCAGTTTCATTTCCCAGAACTGATTTTTCCTTCTTCACTTTGAGCCAGAACTCACTCGGTGATTCTGTTTATTTTGAAAATTGTAGGGCAGTGTCTTGCCATTTTGAATCTTATAAGAAGCTCTTGAAGGCCAACAGTGCTTAAAATGTCTTCAGCGAAATCTTAAATATCAATATAAAATGGTCTACATACCCAACTATATTTAGCCACATCCAGTAGCAAATGAAATCAAAATTTAGTTCTTCCAAATATTTCATAACATTTTTGTCAAGAAAGAAGCAATCTTGTTTTCTTCCATTTTCCTCTTCCACAATTTCAGCTTTTTCTTTTGAAAGCTGTTGTTGTTTTGGTTTTTAGGAGCATTAGCAACTAAGACCATATTCCATATTACTCCGGGATATGCGGTGGTCATTCTCTGACCTTTCCGCATCCTCCGTATTTGGTGGTGATGGGCTCGAACCCCAGTCTAATCAAGAAGCGTGTGCTACGCACTGCTGCTCCTTCCCACCTGGCTACGGAGACGCTCTTTCTTTTGAAAGCTGTCAATTTCTCTATTAGTCTAATCACTGTCTGATCGTGGCTTTGCATCGAAATATCCAACATTGTTTTAGGCAGAAATATATCTGAAAGGTAATAGTTTAATGTCCACTTGAAATTCAGAACCTTAGAGCCACAGAATGATTTTTTCAGACAAAAGTTTTGACCTCACTGCATAATGTCACATCTTGTTGAAGAATATATTTCCTTGTGACAGTCACCCGACCTCAGAGTGATAAAGTAAATGTGTGGGGTCAAAGCCAATCTGACCACATCTGGCTAAAGATCCTGTTGATTAATTACTTTGCTTTTATAAAATTCACAGCCTGAATGACTTCTTTCATCACAATATCCAGCTCCACAAACAGATTTTGGAAGCAAGATTCTCCCTATGGAGAAGAAATGAAAAATTTTCAACTACAGATCCATTTCCTTCACTCTGGCACAAAAGTCAATGTATTCCAAGCATTGCTGATGTACCATCAGTGCACATACTGAAATACTGATCATATCATCCTTATTGAGGAGGGGGAGTACTTTTTTAATAAAAACTTTCCTGTTGTCATAGTAGTCAGTGGCAGGCAAAACAAAATTCTTCATTATCTGTTAACGCTGGATAGCAAATGCATATACAAGCTGTGCATCATCATTGTCATCAGTTGTTTCATCCAGCTGAAGACTGTTCACTTATTTTTACAGCTAGAATCACTTGCTGCTTGATATTATTTGCTATGTCAAAATATACATGTACAAATAAGTATGGCATCACTCAACAGCTGTATCTGTTCAATTTTTTGGCAGTCATCTTTACAACTCATGAGCATGATGTCTATAGCTGCTGGCTTCACTATTTCCTTGCTAACTGTGTGCATCTTCTTTTCTTTTGCAATCTAACTAAATTGTATTTAAACAGAAATCATTCCCCAGACTAGAGCAGCAAAGCAACTTGTGCAGAGTAGTGAAAGTGCTATGGTTGCAGGAGTACCGTACGGGACAATTCTCCAACGCATCACAGTCTAAAAAACTATGCAAAATGCGATATGTTTGCAGATCTCTCTCGAACAGGACATGATCTAGCCATGGAGGATGTCTTTGTGTGTGTGTGTGTGTTAGGTGCAGAGAATATGAAGAAATTAGGCACCAACTCAGGGTTCTGATGGGCATCTATGAGAACTTGAAGGGTCAGGTGGATACCTTTGAAGGAATTAAAATGGGGGCCCATCAAGTTCTCAGCTGCCCAACTCAATGCCCGGGCACACTCTTATGCACCAGATAACACAGTGGCAACCTTCAGGGCAGAATGTGCTGGTCCCACAGGAGCTAGTTATTGTTGGTGACTCAATTGTCAGGAAACAGGAAATATATTGTGCAAAAAGGATAGGTGGAATAGGACCAAGGTATGTCTGCCAGGGCAAAAGTTGATGACGTTGTAGAGCAGATATCA
Organism: Mastigoproctus giganteus; assembly: GCF_048544385.1. NCBI lineage: Eukaryota > Metazoa > Arthropoda > Arachnida > Uropygi > Thelyphonidae > Mastigoproctus > Mastigoproctus giganteus. Next base: position 188,857,735 of record NC_143580.1, read on the forward strand.
TCTTTTAAAGGCACAAAAGGTGATAATGTTATACACATTGGCACAAATGATATTAAGTGTAGGAGAACTATGGATTTACTAAGTACAGGTCAATGATAAAAAAAAGTCAGGAGTTAGAGTTAAATTTTAAAGTATCTGCAATCCTGCCCAGACATGATAGGAGGGAGTATATGATGAGAGCTTTGTCAATCAATTCGGCCCTGGAGAGATTGTGCAAGGCTCATGGGGTAGAATTTTTTTCAGCATGGTCTGTGCTTGTTAACAGGAGAGACAGCTTCTACAGGGATAGGATACACTTAAATAGAAAGGGCGTAAGAATATTTGCTGATGCTATCAATTAATGTAAGTGGGTTAGAAAACTACTAGCTTGGGGGGATTCACAAACTAAAACATTAACAGTAGCCATAGGCAGAGGTGGTAATAATTCTTGCACTGCTTCTATCGGAATGAGCAGCAGCTCAGAAAGCCAGTTGCTGGAGATTTCAGGAACTGTTGGGGGACATAAAACAAATAAATACATGGGCTGTGTTAGAGTAACTAAGAGTGAGAAAAGATGCATGTATACTTGCACACCAATGCTAGGAGTATAGTATACAAATCTGATGAATTTGAAGTGCTGGTTAAGACATCCAAGTTGAATATTGTTGGAATATCAGAAACTTGGTTCCACTCAGATATAAGGGATGGAGAATTGGAATTTGGGGAGCACAATGTGTACAGAAAGGATAGAGAGGATAGGAACAGAGGAGGGATTACGTTGTTAGTTAAGAAACAAATAAAATCTAAGGAAGTGCATCCAGTTGACAAAGATAGACTGCAATGTTGAGTCAGTTTGGTGTTCATAAGCACTGGGAAGCAAAAATGAGGGTGGGAGTTTGTTATAGGCCTATTGACTCTGATGAGTACAATGAACAATTATACAGAGAAATAAAGTGGGCCAGAAAATCAGTGTCTCTCATAATGGGGTATTTTAACTTTCCAGATATAGACTGGAACTTGTGGATTGGTCACTCGCACACTATCAAGGCTTTTGTGGATTTATTGAATGATTGTTTTCTACAGTAGCATGTTAGAGAGGCAACAAGAGGGAGTAATTCTTGATCTGATTATCAGCAGTGATTATTCATGCATTAAGAATTTACAGGTAAAGGAACCACTAGGTAGCAGTGATCACATTGTACTTATGTGGGATATACTTAAAGATGTAACTACCATTAGGGGTAAAGGGAAGGGTTTTTGTTTTCGTAAAGGCAACTACTGTGGTCTCAGAAATTTTTTAGGTTCTATACAGTGGGACCAACTGATGATGTTACCAACAGCAAATTCTAAATGGGAAGCATTTAAAGAAGTAATCTTGGAAGTTACTAGGCTTTTTGTTCCAAGTGAGAAATACTGCTCTAGGTTCAGGTCGAAATGGATGTCAGATGTACTAATGAGACTCGTGGCAGAGAAGAAAAACGCATGGAATGCACATAAACTGTCAGACGTCACAGAAGCCCACGGTAGATACAAGCTAGTCTTTAATCAAGTCACAAAGAAGGTTAGGTAAGCAAAGGCAAATTATGAAAAATCTTTCGTAAAGAATGCAAAGACTTCTTTACTTACATAAACTCAAAAAGGAAAGGGATGAATCAGATTGGTCCACTTGATATCAATGATTTGACTGTAGATGATCATTTTCAGATAGCTGCCAAACTAAATGAGTATTTTGCATCTACACTCACACACATGAGGAGTTATTCAAGGAGGAGTGGGCCAGATGTTTATCAAACTCTAACAGGCAGTTAAATGATTTTGTAATAACTGAGAGCAAAATGGAAGAGAAATTGTTGAAGTTAAACATAGATCCCATCCACCCAAGGCACCTTGGGTGGATGGGATCTATCCAGTTATATTAAAGGAAGTAGCAAAGGAAGTAAGCAAACCCTTAGCCATAATTATCAGAGAATTCTTGGATTGGGGGGGGGAGGTCCCCAGGACTGGAGATGTGCAAATGTATCTCCAATTCACAAAGATGGATCAAAGGGTGATATGAGTAATTACAGACCTGTTAGTTTGACTTCTGTTCCAGGGAAAATAATGGAGTCACTGATTAAAGAAGCAATGCAGGATTATTTAGACAAGACTGCAGCAACAATTCAGATACAGCATGGGTTTGTTGAGGGAAAGTCTTGTCTGACCAATTTGATTGGATACTATGATGTGATCACAAAGGAACTGGATGCAAAAAATAATCTGGATATCATATATTTGGATTTCAGGAAAGCTTTTGATACTGCTGCAAATGGAAGACTACTGTACAAATTGGAGCATAGGGCATTAATGGCAAGTTGCTACAATGGATAAAAGGATGGTTGAGCAGGAGAAGATAGAGTGGTGGTCAATGGGTACTGCTCTACGTGGACTAATGTTATTAGTAGTGTCTCTCAGGGTTCGGATTCGGGCCCATTTTTGTTTTGTATATTTATCAATTTTAATGATGAAGGTATATCAAGCTTAATGTCAAAGTTTGCAGATGATACAAAGGTTGGCACGGTTGTTAATGATAGTAATGAAAGTATGCTGCTGCAACAGGATCTGGAAAAGTTGGTTAAGTAGCATCTGAAGTTTAACACTGACAAAAAGTACTGCATATGGGTAGCAGCAAACCCAGAGAAATGTATCAACTATGTGGTGTTACAATCAGGGTAGTGGAGAATGAAAGAGACCTTGGAGTAATTGTGCAGTCATATATGAAGTTTTCTGATCAGTGCAGACAGGCTGCCAGAGTAGGAGTCTTGTCAATGATATACATGAATTTTGCAAGCAGGGATAAGGAGGTGATTATCCCCTTGTATAAGGCAATGGTCAGGCCACACGTCGAGCACTGCATACAGGTCTGAAAGCCTCATTTTAGGAAGGATCTAGAGTTGCTAGAATGAGTACAGAGAAGGGCAACAAGACTAATGAAGGGAACCAAGAGATGCTCTTATGAAGAAAGGCTTAAGTTCCGCAAATTGTAGCTTCTGGAGACTAAGCACCTGCGAAGCGATCTGACTGAGGTGTATAAGGCCTTGAATGGATTGAGCAGGCTTAATGCTGATGGGATTCTTCCTCTTGCTCAGATTACAAACCTGAGGGAGCATAGATTCAAACTGAGGAAAGACAGTTGTAGAATAGATGTGTGGAAGTTTGCCTTTAGCCAGCGGGCAGTTGATTGCTGGAACAAACTTCCAACTGTTGTTGTGGAAGTTGATAGTTTAAATAAATTCAAGGCAGAACTAGACAAACATCTGGAATTAATGAATTAGTGAATTGGGAAGGTTTTTTTTTTTTTTTTGGCTGATGCTGTATAAGCTTACTTTCTTGCATAATGTGCCTCTGCTAATGCTAATCTATCATGCGATATGAAAACAAGCCAGGGTGACTTGATACCCAGAATCTATACCCTATTGGGTGGAGTATTGAGTCGCTGCTGTTTAATTTGTTGTTAAAGAAATTAAGGTATGCATACACATGTTGATTTGCATGTTGTGTGGTGGTGAAAAACCCAGACCAACTCATAGGGTAAATGCTATTCCTCCCTCTGTTTGAAATTGGCTAACTAAAAGACCAAAGAGAACTTTTGAAATTTTCCTCAGTTGGTGACTGAACTCAAACCTCTCCGAACAAGTGACAAGTTGTGAAACCACTATACTCTCATGGAAAACTGTAGCATGTGGCAATAGGAGATGATTTCCAGAGTTGGATCTGTCGTGATGCCAAGTCTGGCCAGTGGTGGTCATTTCGGCTGATATTCTGGCAGTACTTCAGAGGAGAGAGTCTGCAGACCTGGACCTTCAGAGGCAGCATTTCTGTTTGTGAAAGTCTATCTTCTCCTCCTGCAGCAGTTGGGAAAAGATAGTGGTTCTTGAAGACACTTGGCCAGTTTGGGGGATAGAGTATTTGCCTTTATTCCTGTTGAAGTTTGAAAAGGTCTGACTTGTATCTGCCAGGTCTCAACAAACTCGCTACATTTTTTGCTGTGGACAACTGCTAAAATACTGCAGTTATAGTCATTGACTGCATAACATCAATAATTTCAACAAGGCTCTCCCAGCCAATCTGACAGATCTGCCAGAATATCAGCCCATATAACCAAGATCATCCATAGCCACTACCAATGGACTTCTCTCTTTCCCTCCCACTCGATGCCACCACAGTTCTCAGTTCAAGAATTATCCTCCTATAAAACAGGCCATACTCTTGTAGACTGTCTCAATTAATTCATCAAATTTATTTAATATACTAGGATTATATTAAAGAAATTTGATGAATTTGAAGTGCTGGTGAAGATATCAAAGGCAGATATTGTTGGGATATCAGAGACATGGTGTCACACAGATATAAGCAGTGCAACATTGGAATATGGGGGACTACAATGTGTACAGAAAGGATAGACAGGATAGGAAAGGAGGAGAGGGTTATGCTGTTAGTCAAGAAGCACATAAAAATTAAAGGAAGTGCCTCCAGTTGACATAGATGGATAGTGCAATGTTGAGTCACGTTGGTGTGACATAATCACTGGGAAAGCAAAAATGAGAGTAGGAGTGGTTATAGGCCTAATGACTCTGATGAGTACAATGAACAATTGTACAGAGAAATAGAGTGGGCCAGTGAATCAGAACGAGAACGTCTTATAATGGGGGATATTAACTTGTGGAACATCTTATAATGTGGGACATTAACCACTGGAACTTGTGGATTGGTCACTTGTGTACTAGCAAGATTTTTGTGGATTTATTGGATGATTCTTTACTACAGCAACATGTTCAAGAGGCAATCAGAGGGAGTAATACTCTTGATCTGATTATTAGCAGTGATTATTCGTGCATTAAGAATTTCTTAGTTAAGAAAAGGAGGAATTACCTCTATGATGTCTTGTAGGACACTTCAGTGCTGATATTCTCTGTTATTGAATCAATTATACAGATAGTTTACATGTATTCCACACACCCTTGTAGACAGTCAATGATTCAATGCATCACAGAATTGGAGGCCTGTGGACCCCAAAATACATCCAATCACCAACCCTAATCTTTGAGTGTTATTGTTATTTGGTTTTTAGGAGCATTAGCAACTAAGGCCATATTGCTCTGGGGATATGCGGTGGCCATTCCCTGACCTTTCCACATCCTCCGTATTTGGTGGTCACAGACTCGAACCCCGGTCTAATCAAGAAGCGTGTGCTACGCACTGATGCTCCTACCCACCTGGCTATGGAGATGCCTATCTTTGAGTGAGAGAATACAATACATCCGTATTTTAAAAACAATTTAAATGCTTTGAAACCAAATAAATAATGAATCCATACTTTTACTACTTTGAAAAGAAATAGTAAAACATAAAACACATTAAGAATCCTCTGAAATATTAAGAAACTAACAAAATTCTTTAGTTTCTTAATATTTTAGAGGATTCTTAATGTACTTTCATGTTTTAATATTTGTTTTTAAAGTGTTAAAAGTATGGATTCATTATTTATTTGCTTTCAAAGCATTTAAATTGTTTTTAAAATATGGACATATTGTATTCTTTCACTCAAAGATTAGGGATAGTGATTCGATGTATTTTGGGGTCGTGCTTGGGGTCTGCAGGCCTCATATTCTGTGATGATCATTGATTTTGTCAACAAGGGTGTGGAATACATGTAAACTATTTATATAGTTGATTCAACAATGGAAAGTATCAGCACTGAAGTGTCCTGCAAGACATAATAAAGGTAATTCCTCCTTTTCTTAACTAATTAATATATAATGTAGAACATATTGAGCCTTTGTGCTCTGTTATCTATTAATTAAATTAAGAATTTGCAGATAAAGGAACCACTAGGTGGCAGTGATCACAGCGTATTGATGTGGGGTTTACTTAAATACATAACTACCATCAGGGGTAATGAGAAGGGTTTTTGTAAAGGTTACTACAGTGGTCTCAGGCAGTTTTCAAATTCTATACAGTGGGATCAACTGATAATGTTACCAACAGCAAATTCTAAACGGAAAGCATTAAAGAAATGAATCATGGAAGCTACTAGGCTTTTCATACCAAATAAGAAATACTGTTCAATGTTTAGGCCTAAATGGATATCAGATCGATGTCAGATGAATTAATGAGACTCATGGTATTGAAGAAAAATGCATGGAATGCATATAAGTTATCAGGCAACACAGAAGCATATAGCAGATATAAGCTAGCCTGTAATCAAGTCACAAGGGAGGTAGGCAAGCAAAGGTAGATTATGAGAAATCTTTGGCAAAGGATGCAAAGAAAAACAACAAAGACTTCTTTACTTATATAAATTCTAGAAGGAAGGGGATAAATCAGGTTGGTCCACTTGACATCGAAGGTTCAACTGTTGATGATCCTGCTCAGATACCTGACAAACTGAATGAGTATTTTGCATCTACATTCACACATGAAAAATTCTATTGGGGGAAGTGGAGGACAGAAACTTATTAAACTCTAACAGGGAGCTAAATGATTTTGTAATAACGGAGAGCAAAGTGGAGGAGAAATTGTTGAAGTTAAACATAAGAAAGTTATATTAAAGGTGGCAAAGGAAACAAGCAAATCTTTAGTCATAATTATGAGAGTATCCTTGGATTCAGGGGAGGTCCCTACAGACTGGAGATGTGCAAATGTATTCCCAGTTCACAAACTGGGATTAAAGGGTGACAAGTAATTACAGATCTGTTAGTTCTGTAACTTCTGTTCCAGGGAAAATAATGGAGTCACTGGTTAAAGAAGCATTGCAGGATTATAATTCAGAGCCTGCAGTAATAATTCAGACATAGCATGGGATTGTTAAGGGGAAGTCTTATCTGACCAATCTGATTGGATACTGTGATGTGGACACAAAGGAATTGGATGCAAACAATAATTACGATATCATATACAAGTAACCCCCGCTTAACGGTGATAATTCGTTCCTGAAAAACAGAGCGCTAAGTGAATCCGCGCTAAGCAAGAGCCGCATTCCCATAAGGTAACATATGTATTTGTAAGTTGCAGTCGGTGCCATAGGATATTTCCTAATGAATAATAAATGGTAGTGAAAAGATGCAAAAATGTCGGTCAAAATATTTAATATTCAAATATTTGTACATATAAAATATTCTGCATTACATACATATATAATTATGTGGTAACTACTTACGTATCAAAATTAAACTTAAAATTCCAATTAAAATCATGAATTTAATTGATCTAAATTGATTTAATTTAACTGATGAATTTAATCATGAGAAATGTGTCGATCGATTTTGGGTTGCACTTTGGCCCTCTTCCAAATAAACTAAAATGGGTATTAATTCCCCGCAGCTTTACCACCCAACAATAAAGTCAACCGATCCTTCGCCGCTTTGAAACCTGGCATGTTTTTTTTTTTCTTTCAATATGAAACTTCTTTTAGGCATTCGTCTCCACAAAAGTCCTGCTTCACCTATGTTAAAAACTTGTTAAGAAGTATAACACATAATATTCAATAATTTTATAATTTTAACAAGTTTAATTTTAATTTTAATAAAATTCAATAATTTTAACAAGTTCTTTTTTGAAAGTTTCGGCTCCTTCATCTGCACTTGCAGCTTCTCCCTGGATTTTAAATCTATTCAACCAGCCCTTACCAGTTTTAAATAGTTCCACATTTTTTTTTTTTTTTTTTTTAGGTGAGTTTTTTTCAGATCATCATATTGGCTAATCTCTCTCTCTCTCTCTCTCTCTTTTATAATATTTAACTTAACTGAATTCTGCATTGGATATTATCTTCAATAAAATTAGTTTTTCCGTTTCAATCCTAATAGGCCGCCTAGCCCTAGTTGCTTGCAGTGGAACAGCTATCTTTCCCGCTGCTAAAATTAATTCTTTATTTTTTTATAATTGTTCTTACAGTTAAACTTGCAAGTCCTAAATTATGGCACACATCCGCTTGTCGTTGACCAGAATCGATTCGCTTCAAAACGTCTAATTTAATTTTCAAATTCAGTCTTTTTCTTACATTTATAGTCTTCGTACTGCGCTCAGACATTGTTGCTTTTTCATTCTTATCGGCCATTATTAACTCTTCAAAAAAGTAACTGCGTTGGTTGCATTAATTATCATACAATGTTTAAGTATGTTACGCACGATGTCTAATACTGTACTGAGTGATGACTAGACTTCGGATAAATGCATATAACGCAAATATTACAAGCAATACACTTGATCGTTTTTTAAAATGTTGATCTCGGAACTACGTAACAAGTCACTGTACTGCAATTAATTTAGCGTGCGAGAAAATTTCACTGAGCCTGGGAAACGTTTTAATGCTGTTTTGGTATTCATTTTCAAGCTATCGACTCCATCAAATGAAACGATTTCGTTAAATATGCCAAAGATACAATCTGTAAAAGAACGTTATAGTGATCTGCGACAGCGTTATAGCCTGATACGGGTTATAATATAAGAACAGCATTATAGTGAATCAGCGTAAAGCGAACTGCGTTATAACGGGGGGGGGGGGGGCTTGCTGTACTGGGATTTCAGGAAAGCTTTTGATACCGTTGCACATGGAAGACTACTATACAAAATGGGGCAGCGTGGCATTAAGGGCAAGTTGCTACAATGTATAAAAGGGTGGTTGAGTGGGAGAAGACAGAGAGTGGTAATCAGTGGACACTGTTCTTCATGGACTAATGTTATCAGTGGACTTCCCCAAGGTTCGGTGTTGGACCCATTGTTGTATTGTATATCAGGTCTAATGTCCAAGTTTGCAGAAGATACAAAGGTTGGCAAGGTTGTTAATGACAGCAATGACAGTATGCTACTGCAACAGGATCTAGAAAAGTTGGGAATATGGGCTGAAAAGTGGCAACCGAAGTTTAACATTGACAAATGCAAAGTACTGCATATGGGCAGAAGTAACCCTAGAGAAACGTACCAATGTGTGGTACTACACATAGGGTGGCAGAGAATTAAAATGACCTGGGAATAATTGTCCAGTCAGATATGAAGTTTTCTGAGCAGTGCAGGCAGGCAGGCTGCCAGAGAAGGTCACAGGGTCTTGTCAATGATAAACAGGAATTTTGCTAGTAGGGATAAGGAGGTGATTATCCCTTTGTATAAAGCAATGGTCAGGCCACACCTTGAGTACTGTGTACAGCTCTGGAGGCCTCATTTTAGGAAGGATGTAGAGTTGGTAGAACAAGTACAGAGAGTGGCAACAAAATTGGTGAGGGGAACAAGGAGGACCCTTTTACCAAAAAATGCTTAAGTTCTGAAAATTGCAGCATCTGGAGACTAGGCACCTGCGAGGTGATCTGGTTGAGGTGTATAAGGCCTTGAATGGGTTGAGCAGGCTCAAGCTGATGGGATTCTTCCTCCTGCTCAGATTATGAACTTAACGGGGGACATAAATTCAAATTGAGGAAAGACAGTTGTAGAAAATTTGCCTTTAGCCAGCGGGTAGTTGATTGCCGGAACAAACTTCCATCTGTTGTTGTGGAAGTTGATAGCTTAAATAAATTCAAGGAAGAACTGGACAAACGTTTAGAGCAAATGAATGTGTGAAATGAGACTACTTTTTTTTTTCTTTTTTTTTTTTGGCTGATGCTGTATAGGCTTGCTTTCTTGTAGCATATGCCTTTACTAATGTTAATGCTAAAAACCTGTGCTGAGGGCAATTGATGGTATTTTTGGTACTGCTAGTTTATATAAAGAATACGGCTACTTCCTATTTCCCTTGCAATTTTATCCTTTTAACCATTAGCACTCAAATTCTAGTTAACCTGCATACCTGTTGAATATCAACAGACAAAACTGGAATATATACTTCAACATTTTGCATGTGTGTCTTGCTATGAACCTTTATTTCTTTTACTCTCATATAAAAAGCAATTAATCCATGGATTCCTCCAGACACTACACTATTAACATTTATAAAAACCTAAGTAGCAACAGTCACATCATTGAAGTGTACTGTGGTATAGCGACGGTATATCCAGCTGTTATAGCTTCTCTCTTAAAAACCTTTTTATTGTTCTCGGTTGTTTATAATTACAGTGAGTGCTGTGACACGCAACATTGCACAATACCATACATCGAGAATGAGTGGCAAGTCATGCCTTCTCGTTCAGTGAGAAATGTTAATATAATACCCATGCTTCATTTAAAACAAAGTTAACTTCACAAAGAAAGAAAATTAAAGCCTTATTACAAGTAAATATTTTCATCTGTCAAATTTTGGCTTCAACAATATGCACCAGAAGTCTTTCCTGTAACAATGTTAAATCTAAAGTCACAAATTAATGTCATTAATGGGAATTAAATTAATTTAACTAAAGTAATTTTACTACAGTCTTTGTTCTGAGGACTGCAGAGATCATTTTGGCTGTACATCTCCACTAGGTCAATTGTATAGTGCTTTGTAAGCCTGTTATAAGGCAACCCAGGTAAGCTTTTGTATATTGTACATAAGAACAGAGCTCATTACTTGGCTTTTCCTTACAGCTCTAAGTTTGTAAATTATACCCTATATTTCTAGATGCATATAATTTTTCTCCCTTTCTTTCTTTTATAATTTAGCCCAGAAGCAAAAGGCAAAATACTTTTAAAAACCTACTGCCTGCACAAAAAATTCTAATAAAAAGTAATGTTACCATATACAGTGGCGTGTGCATGCTAATTAACTATCTGAATACTACATATGATGGGTGGTCAATAAGTATTTACCCTCACCTAGAAGTATTTGAGTTAGGGATTTGAAACTTAATTGGAAATTTCATCCTTCTCTATCTAGCCACCTCTAGATCTACACATTTTCCCAATTTGTGGTTAAGATTTCAGGCCTCACGAACAGAACTCACTTGAGCAGGAAACCAGGTTTCCACTTCATCAATTACCTCTTTATCATGTGAAACCTGCAGCCTCATGATAGTTTCTCCATTTTAGAGAAGAGGAAGAAGTCTGAAGATAAGAGGTTGGTTGAATAAGGTGGGTATTGCAGATTTTCAAAACCACACTTGGTTGCAAAGTCCACTGTGCAAACAGCCTTGTGAGCAGGAGTATTGTTGGCTAGAAGACAGATATCTTTGGATAGCTTCCTGCATCTCTTCAACCTGATAGCCTGTCATACTTTCCTGGGGAGGTTTCTGTTGTACTCCACAGTGATGCTGTTGCCTTTTGAAAGGTAACCGGTAATGATGATATTTTGAGTCCCAGAAGATTAAAAACATGACCTTGGTAGAAGGTAACTGAACCTTGGTTTTTTTGGGTGTTGGTGAAGATGAATGTTTCCATTGTTTGCTCATCTGTTTTGTTTCTGTGTCATATTAATATGCCCAGCATTCATCAATCATCACAATTTGATCAAAAAAAAAAAAAATCAACATTGCTTCTGTAAAGCTCCAACAATTGTGTGGAACACTCATTTCTGTAGAGCTTTTGAGGAGGTGTTAACAATATGTGTGAAGGAACTTGTGCATTATGGTGCAAACCGACCAATGGCCAATATTCACTAATGAAATGAACATTGACCAGTGGTCTCTTTGCACTATAAGAATTTATTCCTATAAAATTTATAGTCACACGTCTGTCTTCATGGACTAGCTGTTCCACCTTATTCACAACTGCAGGGTTAGGTGCATCGACTGAGATGGGTCTTCCTTCTCTTGGGTTATCATGCACACTGCTTTACCTACACCTGAATGATCTTTTCTAATTTTTCATAGTCTCATATGATGAGCAATCTTCCCAATATACAACTTTTATCTCCTTGTGAATTTCTTTTGTTACCTTGTGAAGAAATTTTATAATGGATTAGACCAAAAACATCTCTAGCATACCACCTCTCACTGTATTCGTGGCTCTAGTTCAGAAATCAATAGATCTAGAAAAACAAACAAATATACATTACTTTATGAGACTTAGTAGTATATCATCATCAGCCATTTTCAATCTAATGCAGGATGAAGGCCTCTCCAGCAACTTTGCAGTTCCTTCTGTTTTGTGCAATGGCCATCCATTTACTACCCACAAACTCATGAATTTCATCTATCCATCTCCGCCATTGTCTTCCAGGTTTTCTTCTAGCTCCTCTTGGGTACCATTCCGTTATTTTCTTAGTCCATCTATCATCATGTCTTTGAGCTATGTGTCCTGCCCAAGACCATTTTAGTTCTTTAGTTTTGATAAGAATGTCCTTTACTTGAGGTTTCTGCCTACTCCATGTGTTTCTCTTCTTATCTAACTGATTCCCAATATAATTCGTTCCATTCTTCAATGCATAGTTCTCAGCTTCTCTTCCATTCTTTTGGTGAGTGCCCAAGTTTCACTTCCATAAGTCATGGTGGAGAGTATACATTGGTTCATTATTTTACGTTTCAGACAAACTGGGATATTGCTCTTCAGTATGTGACTATATTTCCTGAATGCTATCCATCCAAAATTTATTCTTCTCTTGACTTTCAGCCATTTATAATTATTACAGCTAATAACTTGTCCCAGATAAGTATATGACTCCAACTTTCCAATTACTGTTCAATCAATCATTATGTCTCCTTCTGTGGCATACTTGTTCATCATTACTTTTGTTTTAGCCATATTCATCTTTAGTCCAAAATCCTTACTAACTGTGCATAACTGATTAAGATTTTCCTCTAATTATTTGGGATCGTGGCTTATGACCACAATTTCATCTGCAAATCGTAAATGGTTTAGGTACTCTCCATTCACATTGACTCCTTTCTACAACCATTCTAATCTTCTGAAAGCTTCCTCAAGGGCAGCAGTAAACAACTTCGGAGATATTGTGTCTCCTTGTCAAACTCCTTTCTCAATTTTAAATTTGCTACTGTCTTTGCCTAGTCTAATAAAGGAGGTAGCGTTCTCATATATTTTCTTCAAAATCATAATATATGGGGTATCCATGCCTTGTCTTTCCGGTGCCAGAAACATTGCCTTATGTTGTATGGAGTCAAATGCCTTTTCATAATCCACAAATGCCAGGCATAATGGTGTTTTATATTCATTTGCTTGCTCCATTAGCTGTGATATTACGTGAAGCTGATCGATAGTTGAGAATCCTGTCCTGAAGCCAGCTTGCTCTTTCGGTTGATTCTCATCAAGTATTCTTTCTAATCTGTTAGTAATGACCCTTGTGAAAAACTTGTAGATGTGGGATAACAAGCTAATTGGTCTATAATTTCCAATTTCTGCTTTATCTCCTTTCTTATGCATCAAAACTATGATTGCATTATTGCACTCCTTAGGCATCACACCTTTTCTAATGCATTTTTAACGAGTCTTGCCAGTTTTTGTGTCATGTCTCTTCCTCTCAATTTTAACAACGGTACAGTAACTTCATCTTCCCTGGGGACTTTCTGATTCTTCATTTTCTTCAATGCATTTTCTACTTCATCAGGAAGAATATTGGGTATGTCGTATGTGTTACTAATTTGCAATCCATCTTCCCCACAGCTGGCATCATTCCTTCACTCCTTGTATAATTCTCTATAGTAGCGTTCTGCTATTTGAATTATGCCTTCTTTGATATTTATAAGTACACCATCGCTATTCTTCAGTTTCAGTATCATTTGTCTTTCTGTATTGCTGCTCATGGCTACTGATTTAAATCCTTTGTTTTCCCTTAATGCTTGTTCTACTTTTCTTGTGTTAAATCTTCTTATGTCCTCTCTGAGTCTCTTTCTAATGGCTTTGCATAACTCAGTATACTAAATTTTCTCCTTGTCAGTGTTTATCTTACTCTTCATTTGTCACCTTCGGTTCATCATGACAAGTGTTTCTTGACTAATTTTTTCTTCTTTGGATTTATTTTTACCTATACGTTTCTTGGGCTTTATCACTTTCAGAAAGTTGTAATATTCCTCGTAAATATATTGGTCCAGAGCAGTCTGCAGAAGCTCAAACTTGTTCTTAAGTTCAAGTACACACTGCTTTTTCTCCTCTTCTGTTATCTCCAAGACCTTTGTATTATTTACTGGAGTCAGTATTTTCCTTTTTTTTCCCCATTGACTATCAAGGATAACATGCAGGAGCAATGGAATGTATAAGAGTGAGTGTTACTAGTGAAGAGGATGATGATGATAATGATGATTATGATGATGTTGAGGATAACGATGATCAAGTCAGTAATGAATCTGAAGTTGAATAATATTAAAATAATAAGAGTAATAATCCTATACCTTTATTGGCTTTTGGGTTTTATTTTTATTGAATTTTAAATTTCCATTGTATTAACAATAAATTTTTTTCAAAAGTTCTTTTTTTTAAATTTCCTGTTCCAAAATTAGGGTGCATCTTCCATGCCGCAGCATCATATAAGCCGACAAATGCGGTAATTTTTCAGTTTTCTTTATTATATGATTTCTCACTTTTGTAGTGCTTTTAGCAGTCGATGTGGAGAATGGAACTGAACTTTTAATTTTCTCAGAATTTTGTCTAATTCATCATATGCTAGACTCATTTACACTGTATTTCTTGGCTAAAGCCACAATATTTGCACCATTTTCTAACTCCTTAGTGATTTTTAATTTTTCCTCTAAATTTAAAATTTTATTTCACTATAGCTTTCTTCATTATAGGTCCTGTAAAATACGCACATATAGTTAAAAACACCCCTTATGTATATAAGAAATAGTGAAGAAAGCAGAGAACTATCATTTTCATAATGAATGGGTTGTCAAATACTATAACATAAAATTTTATGTTACAGTATTTGAAAACAAAACTTTTTTTGATAATTGAAAAATCGAGCGGCAGCAAAACTCTTACTGCAAATTCCAAAATTTTAATAGAAAACACCCGACCATGCAACAGCAAAACCATGCCATAAGAAACCTAGCAAAGTGAGGGATGGCTGTAATTTATATAGGTATAAAATCTGTTTATACTATGGAAAGTCAGAGGAGTTCACAACTAATCATTTTGACAAGAACACAGACTTTATGATGGTCAACTCAAATGCATATGTTACGTTACTACACTCCTGTGCAAACCACTCAAGTACGCTGCAACAAAATGATTTTGTCAACTTACTCAAGATTTCTTAGAAACAAAATAAATTGCATAAATTGGACTTGAATTACAGTCAGGTCACCGTTTTCATTTTTTTTTGCTATTCTATAATGTTGATAGCTTTGAAAAAAAATAAAATAAACAGGTGAATAAAATGTTCTAATCATAACTAATCTGTAACAAAAGAGAGTTCACAGATTTAAAACTTCAGAGAAGTTTTAAAATGGTATTAAGATGACAACCTAATTTGATAATCTTTTGCAATGAAAAACATTTAGTTATCAGAAAAGTGTTTTACTGTAAACTGTTAATTTCCTACCTAGTATCTATTTCAAAAACAAAAAAAAAAAAAAATTTTTTTTTTTTTTTTCTTTTCAACACTGTTCATGGTTGGTTTCTTCATTTTTAAGACTCCCTGATCACTTAGAACTTGTTCTGCTATTGCTTCATCCATCATCAATGATACTTGCCTATACCCAAATTATGCATACAATGCAAAAATAGGAGACCAAATAAAAGATTGTATGTGGCTTGAGTAAATTATTAATTATTTAAAAGGAAACCCCTTTTGTTCTATGTGCTATGAATAGAAGCAATGTCACAATAATAATTATAATTTGTGCAGCACTTGTTTTTTTACAATGATATCAAAATAAATAACTTACCCATTTTACCAGCAACACTGCTAGTAACAACAACGTGACCAGATCCTCTGTTGATAAAATGCTTTAACACTTTTCGAGTTAGATGAAGTGGTCCAAACACATTGATGTTGAACAGAGCTTGGTCCACATCTGTTTCTATATCCTTAAACACTGCTCGTTGAGAACGTCCAGCATTATTTACAAGGATATCAATCTGTTGAGAGCAGAAGTTTTACTGTACTGAAAATTAATGTGCTTTATAAAAGAATAAGTTTATAAGAAGTTAAAGTTTCATTTTTATATTTATGAATAATTATATCCATAATTATTCATAAATCTTTATATTTATCTTTTAACTCTCTATCTAAAATTGGTCACCACAATTCCTTACAATCAAATTTAAATTATTCTTTCGTCATATCATGATCTGATCTTCTTTGTATTTGAAACAGCTATTCCTCCACATTAGAAAACTTAGCTGTCACTAACCATGTAAAGAAATTAATAAGACAAATACTGTATTTATGAATAACATACCAATGATGTAGAACACTTTGTAGTAGAGAATGAAAAAGACTTGGGGGGGAAACTGTGCAGTCAGACATGACATTTTCTGAAGTGCAGACAGACTGCCTGGAGAACTCATGGTATTTTGTCAATGTTATACAAGAATTCTGCCAGCAGGGATAAGGAGGCATTTATCCCATTGTATAAAGCAAGAGGCTAGGCCCCATTTTGAGTACTGCATACAGGTCTAGAATTCTTATTTTAGGAAAGATGTTGATCTGTTGGAATGGGTGAAGAAAAGGGCAATGAGTATAGTGAGGGGAACAAAAGGATACTCTTTCCAAGAAAGGCTTTAGTCCTGCAAATTGCAATGTCTGGAAACTAGATACTAGAGGAGTAAAGTTAAGGAGGAACCAGAAATTATTAGAGGCATTGGATAGGTAACGTGGGAAGTATTGTGATTTTTTTTTTTTTGTTTTGTTGATGCTGTATAATCTTTCTTTCTTTCTTACATCATTTGCCACTATTAATACTAATACTA
Organism: Mastigoproctus giganteus; assembly: GCF_048544385.1. Classification (NCBI taxonomy): domain Eukaryota; kingdom Metazoa; phylum Arthropoda; class Arachnida; order Uropygi; family Thelyphonidae; genus Mastigoproctus; species Mastigoproctus giganteus. Next base: position 188,874,454 of record NC_143580.1, read on the forward strand.
AAATGTTCATTAAATTGTCTATTATTAATAATTTGTTTTTGTGGTTTTTAAAAATTCAGTTTATAGCTGTAGTTAAGTTACTTCAAACATAAACAAAAATTCCAGGTGGTAAAATCAAAAAGTATATTATTTTCAAAAATGGAACAGAATGAAGGATTCTAACAAAAAATAATTAACTAGGTAAAAACTAGTTAGAAAATCATTAACACACAAACCAATGAAACATTGGTTAAATTGAGATGTATGTTTTGTCTGCCTCTGAACCAATAAGCATTGGTGAATTATTAATTTAATGAGAAATGGAGACACTGCTATTGTCCAACAGACTAAAACAAAACAACAGTGTATATCTTATGCCACACACACACACACACACACACACACACACACACACACACACACACACACACACACACACACACACACACACACACACACAATATTGACACCTAATAGAGTTGCTATTAGGTGAAACTGACTCTTAATAATATGAGCCAGTTTCACCTAATAGCAGCTCTAAAGTTGTGTCAATAAATTTGGTAGGGCTATATTTGGAAAAAATAATACAAACAATTGAATCACAGAAGAAAAGATTTTACAAAAGTTAAACTTTACACAAAAAGACATGTTTTCTAGAACTCTTCGAAGAAAATCCATAAAATCTAAGAGAGTAGCAATGTTAAAATGAAAACGAATTCATTTTGTTTATTTCATTCAAACGAATTCGTTTTACTCATTTCATTCAAATGAATTCATTTTGTTTTCAAAAGTTAAAACAGAATATTACAAAACTTAAAAATGTCAAACACTGGCCTCAATAAATTGTATTCCTTAAATTTCTTTTTTATCTAATATTAATTTCTAATTGAATTTTTAATTACTGTGACTTTAATTACTAAATTTTAATTTAATTTTTTTTATTTACATTACTAAAAATTTTTAAAATAAATTTCCTACTTTGTTAACCTAAATGTAAACAAGTAAATGTTAGGTAAATGTAAAAAATACAACTAAATGGCATTGCAAAGTGTTGTTCATTTATTTATTCTGTATTTGTCATTAACTTGTATCAATCAAAGTGTCTCTTTTTAAATAAGGTATTACTATAAATAAAATGGTTTGTTAATTGGCTCTCTTCCTATAATTTCTGTAAAATTCACTGTAATCAAGATTTCACTGTCATGCTATAATTTGTAACAACAAATAAATAAAGGATAAATAAGGTATATTCATATTGCTACTATTTCAGAAACAGCTCAATAATCTGCTAGCAATTGCAAAATGAAAAAAAAAAAAAAAAAAAATGCACCATTAGTGTAATTCTGATCCTATTTAATTGAGCAGTGGTTCACAAACTTTCATCTCTGCTGAGCACACAAGATGTGCCAGAATCAGAGGTAGGCACAATCATTAAAACACAAGAAAATGAATATTTTTATATATTAATTTTATAGTAATTAGTTAATAGTAAAAATTATACTAAATATGAAAATATAAATATAAATTGCCTGTGCATGAATGGCATGAATGAATGAATGGCACCCTGAAATACACTGACAGGCATCAGGGTCCCCAATGGACACCAGTTAGGAAACCACTGTAATCAAGATTTCTCAATTTTTAATAGGGAAATGATGTGCCTTGGAAAGCACGATAAGTTGCTCTTACCTGGCCAAAATGTTCCAGAACTTTATTTACACAATCATCATGAACTTGAAAGTTGGCAATGTCAAATTTCACTAACAGAATGTCTTTATTTTCATCTGTGCACCTTGCTATTTCATATAAAAACATGCAAAAAATTCAAAGTTATAATTACTTCAAAATTATAAAATGAATTAATGATAACATATATAAATCTAAATTCTGGGTGATGTGATACAAACTTACTGAAGTAGTCTCTTATTTAATAAAGTGAAAAGAAAACTAAACTTCAAATGTCACAATAAAACATAGGTACTAACCTTAAAATACAAGGTGATTACTAAGTCCTCGGCTGTTTAAAAAAAAACAAAACAGAATTCTTCTTGTAATGTCCTTGTGTCGCAACTGCGACCATGGGAGGGATTGAACAGAAGGTGTTTGGTATGGTAGGAGGAGATTCACCGATACAAGACTTAGAAGGAAAGAAATATACCAGTAAGTCAGCTTTATCTTTAGCTAAGGATGCAATAGAATCATCAAGAGGTAACAAAAGTGGAAGTATAGAAGGACAGAAGGTTTGGCAAACAGCTTAGGCAAGAAGCCAAAAGGCTCAACCACCAAATAAAAAAAAAAAAGTCTCCTACTGTTTGCCTTTTCAAAATCCAAGTGATTTTGAAAAGGCAAAGTGTGGATTTATTAATCACTTATTTGCGGTTGTTGCAAACTTTATTGGAAGCAAAAAATGCAAATGGAGATTTGGAAACAAGTCAATTCTGATATGCAATATTCTTACATGAATAGCCTGAGCATATTAATTTGGAAAATCAGGGTTTAGATGATGGATGAAAGTTTATGATGTAACAAGGAATAAAAAATTTCCTGATGCAATTTGAAAAAAATACTAGGATCAGAAGATAAAAAAATATCAAACCAATGGATAAATATGAATTGAAACCACACAGATCAGTGTTTCATAACCTGTGGTGCACATAACTTATAAAAGTGGTCTGTGGGACTTGACAATAAATCAGCATCTTTTGTGGTAGACAATAATCTCATTAACAGTGACTGGAGATATAGATAAAATAGTTATTAATATATTTGCATGTACAGTTTAATATTTTTTCTTTTTTTTGTGCTTTATGGTCTCTATCTTTAGGCAAAGGCAGTTTATGAGAAATCGCTAGCAAACAGAGCAAAGTGGGTGGAAAAGGAATTCTTCATATATATAAATGCTAAGAAGAGCAGGACAAACCAGATCGGACTTTTATGTAAGGGAAAGAGGATAGTATTAAAAAAACCAGCTGCCGCTGCAGATGAACTCAACAGTTATTTTGCATCGATATTTTTACAGAAGAAAAACCTTTTGTGGCAATGGGAATTTGTGGGAGCGAAGTTGAAAAATATGTAATTAATGATATTGAAATTTCGCAAGATTATTTAATGAAAAAACTTTCGAGCCTACAGGCTAGTAAGGCTCCTGGAGTTGATGCAATATACCCTATAATCTTAAGGGAGGTGGCAAGTGAGTGCATTGAACCATTGAAGCTAATTATGCAAACATCACTAGACTCTGGGGAGATTCCGTTGGATTGGAAAAGTGCCAATGTATCTCCCATACATAAGGGTGGGTCTAAGAGTGAAGTTGGAAATTATCAACCTGTCAGTCTGACTTCAGTGGTAAGGAAAATCATGGAGGCAATGGTCAAGGGTGGAATTTAGGATCATTTGGATAGAATTGAAATTCTCAAGGATACTCAGAATGGTTTTGTAATGGGAAAATCATGTTTACCAAATCTGGTTCGCTATTTTGAAAGGGTCACTCATGAGCTGGATTTAGGGAATAATTTCGACATTGTTTATTTAGAATTCAGCAAAGCTTTTGACTTAGTCCCACAAAGTGGTTGCTTTATAAGCTGGAACAGGTTCGAATCACTGGGAAAATCCTTAGATGGATATCAGGATGGCTTCAGGGCAGGAGGCAGAGGGTTGTGATAAATGGCTATTCCTCAGATTGGGATGTAAGAAGTGGGGTTCCCCAAGGATCAGTATTAGGACCACTGTTGTTTTTAATTTTCATAAACGACATTAATGAAGGGGTAGAGGGTGTGATGTCTAAATTTGCAGATGATGTTAAAATTAGTAGAGTAGTTAATGATCACTGTCAAGCTTCAGAGAAACCTAGATAGACTTCAGGAATGGTCAGAAAAATGGCAGCTATGCTTTAATCCAACAAAGAGTAAGGTATTACACCTGGGAAACAGTAATCCCAAAATAATTTATTCACTTGGTGGAGTTCAACTAAAACCTAATACTGGATGAAAGGGACTTGGGTGTTACGATATGGTCAGACATGAAATTCTCTGAACATTGTAAACAGGTTGCAAGGAAGGATCATCGATAGATCATTCTATCGATGATCTAACGAACTTTTACAAGTAGAGATAGGGACGTGATAATCCCATTATATAAGGCTTTTTGTTAGACCACACTTAGAATACTGTGTTCAGGTATGGAGACTGCACATAAAGAAAGACATCGAGCTTCTTGAAAGTGTGCAAAGACCGGTAACTCGCATGGTGAGATCGGCAAAAGGGCGTCCTTATGAAGAAAGACTTCAAATATATGGGTTGCAGAGTTTGGAAACTAGACACCTTAAAGGAGATTTGATCAAGGTGTTTAAGGCTCTGAGAGGCATCAGTAAAATGATGAGGCCGAAATTTTCAAGATTATAAATTATGCTAGAACTAGGGGACATAAATTCAAGTTACAAGGGAAGATGTTTAGATTGGACTGCAGGAAGTTTTATTTTAGCCAGCGAGTTATAAATTACTGGAATAAGTTGCCTACGTGGGTGGTAGAGGCTGACAGTTTGGGGAAATTCAAAGGTCGTTGTTGTTATTTGGTTTTTAGGAGCATTAGCAACTAAGGCCATATTGCTCCGAGAATATGCAGTGGTCATTCCCTGACCTTTCCGCATCCTCCATAGTTGGTGGTCATGGGCTCGAACTCCGGTCTCATCAAGAAGCATGTGCTACGCACTGCCGCTCCTGTTCACTTGGCTACGGAGGCACCAATTCAAAGGTTATCTGGATAGTACCTTCAGATGAGGGAAATGCATAGGATGATAGGTTTAATTTCCTTTTCTTTTATTAATTATGTTTTTTTTTTTTTTTTTTTTTTTTTTTTGGCTGGTGCAGCATAAGCCAAAAGCTTTCTTGCACCATGCGGCCATTACTAATACTAATACTAATCTGAAATATAAAAGTAGTTTCCGCATGAAATATTAAAGTTGTCCATATATGAAAGAAGGGTGGGAAACAGTGATGTAGATCATCCCATTCTGCACTAGTCTAATGAGGATGAGAATGGCCATGGGACAGAGACTGAGTTCTACTCTGGAGACCAAATATGTTTTTTGCCACTTTAAGCTTTAATTATGTAAAGTGGTTTTATTGCAGTGGATGATAAAATGATGATGATAACGATGATGAGAGTTGGTTTCTATTTAGTATTTCATGGTATCAAAGGGGCAAGCCATTCTTCTGTTTACTGTAGATGGCATACTTCAACCTCCAACTTACATTGATCAACATCAAGATGTTCACCTTCGACATACTATGCAATAACATATAGAGAAAAACACCTGTGGTTACTAACAGTTCTACCAACATGAAGATGCATGCAGAGGACTTACGTTACAGAACAACTGGAATTTTCCAAAATTCATCACACCTGACTCACATGTGGAATATGAATATCAGTTCCAATAGCACTTTAGGCTCCTAAACTATCAGCCAAGGAACCTAAAACTTTCACAGAATTGTGGCAGCCTTAGCTATCATCATCAGGGGAGAATGTTCACAACAAATCTCAGGGATATGTCTAATTTCTCTTGAACCTTGTAAAGTACAATATATATCCTACAAGTTTAATTTGTTTTAATGTGTTTGCCACTCCTTCACCAAGTTCAAACATAAGACTGATTACCTGTAAACCAACCCTGAGATTACTGCAATGTTATGATAGCAAACTATCATTTATAGATAATAAAAGTTTGATAAGTGGTGAATATTACTTATGTTTAGTTTTATGCCAACCATTGCTATTATAAACTATTAGTAAAATTTACAACTTTGTGTTAGTATCTAGCTTTGAAAAATAAAGCAATGACAGGCAGCATAAAAATTAAGAATAAAATACATACTATACACTGAAATAGTACACTTCAGAAGTGGTGTACTACTTCAATGCAGATTATTAATAAATTAGTATTAGTAGTAACAAATGATACAAGGAAGCAAAATTATACAGCATTAGCTGGAAAAAACAAAACAATGTTCCCAACATCAATTGCCCATCCCTCTCTAAGAATTTATGTAGTTCTTCCTTACAATTATTCAAAGTAACCACTTCCACAACACTAGATGAAAATTTGTTCCACAATTAACAGAAGAGACTGTTTTTAAAGGATGGGATACACTTGAATAGAACAGTTGCAAGAATATTTGCTGATGCTATCGAGGCAGTGATAGGTGGGTCAGAAACTGCTAGTTTGGGGGGGGGGATACATAGACTAATAATTTACCAAGAAACACAGGCAGAGGCAAAAGTGATTCTTACATTGTTACTAAAGGTACATACACCTGCCAGAAAAGCAAGGTGTATGGAACTTCTGCCACTGCAATATTTTCTTTGTTAGTGTAACTAAGAGTAAGAACAAGTGCATGTATATTTCCATGTACAATAATGCTAGGAGCATTGTAAATAAATTTGAAATATTAAATCTAAGGCAGTGCATCCAGGTGACGAACGCAATGTTCATTCAGTTTGGTGCAATAAAAGCACTGGGAAAACAAAATTAAAAATAGGAGTGTGTTATAGGCCTAACGACTGTGATGAGCATAACAAACAGCTATAAAGATAAATTAGAGTGAGCCAGCAAATAATCACAATATCTCATAATTGGAAATTTTAACTTTCCAGATGTTAACTGGAATTGTGGGTTGGTCACTCACACACTGGAAAGACTTTCATTGATTTCTTGGATGACCATTTCCTACAGCAACATGTTAGAGAAGCAACAAGAGGAAGGAATACTCGATCTAGTTATCAGCAGTGATTCTTTAAGCAATTAGGATCTGCAGGTAAAAGACCCACTGGGTAGCAGCAATCACAGTGTACAAATGTGGAATTTAATTAAAGACAACTACTGTCAAGGGTAAAGGGAAGGGCTTTTGCTTTCAGATGGATGAATACAGGGGTCTCAGACAGTTTTTAAATTCAACACAGTGGGATCAACTAATGATGTTACCAACAGCAAATTCTAAATAGGAAGTATTCAGGGAAGTGATCAAAAAAGCTACAAGGCTTTTCATACCAACGAAGAAATACTGTTCAAGGCTTAGACCTAAACAGATGTGAGATGAACTGTTGAGCCAAGTAGCAGAGAAGAAAAGTGCATGGGATGCATATGAACCCCAGGGGCTCACATCTGGTGAGTATGGGCGTGGCACACCCAGGGTCCTAAGCTGCATATCATCATTCTTCTCTTTCTTGGTGATTCCCTTCTCTCTCTCTGGGTAAATCAGGATTTTTTTTGCTTGTGCAGCAAAAAAAAAAAAAAAAATCCTTGCACCACATAGCTAATAATAATAATAAATTATCAGGCAATGCAGAAGCCTGTAGTAGATATAAATCAGTCTTTAATCAAGTCACAAAAGAAGTTAAGTAAGCTAAAGCAGGTTATGAGAAGTCTCCAACAGAGAATGCAAATAAGAGCAGCAAAGACTTCTATGCTCACACTACCAGTAGAAGGAAGTGAATGAATCACATTGGGCTACTTGATGTCAATGGGTTAACTGTTGATGACCCTACTCAGGATGCTGACAAATTGAATAAGTATTTGGCATCTACATTTATACAAGAGAAATTCTTTATGGGAGGGGATGCCAGAAGTTTATCAAACTCCAATGGAGAGCTAAATGACTTTGTGAAAATTGAAGGGGAATTGTTGAACCTTAACATAAAAAACGCAACTGGGGCAGATAAATCTATCCAATTATATCAAAGGATACAGCAAAGGAAGTAAGCACAAACCCTTAGCCATAATTATGAGAGCATTCTTAGATTTAGAGGAGGTTACTATGGACTCAAGATGTGCAAATGTATCCCTATTTCATAAAGGGAGATCAAAAGCTAACATGAGTAATTACAAACTTCTTAGCTTAATGTCTGTTGCATTGAAAATAATGGGAATCACTGTTAAAGAAGTAAAACAGGACCATCTGGACAAGCAAGCAATTATACCGCAATTGCAGAATGGATTTATTAAAAGGCTGTCTTGTCTAACCAATCTGATGGGATACTATGATGCAGTGACCAAAGAACTACATGGAAAAAATATTTTGACATCATATACTTAGATTTCAGGAAGGCTTTTGATACTGTAGCACATAAAGAACTACTGTACAAACTGGATCAATGTGACATTAAGGGCAAGTTATGTATGGATAGAGGGATTGTTAAGTGGATGACAGAATGGTTATCAATGGGCACTGCTTTTCCTGGACTAATGTTATTAGTAGAGTTCCCCAGGGTTCAGTGGTGGGTATACTGTTGTTTTCAATATTTATCAATGATACTAATGAAGGTATATCAGGCTTAATGTCTGTTTGCAGCTGATACAACGGTTGCCTGAGTGGTTAACGACAGTCATCAGAGTGAGCTACTGCAATGAGATCTAGGAAAATTGGGTCACGGGCTGAGAATTGGCAGTTGAAGTTTAACATTGACAAATGCAAGGCATCCCCTTCCCTGAATGTTGGAACAGGCTACCACATATGGGTAGCAGTAACCCCAGAGTAACTTATTAACTGTGTAGAACTACATTCAGGGTAGAGAAGAATGAAAAACACATAGGGATAATTGTGTAGTCAGATATGAAATTCTGTGAGAAGTACAGATGTGCTGCCAGTACAGCTCACAGGGTTTTATAAATGATATACAGAAACTTTGCTAGCAGGGATAAGGAGGTGATTATCCCTTTGTATAGTACTTAAGATGGGCCATGGTTAGGCTACATCTTGAGTACTGTATACAGGTCTGGAAGGCTCACTTTATGAATGATGTAGATCTGCTGGAAACGGTGCAGAGAACGGCAACCAGACTGGTGAAGGGAACAAAAGGGTGCTCTTACTTAGAAAGGCTTCAGTTCTGCAAATTGCAGCTTCTGGAGACTAACAAACACTAAGCACCTGCAGGGTGATCTGAGGAATTTAAGGCCTTGAATTGGTTGAGTAAGCTGAATATGAATGGCACTCTTCTTGCTGAGACTACACACAGGAGGTGGCATAAATTTAAGTTGAGGAAGGATGGTTGAATGTTGGAACAGGCTGCCATCCATTGTTTTGTGGAAGTAGATGGTTTAAATAAATTCAAGGAAAAACTAGAGATATTCTTGGAGGGTATGGATAGGGGAAATTTGTAGTGTTTTTTTTTTTTATTTTATTTTTTTGGCTGATATATATAAGCTTGCTTTCTTACAATCATGCAAGAAAGCATAATATATTTCCAATCATGCAGTCCACCTCCAATTCTAATTTCTATAATGTAACCAAAGGTTGAATAAACAAACATAACTGATAAATGAAACAAAGTTATAGTAAAATCTTACTAACTATTAAATAGCAGTTATCATTATATAGTTGTCTTATCCTTCCACTTAACTATCCCTTTATCCATGTCAGTAACTTACCTTATTGCTACTCTGCTCCAGTTTGTACAGCAGTCTTTTATGTGCAACAGTATCAAAAACCTTCCTGAAATCAGAGGTATATAATGTCAAAATTATTTTTTCCATCCAGTTCCTTGGTCACTGTATCATAGTAACCTATCAGATTGGTTATTGGTTATAATTGTATGCTTGTCCAGATGGTCCTGTTTTACTTCTTTAACCAGTGATTCCATTATTTTCCCTGGAACAGACGTTAATCTAACAGATCTGTAATTACTCACGTTGCCTTTTGATACCCCTTTATGAATTGGGGATGCATTTGCACATCTCCAGTCCATAGGGACCTTCCTTGAAATCAAGGATGTGCTCATGTAGTATGGCTAAAGGTTTGCTTACCTCCTTTGCTGCCTCCCTTAATATAACCAGATAGATTCCATCCACCCCAGGTGACTTTTTTATATCCACCTTCAACTATTTCTCATCCATTTTCCTTTCCTTTCAGTTATCACAGTCATTTAGCCCCTTATTACAGGCCTCCGTAGCCAAGTGGTCAGGAGCGGGAGTGCAGTAGTACACACTCTTTGAGTAGCCCGGGGTTCAAGCCCCTGACTGCTAAATATGGTCGATCTGGCAACCCGCACTAGACCAGCGTGGCAGATAATGGTCCATTTCCCTCAGCATGAATTGTTGAGGATGCTTCCATCCTGCAGTGGATTGATAATGGCTGCAGTTTACTTTTACTTTTTACAGTTTCACAAACTTCTGGCATCCCCTTCCCTAAAGAATTCCTCATGTGCGAATGTAGATGCAAAATACCCATTCAATTAATTTTTCCGCAACCTGAGCAGGATCATCAACAGTTAACACAAAGACATCAAGTGGCCCAATGTGAGTCAACCCCTTCCTTCTACTGTTGATATAAGCATAGAAATCTTTGTGTTTTTCTTCGCATTCTTTGTCAGAGACTTCTCATAATCTGCCTTAACTTGTCTAACCTTTACAACTTGATTACAGACTAACTTATATCTACCATAGGCTTCTGTATTACTTGATAATTGATATGCATCCCATTTAGGTTTAAGCCCTAAACAGTATTTCTTCGTTGATATGAAAAGCCTAGTAGCTTCTTTGATTACTTCTCTGAATACTTTCTATTTAGAAATTGCTCTTGAGAACATCATTAGTTGGTCCCGCTGCACAGTATTTCAAAACTGTCCGAAACCCCAGTAGTCACCCTAAAGAAAGTAAAATCCTTTACCTTTGACTGTAGTTATGTCTAATTAAATTCCACATTAGTACACTGTAATCACTGTCACTCAGTGGATCTTTTACCTGCAGATTCTTAAGGTACAAAGAATCACTGCTGATAACTTCCTCTTGTTGTCTCTCTTTCCAACATACTGTTGTAGAAAACAGTAACTCAATAAATCCAAAAAATTCTTATTAGTCTGTGAGACGAAAAATCTCTTACCATAACCACTCCTCCTCCGAACTTCATTGTTGGCAATATGCATTCCAACAGCAAAAATTCTTCAAATTAGCACCAACCCAATTGACCTGAATTGGAAATTTTATTGGGATTAATCACTCTACAGAGAAGTTTTCAATGCTCTATGGACCAATGTACAGTCAGTAACATTTGGTTTATATGCTGCTGCTCTCCAATGAAAACATACTATGGAGCTCTGTCCATAGTGGGTTCATACTTAACTCAACTCTGCCAATGTCTTGAATTCCTGGTTGATGTTTTGTATGGATGTCTGAAAATACCGTCACATTACTCTTTTGAGTAGTCACTGATTATATGGAATGAACTTCTATGGCCTTCTTGTGCATTTGGGCAGCAGCAGCAGTACACCCCCGCTTCCATTTCTTGAGATATCACCAACAGTCAACTTTGGATGGTGTAGGACGTCAAGAATTGCATGAATCAACAAGCCAGCAGTGTAATATCTGACAATAACAAACCTATCAAAATAAGTCACTGAACTCCATATGCACTAATGAGAACTAATTTGAGTGGCTTATATGCCTTTCCTTATAGTATTAGCAGTAGCAAATGGACCAGGGAAGCAACTTAAATATTATGTGAAAAAGAAATGCACCTAATCCAACTGTCACGAATACAAGTATATCCAGATATTTCATGGAGAGTAGTGTATATTCACTTTAACAAATACATGTAATTCAAATAGATTATTGAAATCACTTATATAATATAGATATAAAAAAGCATATACTTACAAAGACACTGTTCTTTTACATTCTGTAATGCATCTTCCTCAGTTCCTGAAAGAACCAGTTTTGCTCCACATGATGCCAAATTATAAGCCAAGGCCTCTCCAATACCACTAGAAGCACCTGTGATCCACACAACTTTGTTTTTCAGGACACCTTTGGGAAAAAAAACAAAAAAAAACCTCAAAAGCAGATTAATAATTTCTTATCAAAGTTGAATACACTAAACATCGGATTACTGCACAGCAAATGCTTGCTTTAACAGATCTTTAATTTAATGGACAGCATTCACTAAACTGGGTTTTTGTTCATATAGGTGTAATTCATGGCGACGTAATTTCATCACGCTATTGGTATTTGTCATGTTTTAAAATATCTTCACAATAAAGCAGAGTGATAGGAAGACAGGATTTTCCTTACTTCACCTTCCATCAGCTTGCTGAATGAAGTTAGCAGAAGTTAGCATTAGCATCAGTAGAGGCATATGATGCAAGGAAGCAAGCTTATATAGCATCACACAAAAAAAAAAACCTTCCCATTTCACCCATCCATTCACTCCAAATGCTTGTCTGGTTCTGCCTTGAAATTATTTAAATTTTCAACCTCCATTGCAAATGGAAGTTTGTTCCAACTATCAACCACCTCCTGACTAAAGGCAAATTTCTGCACATCTATTCTACAATTATCTTTCCTCAATTTGAATTTATGTCCCCTCAGGTGAGCAATCTGAGCAAAAGGATGAATACCATCAGCATTGACCTTGCTCAAATCATTCAAGGCCTTATACACCTCAATTAGATCATCTCACAGATGCCTAGTCTCCAGATGCTGAAATTTGCAGAACTCAAGTCTTTCTTGGTAACAGTAACCCTTTGTTCCATTCACCAATCTCATTGTCCTCCTCTCTACTTGTTCCAACAGCTCTACATCCTTCCTAAAATGAGGCCTCCAGACCTGTATGCAGTACCGAAGGTGAGGCCTGACCATTGCATTATACAAGGGGACAATCACCTCCTTATCCCTTCTACCAAATTTCTGTATATCACTGACAAGACACCATGAGCTGTCTGCACTGCCAAAAAACCTCATATCTGACTGCATACCCCAGGTCCTTTTTTTCTCTATTACAATGAGTGTAGTACCACACAGTTGGTACATTACTCTGAGGTTACTGCTATCCATATGCAGTACTTTACATTTGTCAAGGTTAAACTTCAGTTGCCACCTCTCAGCCCATGTGCTCAACTTTTCTAGATCCTGTTGCAGTAGTATACTATCATTACTGTCATTAACAACGTTGCCAACCTTCGTATCGTCTGCAAATGTAGACATTAAACCTGATATACCTTCATCAATATCATTGATAAATACAGAAAATAACACTGAGCCCAACACCGAACCCTGGGGGTCTCCACTAATAACATTATTCCATGAAGGGCAGGTTCCATTGATTACCACTCTCTGTCTTCTCCCACTCAACCATCATTTTTTTCTTTGTAGCAACTTGCCCTTAATGCCATACTAGTCCAATTTGTACAGCAGTCTTCCATGTGTAACAGTATCGCAAGCTTTCCTAAAATCCAAATATATGATATCAAAATTATTTTGATATCATATATTTTTTGCATCCAGTTGCTTTGTGACCCCATCACAGTATCCAATCAGATTTGTCAGACAAGACTTCCCCTTAACAAATCCATGCTGTGTCTGAAATACAACTGCAGTCTTATCTAGATGATTCTGCAGTGCTTCTTTAACCATTATTTTCCCTCCATTATTTTCCCTGGAACACAAGTTAAACTAACAGGTCTATAATTACTCGTGTAACCCTCTGATCCCATTTTGTGAATTGGGGACACATTTGCACATCTCCAGTCCGTGGGGACCTCTCCTGAGTCCAAGGAAGCTTTCATAATTATGGTTAAGGGTTTACTTACTTCCTTTGCTTGTTCCTTTAATATAACTGGATAGATCCTATCGACCCCGGGTGCCCTTCTTTTTTGTATTCAATTTCAACAATTTCTCCTCTACTTTGCTCTCAGTTATTACAAAATCATTTAGCTCCCTGCAAGAGATTGATAAGCTTCTGGCCTCCACTTCCCTACAGACTTCCTCATGTGTGAATGTAGATGCAAAATACTCATTCAGTTTGTCAGCAACCTGAGTAGCATCAACAGTCAATCATCAATATCAAGTGGACCAATCTGATTCTTCCCCTTACTTGTAGAGTTTACACAAGTAAAGAAGTCTTTGCTGTTTTTCTTTGCATCCTTCACTAAGGTTTCTTGCAATATGCGTTTGCTTGCCTAACCTCCTGTGTGATTTGATAACAGATAGGTTATATTATAACTTGATAAATGATAAGGTTATATCTACACTAGGCCTCTGTGTCATCTGATAATTTATATTGATCCCATACATTTTTCTTCTCTGCCACGAGTCTCATTATTTCATTCGACATCCATTTAGGCCTAAAGCTTAAACACTATTTCATAGTTGGTATGAAAAGCCTAGTAGCTTCCATGCCTAGTAGCATTCCCTGAATGTACATGTATATTTGCGTGTACACTGATGTTAGGAGCATTATAAATACAATAGGACAGACAGGACAGGGGAGGTTGAGGGATTATACTCTTAGTTTAGTCTGTTCTCCCCAGGATATATCGAATGGGCATACCACCTGGTGAATTTAACTGACTGCCCGGCTAAAATTTAAGCAATTATCGTGGTACCTTATGGTACTGCTCACTGATCTTGATCAATATTAATTTGAAAATACTATGCGATCGAGTTCAATGCGACAGGAGCATATAACGTTAAATTATGCAATTAATTTTTGCTGTGGATCGCTTAAGTCACATTTATAAATAACAGAAAATTTTATAATATTGCTAAATCAGAATTACACTTCCCTACCCGGCTGGCAAAATTTTCTGGGGAGAACACTGTAATGGTATGAGAGCAAAATATATTACTTTTTTTTTTTTTTTTTTTTGGTTAGTTGTTGGGGCATCGGCTTCTGTGGCCATAATGCACCTCCCAAAGTTTTTGCATTTTACTCTGATCCAAACCCTAGGCGGGATTCGAACCCGCAATCTTTGGGTTGCCAGGCAGGCACTTTACCCACCTGGCTAGTCCAATCGGCATTATTACTAATATCACAACATTTAACATTTTTCATAACATTCTGGCAACTTCAAATAAATACTACATTTATTTCTTTTGAATGTAATAGACAATCAAATTTAGCAACAGGCCTTAACCTCCACATAGCCCAATAAATTGAGGTTTGATCAAATAATAAATAACCATCTAACAGTTTAACCCTTTTGTGAGCAAGTTTGCTACATGTGAGTGAGTCCCACAGAAGAATGAAGTTTCAATAGTGGCAGGCTGTGTGGAGCTCTTCATGAAATTTTGAAGTTTTGGAAAAAGTGAAAACTTTATACATAAATTCTATTAAATATTAATTCCTTCTTGATTTGATTTCCAGCATGAGAGTAAGATTGTCAAAAATTAAAACCAGAATGTCAAAAAAAATTATAAAATTTTTTTTTAATTCATAAAAAAAATTATTAAAAAACAAACTTGTTACTCTTTTTTTGAGCGAGCAACATCCTCTACATCAATTTATGCATTACTTAATTTGATTTCATCAACTGCTTGCCGACTGGGCTAGCCGGGTAGGTAAAGTGCCTGCCTAGCAACCCAAAGGTCGCGGGTTCGATTCCCGCCTCGGGCTGGATATCACGATGGTGCCGAACCAACCGGTTGGTTGGATATCCCGGCCACGATACACGAAGGAAGCAAGAAAAAACTGGTTCCTTCGTGTATTGATCACATCATACGAAATATATACATATATATCAACTGCTTGATTAGAATTCGGATAATTTCTTCAATTTCCATTTTTGTAATCAGAGAACAACTAATTGTATATGTATACGTGCATGCACTATCCTCCTCCAACTTCCAAAGCTAATTTTCTTGCAACCAACTATAAAATATGTTTAATATTAGTTGGAAATACAGATAAAAGATGGCAGTACATACTGGACAAATTTCAAAACAATTCATCCATAAAATGACACATTATTTGAAATGTAATTTCAAATAGTGAAAAAACTGATTAAGGAGAGTTGTTTGATAATTTTCTAGCCCAGTGTAGAAGTAATTATTATCTGATGTTGACTTTCTACCATTTTTAAACATAATTTTAGTTTCCTAGCAACTTAATGCACTTTTTTCCAGTGATGCCACAGATTTATGAACTCAGTTTTGTAGTCCCTTTCTTGAAGGTCCTAAAAAAAGAAGTGTGGCAACTATCCACTCAACATCCAACCTAAATTTCCATACAGACAAACTGGTGTTTAGTTTCAAGAATAGGTGGAAATGGGATAGGACTAGATCTAGTGAGTGTGGTGGGTGGAGCTATAATTCATAGCCAGCCTGATGAATTGTAGACAGCCATAAGAACAGCTGATGTGAAACAGGTGCATTGCCCTGGTGAAACAAAACATATTTTCTTAGTCCATTTGCCATTATGTCTTCGGGCTATGTGTCCTGCCCAAGTCCATTTAAGTTCTTTAATTTTGATAAGACTAACCTTTACTTGAGTATGCTGCCTGATCCATGTGTTTCTCTTCTTGTCCAACAGTCTGATTCCTAATATAATTCATACCATTATTCACTGCGTAGTTTTCAGCTTCTCTTCCATTCTTTTGGTGAGTGCTCAAGTTTCACTTCCATAAGTCATAGTGGGGAATACTCCACCACAATAATGAACATTAGTTCATTATTTTACATTTAAGACAAATTGGGATATTGCTCCTCAGTATGTGACTATGTGTCCTGAATACTATCCATCCAAAATTTATTCTTCTCTTGACTTCTGCCATTTATCATTATTACAGCTAATGACTTATCCAAGATAAGTATATGAATCCAACTGTTCAATTTCTGCTCCTTCAATGATTATATCCCTTCCTGTAGCATACTTGTTCATCATTACTTTTGTTTTAGCCATATTCATCTTTAGTCTGAAATCCTTACTAACTGTGCATAACTGATTAAGATTTTCGTCTAATTCTTAGGGATCATGGAGTATGATCACACTATCACCTGCAAATCGTAAATGGTTTAGGTAGTCTCCATTCACATTGACTTCTTTCTGCGACCAGTCCAATCTTCTGAAAGCGTCTTCAAGGGCAACATTAAACAACTTCGGAGATATTGTGTCTCCTTGTCAAACTCTTTTCTCAATTTTAAATTTTCTACTGTCTTTGTCTAGTCTAATAAAGGAGGTAACATTCTCATATAATTTCTTCAAAATCATAATGTATGGGATGTCTATGCCTTGTCTTTCCAGTGCTCAAAACATTTCCTTATGCTGTATGGAGTAAAATTCCTTTGCATAATCCACAAATGCCAGGCATAACGGGATTTTATATTCATTTGATTGCCCGATTAGCTGTGATATTACTTGATGATGTTCCATAGTTGAGAATCCTGTCCTAAAGCCAGCTTGCTCTTTTGGTTGATTCACATCAAGTATTCTTTCCAATCCGTTAGTAATGACCCTTGTGAATAACTTGTAGATGTGGGACAACAAGCTAATTGATCTACAATTTCCAATTTCTGATTTATCTCTTTTCTTATGCAGCAAAATTATGGTTGCATTATTCCTCATGTATTTTGTGAAGAGTCTTGCCAGTTTCTGTGTCATGTCTCTTCCTCCCAATTTTAACAACTCTACAGTAACTTCATCTTCACCCGGGGCTTTCTGATCCTCCATTTTCTTCAATGCATGTTCTACTTCATCAGGAAGATTATCGGATATGCCATATGTGTTGCTAATTAGTGATCCATCTTCCCCACTGCCATCATTTCCTCACTCTTTATATAATTATTTATATTAGTCTTCTGCTATTTATAAGTACACCATTGCTATTCTTCAGTTTCGGCATTATTTGTCTTTCTGTATTACCTCATGGCTGCTGATTTAAGTCCTTTGTTTTGCCTTAATGCTTGTTCTACTTTTCTTGTGTTAAATCTTCTTATGTCCTCTCTGAGTCTCTTTCTAATGGCTCTGCATAACTCAATATACTCAATTTTATTCTTGTCAGTGTTTGCTCTTCATTTATCATCTTCGGTTCATCGTGACAAGCGTTTCTTGAATAATGTTTTTTCTCTTTAGATTTCTTTTTACCTATAGGTTTCTTGGGCTTTATCACTTTCAGAAAGTTGTATTCCTCATTGATATCTTGATCCTGAAAGGTCTGAGAAACTCAAACTTCTTCTAAGTTCCAGTACGTACTGCTTTTCCCCCCTCTTCTGTTATCTCAAAGACCTTCGTATTATTTATTGGAGTCAGTTTTTTTTCCTTTCTTTTCTTACATCTATATCAAGTATGCATCTTACCATTCTGTGATCACTTCCAAGATTTACCTTGTTCAGGATGGTTTCTTCCTGAACAATATATCTTCTTAGTGAGAATTAAGTCAATTTCATTAGTTGTTAATCCATCTGGACTCTTCCATGTCCACTTTCGGCTCATCCTTTTCTTGAAAAAAATATTCATTACTGACATTCCTCAGGATTCTGCAAATTCGTGTCTTCAGCCAATTTCAAAATTTCCTATAGTTTCCATTTCTGTGCTGTTTTGTCTTATCTTAGCACTGAAGTCCCCCATAATGATGGTGTAGTGAGTGACTTCTAGCATACCCTTCCCTAAAGAATTCCCCATGTGGGAGTGTAGATGGAAAATACCTATTCAATTTGTCAGCAACCTGAGCAGGATTTTTTTTTTTTTTTTTTTTTTTTTTTTTTGATTTGGTAGTTGTTGGCGCATCGGCTTCTGTGGCCATATTGCACCTCCCAAGGTTTTTGCAGTACTTTGATCCAAGCCCGAGGCGGGAATCGAACCCGCGACCTTTGGGTTGCCGGGCAGGTACTTTACCCACTCGGCTAGCCCGGTCGGCTCCTGAGCAGGATGATCAACAGTTAACCCACTGATATCAAGTGGCCCAATGTGATTCAACCCCTTCTTTTAATATAAACATTTGTCTTTGCTTCTTTTCTTGGCATCTTTGCCAAAGACTTCTCATAATCTCCCTTACCTTGCCAAATCTCCTTTGTGACTTGTTTACAGACTAACTGATATGTACAATAGGATTCTGTATCACTTGATAATCTATATGTATCCCATGCACTTTTCTTCTCTGTAATGTGTCTCAATAGTTCATCTGACACCCATTTAGGGCTAAGCACTGAACAGTATTTCTTCACTGGTATGAAAAGTCTATTAACTTCCCATTTAAAATTTTCAGTTGATAATATCATCAGTTGGTCTTAGTGCATAGAATTAAAAATTGTCTGAGACCACTGTAGTCACCCTTATGAAAACAAAAGTCATTTCATTTACCCTTGATAGTAGTTATGGCTTTAATTAAATTCCACATTAGTAAAATGTGATCACTGCCACCTAGTGGGTATTTTACCTGCTGATGCTTAATGCATTTAGACTCACTGCCAATAACCAGATCATTAGCATTAATTGAGGTATATGATGCAAGAAAGCTAGCTTATACAGTATCAGCCAAAAAAAAAAAACCCTTCCCATTTCATCCGTCCAGTCACTCCAAATGTTCGTCTAATTCAGCATTAAATTTATTTAAGCTATCAAACTTCCACAACATAGATGGAATTCAGTTCCCCTCTTGTTCATAATCTGAACAAGTGGAAAAATCCCATTGAGCCTGTTCAAACCATTCAATGCCTTATAAACCTCAATCAGATCACTTCACAGGTTCCTCCTAGTCTCCAGATGCTGCAACTTGCAGAATTTAAGCCTTTCTTTATAAGCACACCCCTTTGTTCCTCTCACCAATCTTGTTGCCCTTCTCTGTACTCATTCTAGCAACTCTAGATCCTTCCTAAAATTCCAGACCTCTATGCAGTACTCAAGGCGTGGCGTGACCATTGCCTTATACAAAGGGATAATCACCTCCTTGTCTCTGCTAGCAAAATTCGTATATATCATTGACAAAACTTCATGACCAGCTCTGGCAGCCTGTCTGCACTGCTCAGAGAACTTCATGTCTGACTGCACAACTACCCCCAGGTCTTTTTCATTCCCCACCTCCCTGAGTGTAGTACCACATAGTTGGTATTTCTCTTGGGTTGCTGCTACCCATATGCAGTACTTTGCATTTGCAATGTTAAACTTCAGTTGCCACTTCTCAGCCCATCTGCCTAACTTTTCTGGATCCTGTGGCAGTAGCATACTATCTTTAGTGCCATTAACAACCCTGCCAACCTTTGTATCATCTGCAAACTTGGACATTAAGCCTGATATACCTTCATCGATAAATACACAAAACAACAATGGGCCCAGCACCGTACACCGGAGTACTCCGCTAATAACATTAGTCCACAGAGAGCAGTTTCCATTTATTACCACTCTCTGCCATCTGAACCATCCCTTTATCCACTGCAGTAACTTGCCCTTAATTCTACACCGTTCCGATTTGTACAGCAGTCTTCCGTGTGCAACAGTATCAAAAGATTTCCTGAAATCCAAGTGGCAAAGGTAAACAAAGTGAACACGAGAAAAACAAGAAATGCCGGATGACTTACGCAGAAAATTAGTTTCCCGATACGGCACTCTAGCACTGCTCGCTCGATAAACAGATGGTAAGTGTTATTGGTTTGGAGCAATCTCAAGAACAATATACAGATTGACAGGTAGGTGTGGCAAACGATGTGCTGATTGGTGCGTGAACACAACACACGATAACATCGGTTTAGTATCACTTTAGTAGAACTCACAAGCACTAATGGCCGCTTTCCATAATGGTTAAAAAAGGTCAGGTTACCTCCACTTGAATCCCATGGGAGCTTGACCCTCCTCGCGATGTTGTTTGGTTTTTAGAGCATTAGCAACTAAGGCCACATTGCTCCGGGGATATGCGGTGGTCATTCCCTGACCTTTCCGCATCCTCCGTATTTGGTGGTCACAGGCTCGAAACCCGGTCTAATCAAGAAGCATGTGCTACGCACTGCTGCTCCTGCCCACCTGGCTATGGAGACGACCCCTCCTTGCGAAGTGGAGGGGGTAACCTAACCTTTTTTCTTTAAGGTCAGGTTACGAAATATAAAGAAAAATAAAGAAACCTTTTCCTTTTTTTCATAACCAAATCTAAATCAACAGTATAGTAAAAACACTCATGAACTCCAAAAATCTGCTTTTAATAACGAGAAAAAAACATAATGAAGAACATAAAAATGAACAGAATGAAACTTTTATTAATTTAGTTTTCATCAGAGTCTCCCAGTAAATCAGAGAGTCTTATAATGGGGGATTTTAATTTCCCAGATATTGACTGGAATTTGTGGGTTGGTCACTCACACACTAGCAAGGCTTTTGTGGATTTATTGGATGATTGTTTTCTAAATCAACATGTTCAGGAGGCAACTAGAGGGACCAATACTCTTGATTTGATTCTCAGTAGTGATTCTTCATGCATTAAGAATCAGCAGATACAGGAACCTAGGTGGCAATGATTACAGTGTGCTAAAGTGGGATTTACTCAAGGAGGTAACTACCATCAGGGGTAAAGCTTGCATAAGCTTGCTTTCTTGCATCATATGCCTCTACTAATGCTAATGCTAATCAAAAAATCAACGTTTTATTTTCCTTACAAATTTCTTCCATCTTAAAAAGATTCATCGCTACTATTACCTGTTTACCGTTCATCACCTACCTGTCAATCAATATATCCTTCTCGATTTCGGCTTCAGATCGATAACACCTAATGTCTCTTTACGAAGTGAGCACTGCTAGAGTCCGGTATCAGGACACTAATTTTCCGCGTAAGTTATCTGACGTTTCTCGTGTTGGCTTTCTTTACCTTAGCCATCCAAGTATATGATATCGAAATTATTTTTGGTATCTAGTTCCTTTGTGATCACATCGTAGTATCCAATCAAATTGGTCAGACAAGACTTCCCCTTAACAAACCCATGCTGTGTCTGATCTACTGCTGCTGCTGTCTTCTCTAGGTGATCCTATGTCACCTCTTTAACCAGTGACTCCATTAATTTCCCCGGAACAGAAGTTAAAATAACAGGTCTATAATTAGTTGTCACCCTTTGAACCCCCTTCGTGAATTGGTGATATATTTGCACACCAAATCCATGGGGACCTCCCCTGACTCTAAGGATGCTCTCATAATTATGGCTAAGGGTTTGCTTACTCCCCTTCCTACCTCCTTCATTATAACTGGATAGATCCCATACACCCCAGTGCTTTTTTATGTTTAACTTCAAAAATTTCTCCTCCACTTTAATCTCAGTTATTACAAAATCACTTAGTTCCCTGTTAGAGTTTGATAAACTTCTGGCACTCGGCACTCTCCTCCTTGAATAACTCCTCATATATGAATGTAGATGAAAAATATTCGCTCAGTTTTTCAGCTACCTGAGCATGATCATCAACAGTCAACCATCTATGTTAAGTGGACCAATCTGATTCATCACTTTCCTTCTAGAGTTTATATAAGTAAAGAACTCTTGGCTGTTTTTCTTTGCATCCTTTGCAAAGATTTCTCATAATCTAACCTTTGCTTACCTAACCTCTTTTGTGACTTGATTACAGACTAGTTTATATCTGCCATAGGATTCTGTGTCACATGATAATTTATATGCATCCCATACATTTTTCTTCTCTGCCGCAAGCCTCATTAATTCATCTGATATCCATTTAGGAATAAAACTTGAACAGTATTTCTTAGTTGGAATGGAAAGCTTAGTAGCCTCCAAAAATTAAGTCCCTGAAGTCTTCCCATTTAGAATGCATCATTGATAACATTATCAGTTGATCCCGCTCCATATTATTTGAAAACTGTCTGAGACCCTTGTAGTCACCTTTATGAAAGCAAAAGCCCTTCTCTTTAACCTTGATGGTAGTTACATCTTTAAGTAATTCCCACATCAGTACATTGTGATCACTGTCACCAAGTGGTTCCTTTAGCTGCAAATTCTTGATGCATGAATAATCGCTGCTGATAATCAGATCAAGGATATTACTCCCTCTGGTTGCCCCGCGAACATGTTGCTGCAGAAAACAATCCTCCAATAAATCCACAAAAGTCTTACTAGCATGCATTTGACCAACCCACAAGTTCCATTCAATATCTGGAAAATTAAAATCCCCCATTACAAGACATTCTGAATTACTGGTCCACTATTTCTCTGTACAATTGCTCATTATTCTCATCAGATTCATTAAGCCTATAACACAACACCTACTCTCATTTTTCCTTTCCCAGTACTTATGTCACACAAAAAGACTCAACATTGCACTGTCCACCGTCAATTGGATGCACTTCCTTAGATTTGATGTGTTTCTTAACTAAAAGCATAACCCCTCCTCCCTTCCTGTCCTGTCTATCCTTCCTGTACACATTGTACTCCCCAAATCACAATTCTGCACTGCTTATATGCGTGTGACACCACATCTCTGATAACCCAAAAATATCTGCCTTTGATGTCTTGACTAGCACTTCAAGCTCATCAAATTTTTTAACTACTATACTCCTAGCATTGGTGTACATACAAATATACATGCACCTGTTTCTACTCTAAGTTATCTTAACACCCATGTATTTACTTGTTCCACTGTGACTCCCAGCAGCTGTTGAAACCCCCAGAAACTTGCTCTCTAAACTGCTGCTCATTACAATAGAAGCAGTGTAGGAATCACTTTTGCTAGCAGTTTTCCGAACCACCTAACACTGCCTTGATAGCATCAGCAAATATTCTTGCACCCTTTCTATTTAAGTGTACCCTATCCCTGTAGAAGCAGTCTCCTGTCAACAAGCACAGACCAGGCTGAAAAAATTCTACACCTCGAGCCTTGCACAATCTCTCCAGGGCCAAATTGATCGATAAGGCTCTCATCATATACTCCCTCCTATCGTGTCTGGGCAGAATTGCAGACACTTGCACATTCAACCTTAACTCGCAACTTTTTTTCAACATTGACCTGCACTTGTTGAGTAAATCTGCAGATCTCTTACTCTTAATGATCATTAGTTCCAATGTGTACAACAATATCACCTTTTGTACCCTTAAAAGATGATATCTGCTCTACAACGTTTGCCCCTGACAACATAACCTGGTCCTGTTCTACTCATCTTTCTTGTAGTATATTCACCGTCTCCCTAACAATAGAGTTACCAACAATAACTAGTTCCTTTGGGACAAGTGCATTCTGCCTTAGAGATTGCCTCTCTGTTGCCTGATGCAGAGGAGTGAGCTGTCATTGAGCTGGGCAGGGCAACTGAGAGCTTGATGGGCCCCTCATATTAATTTCTTCGAGGGCATTTACCCTACACCTCAAGCTCTCATAGATGCCCATCAGAATGCTGAGTTGGCGACTAATTTCTTGACACTCTAAACACCTAGCACACATAAAGGCATCCTCCTCGGCTAGATCATGTCCTGTTTTAGAAAGGTCAGCAAACATTTCGCACATTTTTTGAGACTGTGATGCATTGGAGAATTGCCCCCTTTGTTTCTCCCGAGTCACAGCACTCTCACTAGTCTGTGATCTTTGCCTCTCAGCTCTAGTCTGGGTCATGATTTCCGTTTAAATACAATTTAATTAACAATGAAATTTAATAAGATTAATAATATTTTTGATTAATTGATAATACTATAATAAGCTAACAGATTCCTAATGCAGTGCTTCATATTAATTTTGCTATCTAGTTTTACTTTATACCTGACACTACCAGTTCGAGATATAAGATAAATATACATTACCCTATTTCTTATCGGGCTTAGAGGGGAACAGGTATCCTGTGTGTTATCAGACACTCAGCCTAAAACACTGATGGATCCAATATCTCTCTATTACAGAAGATTTAGGAGAAGTCCGGTTGGCCTACCTCCCTAAAATCCACTCATGCACACCTTCTCGATGGTAAGCCCTGTTACGTCACTTAGGTGGCAACGAACGTGTAGAGTGGTTCTCTTCAAGAGACCTGGTCAACGTGAAGAGGAAAAGACCAAACCCTCCAGCATATGACAGCACAACAATACAAATGGCACTCAGTCCCCAGCAGTTTTCACTCTCCCTCTTACGGCAGTGAGAGGATCAGAGTGGAAGCAGAGGATGCTAAGAATCTCTGGGTATGACCAGGCTGCCATGCACGGAAACTGAACTTGGCCTGTTATAAAGTACGATCACTCATCGGTGAAGACAGGATATTAGAGTTTAAAAAGGAATTAGAAAATGTGAATTGGAATATCATCGGTTTGGCTGAAACAAGAAGAAGAAAAGAATCACTTATAAGTTTGTCAAGTGGAAATCTGTTGTACACCAATGGAAACAGTGAAAGGAGTGAAGGTGGAGTTGGGTTTCTGGTCCATAAAGATTTTAAAAACAACATTTTGGAATTCAAAAGTACATCACCAAGGGTGTCAAGACTAATACTCAAGATTTCTAAAAGGTACAAGCTAAAGATTATAATGATTTATGCACCAACATCAAGCCATGATGATGAAGAGGTTGAAGAAATGTACACCGAAATTGAGTCTTCTAGATGAGCAGAAAACCCACTACACTATTATTATGGGGGACTTCAATGCTAAGGTTGGAAAAAGGCAAAACAGCACAGAAAGAGGAACTATAGGAAATTTTGGAATTGGTGAAAGAAATAAAAGAGGTGAAAGACTTGTGGAATTTGCAGAATCTCAAGGACTGTCAGTAATGAACGCTTTTTTCAAGAAAAGGGTGAACAGAAAGTGGACATGGAAGAGTCCAAATGGATTAACAACTAATGAAATCGACTTCATCCTCACTAACAGAAGATATATTGTGAATGATGTTACCGTCCTGAATAAGGTAAATGTTGGAAGTGATCACAGAATGGTAAGATGTACACTTGATATAGATGTAGGAAAGGAAAGGAAAAAACTGACTCGAGTAAATAATACAAAGGTCTTTGAGATAACAGAAGAGGAGAAAAAGCAGTATGTACTGGAACTTAAGAACAAGTATGAGCTTCTGCAGACTGCTGAGGACCAAGATATCGACGAGGAATATTACAACTTTTTTAAAGTGATAAAGCCCAAGAAACCTATAGGGAAACAGAAATCCAAAGAAGAAAAAATTAGTCAAGAAACACTTGTCATGATGAACCAAAGACGACAAATGAAGAGCAAGAAAAACACTGACAGGGAGAAAATTGAGTATACTGAGTTATGCAAAGCCATTAGAAAGAGACTCAGAGAGGACATAAGAAGATTTAACACAAGAAAAGTAGAACAAGCATTAAGGGAAAACAAAGGATTTAAATCAGCAGCCATGAGCAGTAATACAGAAAGACAAATGATACTGAAACTGAAGAATAGCGATGGTGTACTTATAAACAGCAGAGAAGGCATAATTCAAATAGCAGAAGACTACTATAGAGAATTATACAAGGAGCGAGGGAATGATACCAGCAGTGGGGAAGATGGATTGCAAAGTAGCAACACATACGACATACCCGATATTCTTCCTGATGAGGTAGAACATGCATTGAAGAAAATGAAGAATCGGAAAGCCCCGGGGGAAGATGAAGTTACTGTAGAGTTGTTAAAATTGGGAGGAAGAGACATGACACAAAAACTGGCAAGACTCTTCACAAAGTGCATTAGAAAAGGTGTGATGCCTAAGCAGTGGAATAATGCAATCATAGTTTTGCTGCATAAGAAAGGAGATAAATCAGAAATTGGAAATTATAGACTAATTAGCTTGTTATCCCACATCTACAAGTTGTTCACAAGGGTCATTACTAACAGATTAGAAAGAATACTTGATGAGAATCAACCGAAAGAGCGAGCTGGCTTTAGGACAGGATTCTCAACTATGGATCACCTTCACGTAATATCACAGCTAACGGAGAAAGCAAATGAATATAAAACACCATTATGCCTGGCATTTGTGGATTATGAAAAGGCATTTGACTCCATACAGCATAAGGCAATGTTTCGGGCACTGGAAAGACAAGGCATGGATACCCCACATATTATGATTTTGAAGAAAATATATGAGAGTGCTACCTCCTTTATTAGACTAGACAAAGACAGTAGCAAATTTAAAATCGAGAAAGGAGTTCGACAAGGAGACACAATATCTCCAAAGCTGTTTAATGCTGCCCTTGAGGAAGCTTTCAGAAGATTAGACTGGTCGCAGAAAGGAGTCAATGTGAACGGAGAGTATCTAAACCATTTACGATTTGCAGATGACATTGTGGTCATAAGCCATGATCCCAAAGAATTAGAGGAAAATCTTAATCAGTTATGCACAGTTAGTAAGGATTTTGGACTAAAGATGAATATGTAGCCACTGGCATAGGTGAAAGTGATTCTTGCACTGCTTCTATTGGAATGAGCCGCAGCCTGGAAAATAAGATGCATGATATTTCAGAGACTGCTGGGAATCATTGGGGTACAAGTAAACACATGGGTTGTGTTAGGGTAGCTAAGAAAAAGAACAGGTGCATGTATACTTGCGTGTACACCAATGCTAGGAGTTTAGTAAATAAATTTGATGAATTTGAGGTATTGCTCAAACATCAAAGGCAGATATTGTGGGGATTTCAGAGACGTAGTGTCTCACAGATATAAGGAATGCAGAACTGGAATTTGGGGAGTACAATGTCTACAGAAAGGATAGACAGGATAGGAAGGGAGGAGGGGTTATGCTATTAGTTAAAAAACACATAAAATCCAAGGAAGTGAAGCCAGTCGACATCGCTGGACAGTGCAATGTCGAGTCAGTTTGGTGTGACATAAGCATTGGGAGATCAAAATTGAGAGTAGGAGTGTGCTATAGGTCTAATGACTCTGATGAGTATAATAAGAAACTGTTCGGAGAAATAGAGTGGGCCAGTAAATCAGAGAGTCTTATAATGGGGGATTTTAATTTCCCAGATATTGACTGGAATTTGGGGGCTGGTCACTCACACAGTAGCAAGGCTTTTGTGGATTTATTGGATGATTGTTTTCTACATCAGCATGTTCGGGAGGCAACTAGAGGGAGTAATACTCTTGATTTGATTATCAGCAGTGATTCTTCATGCATTAAGAATCTGCACATAAATGAACCACTAGGTGGCAGTGATCACAGTGTTCTGAAGTGGGATTTACTCAAAGAGGTAACTACCATTAGGGTTAAAGAGAAGGGGTATTTTGTAAAGGCGACTACAATGGACTGAGACAGTATTTAAATTCTATACAGTGGGATCAACTGATGATATTGCCAACAGCAAATTCAAAATGGGAAGCATTCAAAGAACTTATCTTGGAAGCTACTAGGCTTTACATACCAACTAAGAAATATTGTTCAAGGTTTAGGCCTAAATGGATGTCAGATGAACTAATGAGGCATATGGCAGAGACGAAAAATGCATGGGATACATACAAATTAACACGTGACACAGACGCCTATGATAGATACAAGTTGATCTGTAACCAAGTTACAAAGGAGGTTAGGAAGGCGAAGGCAGATTACGAGAGATCCTTGGCAAGGGATGCGAAGAAAAACAGCAAAGAGTTCTTTACTTATGTAAACTCTAGAAGGAAGGGGATGAATCAGATTGGTCCACTTGATATCGATGGGTCAACTATTGATGACCCTGCTCAGGTAGCTAACAAACTAAATGAATATTTTGCATCGACATTCACACATGAGGAGTTATTCAGCGAGGGGAATGCCAGAGGTGTATTCAACTCTAGCAGTAAGCTAGAGAATCTTGTAATAACTAAGAGCAAAGTGGAGGAGAAATTGTTGAAGATAAACACAAGAAAGGCACCCGGGGTGGATGGGATCTATCCAGTTATATTAAAGGAGGCAGCAAAGGAAGTAAGCAAACCCTTAGCCATAATTATGAGAGCTTCCTTGGACTCAGGGGAGGTACCCATGGACTGGAGATGTGCAAATGTGACCCCAATTCACAAAGGAGGATCAAAGGCTGACACAAGTAATTATACACCTGTGAGTTTAACTTCTGTTCCAGGAAAATTAATGGAGGCACTGGTTAAAGAAGCACTACAGGATCATCTAGACAAGATTTCAGTTATAGCTAGGACACAGCATGGTTTTGTTAAGGGGAAGTCTTGCCTGAGCAATTTGATTGGATACTATGATGCAGTCACAAAAGAACTGGATGCAGGGAATAACTTTGATATTATATATTTGGATCTTAGAAAGGCTTTTGATACTGTTGCACATGGAAGACTGCTGCACAAATTGGAGCAGTGTGGCATTGTAGGCAAATTGCTGCTGTGGATAAAGGGGTGGTTGAGGGGGAGAAGACAGAGAGTGGTAATCAATGGACACTGCTCGTTGTGGACTAATGTTATTAGTGGAGTCCCTCAGGGTTCAGTATTGGGTCCTTTATTGTTTTCTGTATTTATAAATGATATTGATGATGGTATATCAGGCTTAATGTCCAAGTTTGCAGACGATACGAAGGTTGGCAGGGTTGTCAAGGACACTACTGACACTATGCTGCTGCAACAGGATTTGGAAAGGTTGAGCAGATGGCCTTCGAGGTGGCAAATGAAGTTTAACATTGACAAAAGTAAAGTACTACATATGGGAAACAGCAACCCCAGAGCAACGTATCAACTCTGTGGTACTACACTGACAGTGGTAGAGAATGAAAGGGACCTGGGGGTGGTTGTGCAGGCAGATATGAAGTTCTCTGAGCAGTGCAGACGGGCTGCAAGAGTAGCTCATGGTGTATTGTCAATGATATATAGGAATTTTTCTAGCAGGGATAAGGAGGTGATTATTCCCTGTATAAGGCAATGGTCAGGCCACACGTAGAGTACTGTATACAGGCCTGGAGGCCTCATTTCAAGAAGGATGTAGAGTTGCTGGAACGAGTACAGAGAAGGGCAACAAGATTG
Source organism: Mastigoproctus giganteus (assembly GCF_048544385.1). Classification (NCBI taxonomy): domain Eukaryota; kingdom Metazoa; phylum Arthropoda; class Arachnida; order Uropygi; family Thelyphonidae; genus Mastigoproctus; species Mastigoproctus giganteus. Next base: position 188,904,041 of record NC_143580.1, read on the forward strand.
GTGAATGGGACAAAGGGATGCTCTTACGAAGAAAGGCTTAAGTTTTGCGAATTACAGTGTCTGGAAACTAGGCACCAGCGAGGTGATCTGATAGAGGTGTACAAAGCCTTGAATGGTTTGAGCATGCTCAATGCTGATGGGATTCTTCCTCTTGCTCAGAATAATCACCTGAGAGGGCATAAATTCAAATTGAGGAAAGACAGATGTAGGATAGATGTGCGGAAATTTGCCTTTAGCCAGCGGGTGGTTGGTAGGTGGAACAGACTTCCATCCCTTGTCGTGGAAGTTGATAGCCTAAATAAGTTTAAGGCTCAGCTGGACAGGTATTTTGAACGAACAGAGGGGTGAAGTGGAAGTGGTTATTTTTTATTTATTTATGTTACTTTTTTTTTTTGGCTGATGCTGCATAAGCTTGTTTTCTTGCATCAAATGCCTCTACTAATGCTAATGCTAATGGCTAAAACAAAAGTAATGATAAACAAGTATGCCACAGAAAGGGAAATAATGATTGAAGGAGCAGTAATTGAAAAGGTGGAGTCATATACTTATCTGGGACAAGTTATTAGCTGTAATAATGATAAATGGCTGGAAGTCAAGAGAAGAATAAATTTTGGATGGATAGCATTCAGGAAATATAGTCATATACTGAAGAGCAATATCCCAGTTTGTCTGAAATGTAAAATAATGAATCAATGTATACTCCCCACCACGACTTATGGAAGTGAAACTTGGGCACTCACCAAAAGAATGGAAGAGAAGCTGAGAACTACACAGCGAAGAATGGAACGAATTATATTGGGAATCAGACTGTTAGATAAGAAGAGAAACACATGGATTAGGCAGCAAACTCAAGTAAAGGACATTCTTATCAACACTAAAGAACTAAAATGGTCTTGGGCAGGACACATAGCTCGAAGACATGATGACAGATGGACTAAGAAAATAACAGAATGGTACCCAAGAGGAGCTAGAAGAAAACCTGGAAGACAAAGGTGGAGATGGATAGATGAAATTCATGAGTTTTTGGGTAGTAAATGTAGGGCCAGTGCTCAAAACAGAAGGAACTCGAAAGTTGCTGGAGAGGCCTTCATCCTGCAGTGGATCGAAAATGGCTGATGATGATTTCTTATCGACTACAATATGGTGGCTAGTTCAACAATATTGGCACCAAAACTGGGAGTCGTAACTTCCAAAAATCGCTGGTTAAATTCAAAGTAAGAAGATAACGAACGCTACTAAACCTATTAAATATCTCTGTAAAACGCAATGTACATGTTAATTAACGAAGAATATGGTAAAAATTAAAAATACTTATCCCCTTACAGCAGCCCAAATTCCACAGACTTCTCTCATTTACCTTGAAAATTATGGTGAAAACTAACAATTGCTTATGTCAAGACTTCAGGTCGCTTAACAATGCATTCATCGCCTGTGCATCAACAGGGAAGGTGGCCGTAGCAATCAATAGTACTACAGTTCATTCGTCATTCAAAGTGGGTATGATGAGAATACATGGTGGTCTTGATCAAGAAACTTTGCACCTCTATTGTAATGCATTTAAAACGTTCAGGCATTATTCATTGATGAAGTGAGCATGATCAGAGCTGACATTTTGCATACAATCAAAGCCAGATTGCAAGAGATCACCAGAGAATTAGATCGTGAGTTTGGTGGTTTAGATATCATATTTTGCGGAGATTTGCGTCAGTTGCCGCCTGTGAAAAAGGCAAACATTCAAGCCTCATAAGAATTCCGTCAGTGGTGAAATTTTGTGGCAGTCTCTCAGTTTCTTTCCACTGGTTCAAGTGATGAGAGTGACGTATTCTCCGGCATATTAACTAAAATTGGAAACGGCGAAACGTTAGATGTTGAAGAAAAGTTAATCGAAAATCAAATTAGAACACAAGACTTTGTCATGGAACAAGTACCAAATGCTGTTCGTTTGTTTCATCGTAACAACAATGTTGTTCAACATAACACTCAAGCATTGGAAGGAAGCACCACCATCGATTATACAGCTGATGATCACTTCACCGGTTACAAGAGTCATCAACAGTTGACTAGTATGCGAACAAAACTCCATCAAATGAGCATAGCAGAAACCTGAGATTTGCCATATGTATTGCATCTATCGACTGAAAAACCTTACACGGTCACTATAAACATCGATGTTGAAGATGGTTTGGCCAACGGAGCGAATGCAACGTTACAGTGCGTTGAGATGGAATAAACAGAAATCAAAAGATTGTGGTTGTATTCTGAAAGCAAGAATGTTGGAACTGAGTCGTCTCAAATCTCGCCCACACATACTGTCGTATCATGGCGCATTAAAATCTGGCTGAACCCAATTACGAGACATTCCGCCACAGTATCTTTCAAAAGCAAAATGCTTAAATGCAAAGAATCCAATTTCCTTTGGTTGAAGCTTGTGCCATGAGGGTTCATAAATCTCAGGGTGGAAGAAATCGTATTCAATTACGATAAGAGTTTCAAAAAGCAACTGGTATATGTTGCATTGTCAAGAGTTAGAAGCATCGATGGCTCTGTACATCAGAAATTTGTACAACAGTTAGAAGCATCAATGGCTCTGAACATTCTACCATGCTCTTAGGTGCGTTGTAATGCACCTAAGATGCAAGATCTTCTAACTGAATTGAAACGTCTGAATAACCATCGTCCAAAAACACTCTCTACAACTGCATTACAATTTTGGGATCAAGTTGCTTCGTTGAGTTTCAGAATGGTATTGTTGAATACACAGAGTTTGAAACTTCATAGTGATGACATTGCGACTGATCCAATTCTCATGGAATTGAATATCTTGGCATTCAATTCTCATGGAATTGAATATCTTGGCATTAAATGAAACATGGCTTGAAAATGATGAAAATGTTGATGTTCGTGGATACAAATGTATCACACAATTCAAAGGACCTTCTGTGTGATCTTGTGGTGTTGCTATATATACAATAAAGTCAAATCGACAATATGTACGCCACATATTCTCATTACCATGGATGCAGACTCGCTACGGCAAATGACTGGTACAGATAATTGTGGCGACATTTGTGTAGCTGAAGTTGAAATAAATGGACAGAAAACTTTGCTTGTGACATTCTACATCTCACCTAAATCAACATTGGAGCAGATTAAAGTTTTCTTAATATCCAATCTAGCGATTTATATGCCAAAGTTTGGAGATATACCTAAAGTTTCAAGGAAATCCAACTTTCAAAAGATACCAATAATTTTAGTGGGTGATTTCAACACTGACATTAAGAAACCTAAAAATGCTCCATTCCTCGACTTCGTGGAATCAACATTCGATCTTAAACTCGCATCTGATCCTACAAAATCTATTACGCATGCTCAATCATGTATCGACTTGGTCTTCAATCGCAATGTTAATAGTTTGAATTGTTTCAACTATGTATCCTACTTTAGTTACCAAAAACCTTTATTGCTGATTGTAAATGAAAATACTGAATAAAATAAAACTGATTTTATTAAGCTTAAATTGTATTTTTTTATTTCACATGACGTTATTCACAGATCCACCTTCCAGCACCATGGAGTTGTCGATTTTTTTTTTTCTTTTTTGAGAGGCAGGTGTGAAGACATCGGGGGTTGCACGATAATAGGTACATTAATCTCCCAATGATGACTTATAATGTCGCTTATTTACGACTTGCAAAACATCTGTTTATACCTATTCTAGTTATTACTTGAATTATATGATTTCTAGTTGTTTTTTTATTTTTTAATTTGGAGTCTTGAAGTGTCCCGGTTAATATGATCCAGGTAAATCAAGAGTCTGCTGTATATGATATCAAAATTATTTTTTGCATCCAGTTTCTTTGTGACATCCAATGAAATTGGTCAGACAAGACTTCCTCTTAACCAACCCATTCTCTGTCTGAACTATAACTGCAGTCTTGTCTAGATGATCCTGCATTGCTTCTTTAACCAGTGACTCCACTGTTTTTCCCGGAACAGAAGTTAAACTAATAGGTCTGTAATTACTCATGTCACCATTTGATCCTGCATTGTGAATTGGGAGTACATTCACTCGTCTCCAGTCCATGGGGCCTCCGTGAATCCAAGGATGCTTTAATAATTATGGCTAAAGGTTTGCCTACTTCCTTTGCTGCCTCCTTTAATATAACTCGATAGATCCCACCCACCCCGGGTGCTTTTATTATGTTTAACTTCAACAATTTCTCTTCCATTTTGCTCTCAGTTATTACAAAATCATTTAACTCCCTGTTAGAGTTTGATAAACATCTGGCCCTCTCCTCCTTGAATAACTCATGTTATTCAAGGAGAGAGGGCCAACTCCTCATGTGCGAGTGTAGATGCAAAATACTTATTTATTTCGGCAGCTATCTGAGAATGATCATCTACAGTCAAACCATTGATATCAAGTGGACCAATCTGATTCATCCCCTTCCTTTCTGAGTTTATATAAGTAAAGAAGTCCTTGCTGTTTTTCTTTATTATTATTAGCTCTATGGTGCAAGGAAGCCTGAGGTTTATGCTGCACCAGTCAAAAAAAAAAAAAAAAATCCTGAGTTAACCTGAGAGAGAGAGAGAGAGTCAAAAGTAGAAGGGAATCACCAAGAAAGAGAACAATGATGATATCCAGCTCAGGACCCTAGGTGTGCCAAGTCCATACTTACCAGATGAACCCCTGGGGTTTGAGTCCTTTGCCAAAAATTTCTCGTAATCTGCCTAACTTGCCTAACCTCCTTTGTGATTCGATTACAGACTAGCTTATATCAAACATAGGCTACTGTGGTACCTGATAATTTATATGCATCCCATGCATTGTTTTCTCTACCCTGAGTCTCATTAATTCATCTGACATCCATTTCAGCCTAAACCTCGAACAGCATTTCTCAGTTGGTATGAAAAGCCTAGTGGCTTCCAAGATTAATTCCCTGAATTCTTCCCATTTAGAATTTACTGTTGGTAGCATCATCAGTTGGTCCCACTGTATATAATTTAAAAAATGTCTGAGACCATTGTAGTCACCTTTATGAAAGCAAAAATCCTTACCTTACCCCTAATGGTAGTTACATCTTTAAGTAAATCCCACATCAGTACATTGTGATCACTGCCACCTAGTGGTTCCTTTATCAGCAGATTCTTAATGCATAAATAATCACTGCTGATAATCAAATCAAGATTATTACTCCCTCTGGTTGCCTGGTTAAAATATGGTTAAAATAAATTTAAAAATAAATTTATTTATTTATTTTATTTTTTTTTTTTTTTTGGCTGATGCTGCATAAGCTTGCTTACTTGCATCAAATGCCTCTACTAATGCTAATGCCTATCACACATGCTGCTATAGAAAACAGTCATCAAGTAAATACACAAGTCTTGTTTAATCGTGCAACTGACCAACCTACAAGTTCCAGTCAATATCTGGAAAACTAAAATCCTCCATTATAAGACATTCTGATTTACCGACCACTATTTTTCTGTACATTTGTTCACTGTATTCATAAGAGTCAGTAGGCTTTTAACTCACTCCTCTCATTTTTGCTTTCCCAGTGCTTATGTCACACCAAACTGATTCAACATTGCAATGTCCACCTATGTCAACTAGAGGCACTTCCTTAGATTTTGTGTTTCTTAACTAACACCATAACCCCTCCTCCCTTTCTGTACACATTGTACTCCCCGTATTTCAATTCTGCACTGCTTATACCATGTCTCTGGTTTCCCAATAATATTTGCCTTTGATATTTTGACCAGCACTTCAAATTCATAAAATTTATTACTACAGGCATACCTCGGTTAACGTTACCTCTGATAACGAAGCTTCGATATAACGAAGTCCGCAATTTCAAGCCCCATTTAACATAAAAAAATATTCTAGTTTAATCACCTGAAATCTAAACAAACTGACGAAATTACGGAAACCTTTTGGGCTTCTCGTGGTTGGTTCGAGAAATTTAAAAAACGGGCCAGGGTTCATAGTGTAAATTTAACAGGAGAAGCCGCAAATAAGTTTTCAGAAAAACTAAAGGAAATAATTGAACGTGAAAATTTTCCACCAAATTTGGTGTTCAGTGTTGACGAAAGCGGTTTGTTCTGGAAACGGCTACCAACAAAAAGTTTCATTTCTATTGAAGAAAAACCAGCTGCTGGGTTCAAAGCAGCTAAAGACCGTTTAATGTTACTCTTTCGATCAAATGCCTCTGGCGATTATAAATTAAAATTGTTATTAGTTTACCATTCAGAAAATCCGAGGGCGTTAAAAGGTAACATAAAAATGAATTTACCTGTAATATGGAAAGCAAATAGAAAAGCGTGGGTTACCAAGGAGTTATTTACTAATTGGTTTGTTAACCACTTTTGTCCTGAAGTAAAACGGTATTGTCAAAAAAACAACTTGGAAGAAAAAGCTCTTTTGTTGTTAGCCAATGCTCCGGGACATCCTACTGATCTTAACACGTTGGACACATGCATTCCTGTCAAAGTTGTGTTTCTTCCAGCAAACACAACTTCTCTGATTCAACCATTGGATCAAGGGAGTGATAGCATCATTTAAAGCTTATTATCTACGTCGAACATTAAGCAATTTAACTGAACTAGAGGATACAGAGGAAATGACAGTTAAAACTTTTTGGAAAAACTACATCATTAAAAAGGCAATTGAAAACATTGATAGTTCTTGGAAAGAAGTCACTAAGAAATGCTTAAATGGAGTTTGGCGCAAAATATGGCCAGAAGTTGTACTAGAAGAAGAAAATAGCATCCAAGAAATTAGAAATGAAGTTATCCAGATGGCTCAATCAATAGGTTTCGAAAATGTCGATGAAGAGGATGTTCGGAATTTATTGAATGCAGAAGATGATGGTTTTTCAGTGGAAGATTTAGAAAACCTTGTTAGCAACGAAGACAAAGATAATGAAGACGAAGTTAAAGAAGTTCCTGCCGAAAAAGTGTTAACAAACAAAGATTTAAAAATCTTCTTAAATGACATTGAAAACGTTTAAATTTTTTTTAGTGAAAATGATCCTGATTTAGGAAGAAGTTTTATTGTTAAGCGATCAGTGTTAAATGCAATAACTCCGTATAGGCAATTGTTAAATGAAAGAGAAAAAAAGCATAAGCAATCAACTTTAGACTCATATTTCAAAATGTGATTTCACTTTGTATGTAAGTTGAATGTTTATTTAATAAAACTTTTCTTTGTTCGAAAAAAAAGCTTTTCATTTTCTTTACGTAGGAACGTATCCCTATTCTGGCCATAGTATTTTTACCTCTGAAAACGAAGTTTCGCTTAACGAAGTAATTTCGTGGAACGCATCCTATTCGTTATTCGAGGTATGCCTGTATATTCCTAGCATTTGTGTTCATGCAAGTACACACACTCCTGTTCTTACTCTCTGTTACCCTAACATAGCCCATGTAGTTACTTGCTCCATGATGACTCCCAGCAGTTTTGAAATCCCCAGCACGTTGCATTCCAGGCTGCTGCTGATTCCAACAGCAGTGCAAGAATAACTTTCACCTCTGCCTGTGGCTATTTTTAATCTATCAGTATGTGCATCCTCCACAATCTAGCAGTTTTCTGACCCACCTAGCACTTCGACAATAGCAGCAGCCAATAATCTTGTACCCATTCTGTTTAAGTGTATCCATCCCTGTAGAAGCACTCTCTCCTGTCAACAAGCACAGGCCACGCGAGAAATTCTTCCATATAAGGTTTACATAATATCTCCAGGGCCCTGGAGATATTGTGCGACTTGATGGAAAAGGCTCTCATTGTATACTCCCTCCTACCATGTCCAAGCAGAATTGTAAACACTTTCAAATTCAGCCTTAACTCTGCAACTTTTTTTTTCAACATTGACCTGTACTTATAAGTCTAGAGATCTCCTACTCTCAATGTCATTAGTGCCAACATGTACAACAATATCACCTTTTGTGCTCTTAATAGATGTCATTAGTGCCAACATGTACAACAATATCACCTTTTTGTGCTCTTAATAGATGTTTGATCTACAACATCATCAACTTTTGTCCCTGGCAGACATCCTGATCCTATTCCACCTATCCTTATTTCACAATATACAGTATTCCCATTTCCCCAACAAAAACAGATAAAATATACGAACATTCCATTATATAGAAGGTCAGGGAGGCTTTAACTACGATTGCTCAATGTAGGCTGGAATTTTTGACCACTTGCAATTGAGTATTCAGCTACACAAGACTCAATGTTGAGTTCCCAGTGAATGGATGTTAATGAAATTCTATAATTCACTCTATTTTGAATGATTTGTGAAGTCTTCCCAAATTTCACTGACATTGAACCAATAGAAATTCAACAATTATTATTTTTTTAATACATATCAGTATATTGTAACTGAGGCACAAGATATTGTTTGTTGCAATGCGCATGTTGGAGGAATAAATAGGCAAATGTGGTGTACGTGCACAAACAAAATTTTCTTGGTTCCTGCGTAAGTCATTGCTTTTTGCTAATATTTTCATTAGAAATTATGAATTATTATTATTCACTAATGCACCTGAAATGTAACACAATGCATACATCAACTTGTTTATTCAGTGGTTCTGAAGTCCATAGACAGTGTCTAGCCCAGGGTAGCTGACTCACATTCTCCCCACCCGTCAGTGTCCCTATTTAGTTCACAATCTATACATCAGTAATTTACTCTAACATCTACATTAACTGTCAGCACTAAAATCTGTCTAAATGTTATAGCTCAAATGTCATTTTTCAACTATCTACTTAGTTTCTCTAGTTCTTGTAGCCAAACAAAATAACTGCATGATTACACAGCTAACAGGAACGTTTTAACTCTAGAATAGAAACCGATACTGAAATAATAATGAGATCAAAATCCGTGTTCAGGGTGAACAATACTACTCTGAAATCGAAACTGGAATCATAAGAAAAGTGGTCGTATGGATGAATCTTATCTTCAGGATCAATTTGTGCTCAAATAACTTAGACTGTTTACACATACATAATCGGAAGTCATGGAAACTATGAATTAAGGTATGGTAGGAAGGCACTGGGAACTATATCAGTGCAAGTACCAATCCAATAACAAACCAGAATCCTAGATCCACCCTGCCCTTCAACAGTCATGAAGAAGGCTGCAGGACCACCTCCCCTACCCCATGATGATGGGCATAGCGGTATGGGAGTTTCGCCACTCGCCAACAGTGGTGAAAATATGGTAGAGGCCTATTCTCCTCCAAGAAACAACAGATGGGAAAAGACTACAACACTTTCCCCTCATATCTTGCAGGTCATGAATCAAAAAAATAATATTACAGTAAACCATTACACTTAACTTAACAGTACGTTCTTACATAATACCACGTTAAATATATATATATAAAGGACGATTCTAAACAAATGTCACAAAATTTACAGGAGTATTCTACACCATGAATTTGAGAAAAAGTTCTAATAAACATGGGTCCACAAACTTCATTTCTAAAATAAATCAATTTTATTTTAGTATGAATGTAGCTTACTGTAATTGCACAAGAAATCGCAACAGGTGTTTAAAATGTGTGCCCGTAATTCTACTGGACTAAAATACATTATTGATTTCAAGTGACCCCACAAATAAAAATCAAGGGGATCTAAATCAGCTGATCAAGGCGGCTATGCAACTGGTGCACCATGACATATCCACCTCTAACAAAAGTTATGATTAAGATATTCTCGGGCCACAAGACTGAAATGTGGCAGAGCTGTCATGCATGAACCACACGTGCATTTTCTCTCGAGTGGAACATCTAATAAATTTGGGAGAACGTTTTCTACCAAATATTTAGCTATATTTCTACATTTTTACTTTGAATCATATTTTATATTTTGTTATTTTCTTCCTCCCCTTTAGACTATTTAACCAAATTATTCCACCTTTATCTGATGCTTGCTATTCCCTTCTCCCTAATTGGCTTAATAATTCAGCCTATAATTCGATTTAATTCATATCACACAGGACATTCTCATTCTCTCTATCTCCCACCTTCAATACTTCCCTTTTCTTCTATCCTTCACCTTCTAGTTTTGCCATTGTGTAATTTAGACCTCCTTCTACACACTTTTTAATAGTTTTATAACTTCTACGTCATATACAGGATGTTTCAGTTAAATGTTTCAGAACTTCTAAGAGGGGTAGGGTACATCCTGACAACTCGAAATCATATAGCAATGTGGAGTCGGAAATGCTTTCCTGAAGCGGTGTTTTACACAGAAGCACCATAAAGAAAAGAGACCGTACGTGAGAAATCGTTTTAATAATACATGAAAAGAAGCAAAAGGTACATGGATTAAAGTAAGTGTTCGAAGTTTCTTCCACGGGCTACAATGCACGCCTCACATCTCCGACGCATGGACATCCGAACATTCTGGAATACTCCAGGCGAATTTCGAATTTCTTCGGCAGCTACTGCGATTCTTGCAACCAGCTCCTCAGCATTGTCAACAGGGGTGTCATAAACTAGCGATTTCATATGACCCCAGAAATAAAAATCAAGACATGATAGGTCGGGTGACCGAGCAGGCCAATGCACGGGACCACCACGTCCGATCCACTGTTGACCAAATGTGACATCCAGGTAGTTACGAACATCTCCGCTATAATGGGCAGGGGCTCCATCGTGTTGGAACCACATTGTGTGTTGCATCAATGCAGAAATCTGTTCATCTCTCAAAAGTTGTGGCAATACTTGCTGCAGAAAGATCAAGTAGATAGGTCCGGTTAGACGACACGGTAACAGGTAAGGTCCGATGAGGTGATCTCCCATAATACCAACCCATACATTGACCGAAAATCGAATCTGGGCTGCACAACGTCGCACGACGACTTCTGTGTACAATACCGCTTCAGGAAAGCATTTCTGACCCCACATTGCTATATGATTTCGAGTTGTCAGGATGTACCCTACCCCTCTTAGAAGTTCTGAAACGTTTAACTGAAACACCATATATACTTTTGTATCCTTTGCTGCTCCTTTTCCTTCGAGCATCTGTTGTAACATCATGAAATGCATCCATCTCGTACTCCACTGTTAATATTATGTAAAATAAATGTTTGCTACTAATTACTGTCTTGTGTCATTTATGCTTCTTCTGCCTCTGCTACTACTTTCCCGTGACGTTTCCGGTTATGGGTTCCTATGCGATTCACATTCCTTTAGATGTTACCTACCTCCCTTAAACGTTTGTACCAATATTTCTGAGAAACCGTGTATATATATATATACATATATATATATATATGTGTGTGTGTGTGTACACACATATATACAGGGTGTTTCAAAAGTGATGGTTAATAATTTGAAGGTGAACTGTACAGACTACAATATGCAAAAAAAGCCTAGTAAACATGGTTCCTTAAGTGAATCATTTTTAAGATATTGCACATTTCTAGTTGGGATCCACCACTGACAAGGTGAACTGTACAGAGTTGGGATCCACCACTGATTTGTTTGTTTAGGTTACGATATGTTCATTCTCTCCGTTTCCCCTCTCTCAATGTTCTGAGACATAGCATGCATACTAGTACTTGTCAAAGGATAGTGAACATGGAAAGAGGTTACAGCACCCAAGAGTATGCAGACATGCACTTCATGTATGGTAAAGACAACGGCAGTGCACTCGGGACTGCACGTTTGTACCAAGAAGCATTTCCCTGCAGAAGGCAGCCCAACATGTGCACATTCATCAGGGTTCATCAACGACTTAGAGAACATGGCGGTTCGCACATGGGGTACGAGCATGTAGGCCCAGAAGCATAACACTTGATGTTGAGGAAAGGGTGTTAGAAAGAACATCCTGTAACATGTAACATCTGTAAAATGCTGTGGTGTTGAAACCAAATATTAAAAATGTATTATCTTATGTTTAATAAAACCACTCTTAGCAAAGGATTCACAGCTTTTTGCTAAACTAGTGCTCCCATAGTCAGTGTAGCGGATCTTAACAAAAAATGTGCATTATCTTGAAAAATTATTTGACCATCTTTTTCATAAACACCCGGAGTATACGCGCGCGCGCACACACACACACGCACAAACATATACACACACACGCGCGCACACACACACACACATATATATATATATATATACATACACACACACACATATATATATACATACACACACACACACACATATATATATATACACACACATATATACATACACACATATATATATAAATACACACACATATATATACATGCACATACTAATGATATTAAGAGTAGGAGACCGGCGGAATTACTTAACAAGTACAGGTCACTGTTGAAAAAAAGCCGTGAATTAGGGTTGAATTTGAAAGTGTCTGCAATTCTGCCAAGACACAATAGGAGGGAGTATATGATGAGAGCCCTGTCGATCAATTCTGCCCAGGAAAGATTGTGCAAGGCTCAAGGGGTAGAATTTTTTTCAGCCTAGCCTGTACTTGTTAACAGGAGAGACTGCTTCTACAGGGATGGGATACACTTAAATAGAAAGGGTGCAAGAATATTTGCTGATGCTCTCAAGGCAGTGTTGGTGGGTCGGAAAACTGCTAGCTTGGGGGAAGACAAGGACTAATAGATTAACAGTAGCCACTGGCAGAGGTCAAAGTGATTCTTGCACTGCTTCTATTGGAATGAGCAGCTGCCTGGAAAATAAGATGCAGGTTATTTCAGAGACTGCTGGGAATCATTGGGGTACAAGTAAACACATGGGTTGTGTTAGGGTAGCTAAGAAAAAGAACAGGTGCATGTATACTTGCGTGTACACCAATGCTAGGAGTTTAGTGAAAAAATTTGATCAATTTTAGGTATTGCTCAAAACATCAAAGGCAGATATTGGTGGGATTTCAGAGACGTGGTGTCACACAGATATAAGGAATGTAGAACTGGAATTTAGGGAGTACAATGTCTACAGAAAGGATAGGAAGGGAGCAGGGGTTATGCTATTAGTTAAGAAATAGATAAAATCCAAGGAAGTGAAGCCAGTCGACATTGCTGGACAGTGCAGTGTTGAGTCAGTTTGGTGTGACATAAGCATTGGGAGATCAAAATTGAAAGTAGGAGTGTGCTATAGGCCTAATGACTCTGATGAGTATAATAAGAAACTGTACAGGGAAACAGAGTGGGCCAGTATATCAGAGAGTCTTATAATGGGGGATTTTAATTTCCCAGATATTGACTGGAATTTGGGGGCTGGTCACTCACATAGTAGCAAGGCTTTTGTGGATTTATTGGATGATTGTTTTCTACATCAGCATGTTCGGGAGGCAATTACAGGGAGTAATACTCTTGATTTGATTATCAGTAGTGATTCCTCATGCATTAAGAATCTGCAGAGAAATGAACCACTAGGTGGCAGTGATTACAGTGTGCTGAAGTGGGATTTACTCAAAGAGGTAACTACCATTAGCGGTAAAGGGAAGGGTTATTGCTTTCATAAAGGTGACTACGATGGACTGAGACAGACAGACAGTATTTAAATGCTATACAGTGGGACAACTATTGATGTTACAAACAGCAAATGCAAAATGGGAAGCATTCAAAGAACTTATCTTGGAAGCTACTAGGCTTTACATACCAACTAAGAAACATTGTTCAAGGTTTAGGCCTAAATGGATGTCAGATGAACTAATGAGACATATGGCAGAGAAGAAAAATGCAGGGGATACATACAAATTAACACATGACACAGAAGCCTATGATGGATACAAGTTGATTTGTAACCAAGTTACACAGGAGGTTAGGCAGGCGAAGACAGATTACGAGAAATCTTTGGCAAGGGATGCAAAGAAAAACAGCAAAGAGTTCTTTACTTATGTAAACTCTAGAAGGAAGGGGATGAATCACATTGGTCCAATTGATATCGATGGGTCAACTGTTAATGATCCTGATCAGGTAGCTAACAAACTAAATGAATATTTTGCATCGACATTCACACATGAGGAGTTATTCAGCGAGGGGGAATGCCAGAGGAGTATTCAACTCTGGCAGTAAGCTAGAGAATCTTGTAATAACTGAGAGTAAAGTGGAGGAGAAATTGTTGAAGATAAACACAAGAAAGGCACCTGGGGTGGATGGGATCTATCCAGTTATATTAAAGGAGGCAGCAAAGGAAGTAAGCAAACCCTTAGCCATAATTATGAGAGCTTCCTTGGACTCAGGTGAGGTACCCATGGACTGGAGATGTGCAAATGTGATCCCAATTCACAAAGGAGGATCAAAGGCTGACACAAGTAATTATAGACCTGTGAGTTTAACTTCTGTTCCAGGAAAATTAATGGAGGCACTGGTTAAAGAAGCACTGCAGAATCATCTAGACAAGACTTCAGTTATAGCTCGGACACAGCATGGTTTTGTTAAGGGCAGGTCGTGCCTGACCAATTTGATTGGATATTATGATGCAGTCACAAAAGAACTGGATGCAGGCAATAACTTTGATATTATATACTTGGATCTTAGAAAGGCTTTTGATACTGTTGCACATGGAAGACTGCTACACAAATTGGAGCAGTGTGACATTGGAGGCAAATTGCTGCTATGGATAAAGGGGTGGTTGAGGGGGAGAAGACAGAGAGTGGTAATCAATGGACACTGCTCATCATGGACTAATGTTATTAGTGGAATCCCTCAAGGCTCAGTGTTGGGTCCATTATTGTTTTCTGTATTTATAAATGATATTGATGATGGTATATCAAGCTTAATGTCCAAGTTTGCAGATGATACAAAGGTTGGCAGGGTTGTCAAGGACACTACTGACACTATGCTGCTGCAACAGGATCTGGAAAGGTTGAGCAGATGGGCTGAGAGGTGGCAAATGAAGTTTAACATTGACAAATGTAAAGTACTACACATGGGAAACAGAAACCCCAGAGCAACGTATCAACTCTGTGGTACTACACTGACAGTGGTAGAGAATGAAAGGGACTTGGGGGTGATTGTGCAGGCAGATATGAAGTTCTCAGAGCAGTGCAGACGGGCTGCAAGAGTAGCTCATGGAGTATTGTCAATGATATACAGGAATTTTTCCAGCAGGGATAAGGAGGTAATTATTCCATTGTATAAGGCAATGGTCAGGCCACACCTAGAGTACTGTATACAGGTCTGGAGGCCTCATTTCAAGAAGGATGTAGAGCTGCTGGAACGAGTACAGAGAAGGGCAACAAGATTAGTGAATGGAACAAAGGGGTGCTCTTACGAAGAAAGGCTTAAGTTTTGCAAATTACAGTGTCTGGAGACTAGGCACCAGCGAGGTGATCTGATAGAGGTGTATAAAGCCTTGAATGGTTTAAGCATGCTCAATGCTGATGGGATTCTTCCTCTAGCTCAGAAAAATCACCTGAGAGGGCATAAATTCAAATTGAGGAAAGACAGATGTAGGACAGACGTGCGGAAATTTGCCTTTAGCCAGCGGGTGGTTGGTTGGTGGAACAGACTTCCATCCCTTGTGGTGGAGGTTGACAGCCTAAATAAGTTTAAAGCTCAGCTGGACAGGTATTTTGAACGAACAGAGGGGTGAAGTGGAAGTGGGTTTTTTTTTTTTTTTTTTTTTGGCTCTGATGCTGCATAAGCTTGCTTTCTTGCATCAAATGCCTCTACTAATGCTAATATACACACACACACGTGTATATATATATATGCACACACAAGTATATATATATATAACACACACGTATATGTATACACACACACACACATATATATACGTGTGTGTGTGTGTATATATATATATATACACACACACATGTATATATATATATATATATATATATATATATATATTGGTGATTCCTTTCTGCTTCTCATTCTTGCTCTATCTCTCTCTCAGCGTAGCTCGGGAATTTTTTTTTTTTTTTTTGGCTGGTGCAGCATAACCCTCAGGCTTCCTTGCACCGTATGGCAATTAAAATAATAATATATAATCTGTAATAATTAATATCTATAAACGCACACAGTTATCAGACTGCCTAATATTACAACAATGAAGAACAAACTTTCTCGGTTCGCAAAAGAGAAATAATTTTGGACGTTAAAACAGCTAATTACCAACCCATTAAAATGGAACTACTACATACTTATTCGCTTCCCGAATTTTTCAGCAAGCATCAATGTAACGTCTCCATCGGCTTTCAGGAGGAATATGATAAAACTAATTATCCAAATAATGAACAGACCATAACACACAATTCCAACAATTTCTACACCAAGCATTTCAAAATATCAACGCCAATTCTTTAAATCCAATAGGAAGTCGCATAAACAGTTCAACTCAAGCATGCTCAAAACCTGAAAAACCTACAGTAGAGGAAAAATATAATAAAAGTGGTTAACCTTGATAACACCGATTCGTAAGATTAGTCGAAGGTGGGTAAACAGTAGGAACAAGTTAACTAATTTATGTATTAATGTACATTTTATTTCAGATCAATTTATTTCGGTACTGGCTAAACTCTCCCTGTGGCGTGTAAAGCTTCACATTGTATTTCACTAATCTGTACATTATTCTTGAAATGCAAGCAGAGGGACGGATGCTACCCAAACAAAATCGAATTTGGAACTGCAAAATAAATAAGTAAATAAACGCACATTCCATTCACGAATTTGGTTTACTCCAGTAATAATTGGCAACATTTTTACTCAAGATCGCAATTTCATACGACAAAACCCACAATAACAATTGCTTGTGCTTGGACCAAAGCATTAAAATACACAATGATAATCAATACCACAGGGTACTACTCTGTGATCATTATAGAGGCACAATACAAAGAGATGGTGCTAAATATTCATACCTCGAAAAAAATAATTCAAATTTTTTGCAAAAATTCTCAAAAACGTCAAAAAAATACAATAAATTAAGAAAAGAAGTTGCTAAAATATAACGTATAAATATTTAGACAGGTAAAACTAAATGATAATAAATCTCTCAATGCTTTTAACGATTTAGTCAATAAAATATTTGTTGTTTGGTATCTCGTGCACTAGGCCTCCGTAGCCGAGTGGGCAGGAGCGGGAGTGCAGTAGCATACGCTCTTTGAATTAGACCGGGGTTCAAGCCCCTGACTGCTGAATACGGTCGATCTGCCAACCCGCACTGGACCAGCGTGGCAGATTATGGTCCATTTCCCTCAGCATGAATTGTTGAGGAGGCTTCCATCCTGCATTGGGTTGATAATGGCTGCACTTTTATCTCGTGCACTAGTAAGACGTTTGTGGATTAATTGAATGATTGAGTTCTACAACAGCATGTCAAAGCGACAACAGGAGGAAGCACTATTCTTCTTCTGATATGCAATAAGAATCTGCCGGTTAAACACCCAATGGATCGGAGCTATCACAGTGTACTAATGTGAAATTTCATTAAAGACATTACTACTGTCATTACTACTAATGTGAAATTTAATTAAAGACATTACTACTGTCAAAGGTAAAGAGAAAGGATTTTGCTATCTTAAGGGTGATTACAGGCGATTCAGACAGTTTTTATATACTGCACGGTGAGACCAAGTGAAGATGTTACCAAAAGCAAATTCTAAATGGGAAGTAATCAAAGAAGCTACTAGACTTTTTATACCAACGAAGAAATACTGTTCAAGGAAAGAGACCCAGCGGCGTAGCCACAGTGGGTCAGCAGATATATTGTATCTCCTGACGCCGAAATCTGGTATTCTTGTGCTTTTTACCATTAGGGAATTGGCGCCTTATCTTTTGTGAATGTAATACAGCCCAACTAACTAACTGGAAGTGCTTCTTGTGCTGAAGAAAACACCAATAGATGAAGTGGCGCACTGAAATGAAACCCAGGGGCTCACATCTGGTGAGTATGGGCTTGGCACAACCAGGGTCCTGAGCTGGATATCATCATTCTTCTCTTTCTTGGTGATTCCTTTCTACTTCTGTCTGTCTCTTTCTCACTCTCAGGGTAACTCGGGATTTTTTTTTTGGCTGGTGCAGCTTAAGCCTCAGGCTTCCTTGCACCATATGGCTAATAATAAGAATAAGAATAAGAACCGGTGACAAAAAAAAAAAATCCTGGCTACGCCACAGAGCAGACCTACACAGACGTCAGATGAACTGAGAGAAGTGGCGGAAAATAAAAGGAGCTGAGATGCATAAAAATTATCCGGGGATACAGAACCTGTGGTAGATATAAATTAGTTTGTAATCAAGTCAGCAAGTAAGTTAGGCAAGCTAAGGAAGATTATGAGAAGTCGCTGGCAAAGAATGCAAAGGACAACAGAAAAGACACGGTAATATTAAGAGTAAAAGGCAGAACCCTGCCGAGTCATTTTACTACCTGAGGCAAGAATGAAAAATTGCACCAAACTGTTCATCGTGGCAACGTTGGCAATTATTTAAGCTTTTCAGCTTTTAATCTGAGGCAAGAGCCTCGTTCACCTCACCCTCGGCACGGCTCTGAGAAAGAAGTGGCTAATGCTGAATTACATTAGGCTAAACGATGTCCGTGAGTTAATTCTTGATAACCATACTCAGAATGCCTACAAATCGAATATGTATTCTGCATCTACATTAAAACATGAAGAATTCTATAGGAAAGAGGACGACAGAAGTAACAAACTGTAACGAGAAGTAGTAGTGACATGTGATGCAAGAAACCAAGTGTATGAGCATATGCGGCATTAGCCAAAAAAAATCACACCATTCAATACAAATGCCAGTCCAGTTCCTTCTTAAATTTATTTAACCTATCAACTTCCACAACGACAGATGGAAGTTTGTTCCAGCAATCAACCACGCGCTGGCTAAAGGCAAATTTCCACACATCTATTCTACTTCTGTCTTTTCTTAATATGAATTTATTCCCCCTTAGGTTCTTAAAATGAAAAAGTGGAAGGATCCCATCAAAATTCATCGTGCTCAACCCATTCAAGGCCTTATACACCTCAATCAGATCACGGCGTAGGTGCCTAGTCTCCAGCCACTGCAAATTGCAGAATTTAAGATTCTTGGTAAGAGGATCACTTCATATCCCGTACCAATCTCGTTGCCGTTCTCTGTAACGCTCAAGTAAATCTACATGCTAGGAGTTTCGTAAATAAATTTGATGAATTTGAGGTATTGCTCAAAACATCAAAGGCAGATATTGTTGGAATATCAGAGACGTGGTATCACACAGATATAAGGAATGCGGAACTGGAATTTGGCGAATACAATGTGTATAGAAAGGATAGACAGTACAGGAGGGGAGGAGGGGTTATGCTATTAGTTAAGAAACACATAAAGTCCAAGGAAGTGAAGCCGACGCATCGATGGACAGGGCAGTGTCGAGTCAGTTTGGTGTGACATAAGCATAGGGAAATCAAAATTGAGAGTAGGAGTGTGCTATAGGCCTAATGACTCTGATGAGTATAATAAGATATTGTACAGGGAAATAGAGTGGGCCAGTAAATCAGAGAGTCTTATAATGGGGGATTTTAATTTCCCAGATATTGACTGGAATTTGTGGATTGGTCACTCGCACACTAGCAAGGCTTTTGTGGATTTATTGGATGATTGTTTTCTACATCAGCATGTTCGTGAGGCAACAAGAGGGAGCAATAATCTTGATCTGATTATCAGTAGCGATTCTTTATGCATTAACAATCTGCAGATAAATGAACCACTAGGCGGCAGTGATCACAGTGTGTTGAAGTGGGATTTACACAAGGAGGTAACTACCATCAGAGGTAAAGGGAAGGGTTTTGTTTTCGTAAAGGCGACTATGATGGTCTGAGACAGTATTTAAATTCTATACAGTGGGACCAACTGATGATGTTACCAACAGAAAACTCAAAATGGGAAGCATTCAAGGAACTAATCTTGGAGGCTACCAGGCTTTACATACCAACTAAGAAATATTGTTCAAGTTTTAGGCCTAAATGTTTGTCAGATGAACTAATGAAACATGTGGCAGAGAAGAAAATGCATGGGATACATACAAATTAATGGGTGATATGGAAGCATATGATAGATATAAGTTGGTCTGTAACCAAGTCACAAAGGAGATTAGGCAGGCAAAGGCAGACTACGAAAAATCCTTCGCAAACGATGCAAAGAAAAACAGAAAAGAGTTCCTTACCTATTTAAACTCAAAAAGGAAAGGGATAATTCAGATTGGTCCGCTGGATATTGATGGTTCAACAGTTGAGGATCCTGCTCAGGTGGCTAACAATCTAAACGAGTATTTTGTATCTACATTCACGCATGAGGAGTTATTCAGGAAGGAGAATGATGTAGGTAAAGTAAACATTGGCAGTGAGCTGGATGATTTTGTAATAACTGAGATGGAGGAGAGATTGTTGAGGATAAACATAAAAAAGGCAACTGGGGTGGATGGGATCTATCCAGTTATATTAAAGGAGGCAGCAAAGGAAGTAAGCAAACCCCTAGCCATAATTATGAGACCTTCATTGGACTCAGTGGAGGTACCCATAGACTGGAGATGTGCAAATGTAACCCCAATTCAAAAAAGGAGGATCAAAGGCTGACACAAGTAATTATAGACCTGTTAATTTAACTTCTGTTCCAGGTAAATTAGTGGAGGCACTGGTTAAAGAAGCACTGCAGGATCATCTAGACAAGAATTCAGTTATAGCTCAGACGCAGCAGGGTTTTGTTAAGGGCAGATCGTGCCTGACCAATTTGATTGGATATTATGATGCAGTCACAAAAGAAATGGATGCGGGGAATAACTTTGATATTATATATTTGGATCTTAGAAAGGCTTTTGATACTGTTGCACATGGAAGACTGCTGCACAAATTGGAGCAGTGTGGCATTGGAGGCAAATTGCTGCTATGGATAAGGGGATGGTTGAGTGGCAGAAGAGAGAGAGTGGTAATCAATGGACACTGTTCAATGTGGACTAATGTTATTAGTGGAGTTACTCAGGGTTCAGTGTTGGGTCCGTTGTTGTTTTCGGTGTTTATGAATGATATTGATGATGGGATATCAAGTTTAATGTCCAAGTTTGCAGATGATACAAAGGTTGGGTGGGTTTTTAAGGACACTACTGAGGCTATGCTGCTGCAACAGGATCTGGAAAGGTTGAACAGATGGACTGAGAGGTGGCAAATGAAGTTTAACATTGACAAATGTAAAGTACTACATATGGAAACAGGAAACAGTAACCCCAGAGCAACATATCAACTCTGCGGTACTACACTGACAGTGGTGGAGAATGAAAAGGACCTGGAGGTGATTGTGCAGGCAGATATGAAGTTCTCTGAGCAGTGCAGACGAGCTGCAAGAGTAGCTCATAGTGTCTTGTCAATGATATACAGGAATCTTTCTAGCAGTGAAAAGGAGGTGATTATTTCCTTGTAGAAGGCAATGGTTAGGCCACATCTTGAGTACTGTATACAGGTCTGGAGGCCTCATTTCAAGAAGGATGTAGAGCTGCTGGAACGGGTACAGTGAAGGGCAACAAGATTAGTGAATGTGACAAAGGGTTGCTCTTACGAAGAAAGGCTTAAGTTTTGCAAATTACAGAGTCTGGAGACTATGCACCGGCGAGGTGATCTGATAGAGTGATAGAGATGTATAAGGCTTTGAATGGTTTGAGCATGCTCAATGCCAAAGGAATTCTTCATCTCGCTCAAAATAATCACCTCAGAGGGCATAAATTCAAATTGAGGAAGGACGGATGTCGGATAGATGTGCGGAAATTTGCCTTTGGCCAGCGGGTGGTTGGTTGGTGGAACCGACTTCCGTCACTTGTTGTTGAAGTTGATAGCCTAAACAAATTTAAGGCTCAACTGGACAGGTATTTCGAACGAACGGAGGGGTAAAATGGGAATGGTATGTGTTTTTTTTGGCTGATGCTGAATAAGCTTGCTTTCTTGTATCATATGCCTCTACTAATGTAATGCTGATGCTACATCCTTCCTAAAATGACCTCTCCAGACCTGAACGCAGTATTCAAGGCATGGCTTGACCCTTGCTTTATAGAGGGGGATAATCACCTCGTTTTCCCTGCTAGCAAAATTCCAATATATCATTGACAAAACCCCATGACGTGCGCTGGCAGCCTGTCTGCATTGCTCAGAAAACTTCATATCTAACTGCACAATTACTCCCAGGTCTTTTTCATTTTCTACCACCTTATGTGTAGTACAACACAGTTGGTACGTTTCTCTGGGGTTACTTCTACCCATATGCAGTACTTTGCATTTGTCAAGGTTAAACTTCAGTTGCCACTTTCTTAGGCCATTTGGTCAAATTATCTAGATCCTGTTGCAGTAGCCCACTGCCATTACTGTCACTAACAACCCTGCCAACCTTTGTAACATCTGCAAACTTCGACATTAAGCCTGATATACCTTCATCAATATCATTGATAAATATACAGAACATCAGTGGACGTAAAACCCAACCCTGTGGGACTCCACTAATAACATTAGTCCAAGGAGAGCAGCACCCATTGATTACCACCCTCTGTCTTCTCCCACTTAACCATCCTTTTATCCATTGTAGCAACTTACCCTTAATACCATTCTGCTCCAATTTGTACAATAGTCTTCCATGCGCAACCCAACAGTGTCAAACGCTTTCCTGAAATCCAAATATATGATATCAAAATTATTTTTTGCATCCAGTTCCTTTGTAATCATATCATATTTATCAGACAAGACTTTCCCTTAACAAACCCATGCTGTGTCTGAATTATTGCTGGAGTCTTGTCTAGATGATCCTGTAATGCATCTTTAATGAGTGACTCTATTATTTTACCCGGAACAGAAGTTAAACTACCTGGTTTGTAATAAATCGTGTCACCCTTCAATCCGTTTGTGAATTGGGGTTACATTTGCACAACAGTCCCTGGGAACCTCCCCTGAGTCCAAGGATGCTCTCATATTTATGGCTAATGGTTTGCTTAGTTGCTTTGCCGCCTCCTTTAATACAACTCGATAGATCCCATCCACCCCAGGTGCTTTTCTTATGTTTAACTTCAACAATTTCTCCTCCACTTTGCTCTCAGTTATTAGAAAATCATGAAGTACCTGCGACAATTTGATAACGTTCTGCAATTTTCAAACTTTAATAATTCCTCATGTGTGAATGTAGAAGCAAAATACTCATTCAGTTTGTTTACTATCTGAGCAGGATCATCAACAGTCGAACCATCGATGTCAGGTGGAGCAATCAGATTCATCCCCTTCCTTTTAGAGTTTATATAAGTAAAGAAATCCTTGCTCTTTTTCTTAGCATCTTATGCCAAGGATTTCTCGTAATCCGCCTTCGCCTCCCTAACCTCCTTTTTTACCTGATTACAGATTCGCTTATATCTACCAAAGGCTTCTGAGTCCCTTGATAATTTATATGCATCCCATGCATTTTTCTTCTCTGTTACGGGCCTCATTAGTTCATTGGATTACTATTTATGTCTAAACCTTGAACAATATTTCTCAATAGGTATGAAAATTTTAGTAGCATCCACGATCTTGGGTGCAAGAATGTTGGCTGATGCTATCGAGACAGTGTTAGGTGGGTCGGAAAACTACTAGACTGTGGGGATACAAGGATTAATAGATTAACAGTACCCACTGGCAGAGGTGAAAGTGATCCTTGCACTGCTTCTATTGAAATGAGCAGCAACCTGGATAATAAGATGCAGGATATTTCAGAAACTGCTGGGAATCATTGGGGTACAAATAAACACATGGGTTGTGTTAGGGTAGCTAAGAAAAAGAACATGTGCAAGTATACTTGTGTGTACACTAATGCTAGGAGTTTAGTAAATAAATTTGATGAATTTGAGGTATTCCTCAAAACATCAAAGTTATATATTGTTGGGATTTCAGAGACGTGGTGTCACACAGATATAAGGAATGCAGAACTGGAATTTAGGGAGTACAATGTCTACAGAAAGGATAGACAGGATAGCAAGAGTGGAGGGGTTATGAGATTAGTTAAGAAATGCATAAATTCCAAGAAAGTCAAGCCAGACGACATCGCTGGACAGTGCAGTGTTGAGTCAGTTTGGTGTGACATAAAAATGGGAGATCAAATTGAGACTAGGAGTGTGCTATACGCCTAATGACTGAGAGTATAATAAGAAACTGTACATGGAAATAGAGTGGGCCAGTAAATCAGAGGGTCTTATAATGGGGGTTTTTAATTTCCTAGATATTGACTGGAATTTAGAGGCTGGTCACTCACACACTAGCAAGGATTTTGTGGATTTATTGGATGATTGTTTTCTACATCAGCATGTTCGGGAGGCAACTAGAGAGAGTAATACTCTTGATTTGATTATCAGTAGTGATTCTTCATGCATTAAGAATCTGCAGATAAATGAACCACTAGGTGGCAGTGATCACATTGTGTTGAAGTGGGATTTACTCAAAGAGGTAACTACCATTATGGGTTAAGGGAAGGGTTATTGTTTCATAAAGGCGACTACGATGGACTGAGACAGTATTTAAATTCTATACAGTGGGACCAACTGATGATATTACCAAGAGCAAATTTAAAATGGGAAGCATTCAAAGAACTTATCTTGGAAGCTACTAGGCTTTACATACCAACTAAGAAATATTGTTCAAGGTTTAGGCCTAATTGGATGTCAGATGAACTAATGAGACATATGGCAGAGAAGAAAAATGCATGGGATACATACAAATTAACATGTGGCACAGAAGCCTATGATAGATACAAGTTGATCTGTAACCAAGTTACAAAGGAGGTTAGGCAGGCGAAGGCAGATTACAAGAAATCTTTGGCAAGGGATGCAAAAAAAACAGCAAAGTGTTCTTAACTTATGTAAACTCTAAAAGGAAGGGGATGAATGAGATTGGTCCACTTGATATCTATGGTTCAACTGTTGATGATCCTGCTCAGGTAGCTAACAAACTAAATGAATATTTTGCATCGACATTCACACATGAGGAGTTATTCAGCGAGGGGAATGCCAGAGGTGTATTCAACTCTGGTAATAAGCTAGAGAATCTTTTAATAACTGAGAGTAAAGTGGAGGAGAAATTGTTGAAGTTAAAGACAAGTGTGAAAAATATTTTCACTTTTCAGCCCTTTCGCTTACTTTCAAGAAGTAATTTTGCCTAATAGTGCCTGATATTTTTTTTCACAGTCTGTACAACGAACATTGCGTCACTAGACAGAGCTAAGCTTTTACTTTCGATTCCAAACACCCCAGGGGTGCGCTCGCCGTAATGCTACACTCGTTTTTTTTTTTTTTTTTTTGATTTGGTAGTTGTTGGCGCATCGGCTTCTGTGGCCATATTGCACCTCCCAAGGTTTTTGCAGTACTTTGATCCAAGCCCGAGGCGGGAATCGAACCCGCGACCTTTCGGTTGCCGGGCAGGTACTTTACCCACTCGGCTAGCCCGGTCGGCTGCTACACTCGTGACGTCACCTGTTCTCCGGTGTGACTCCGTGCATGGTACAGTATCCATTTAATTGTTCCACCCCACATAGTTGACTCGTGAGAATAAGACAATTCTTGGGGAGCGCAGTTGAGGGGAAGTGGAAAGGATATATTTGAAAGGGGACACGGGGAGACACACAGTTATCTTTGAGCAAGACATGACTGAGGAAAGAGTAGTGATAGTTTTGGCCGATTTTTGTCATTGTGTAAAGAAGAGCTAAATTAATGATTACGAGGGAAAAGATGAGAAAAGAGCTATATTGATGTCTGGAACAGATTTTCCCCTTACCGACGCGGTCCAGAATATTTTCGTGGAAGTCAACCCTTATTGTAAAGAACAAACGATATTAAATCACTCAAAGCCGAACTTACTACCTGCATACGGTTTAATGCATTTATAAGACATCTTTTCTCACATAAATATATATAAATATATCCCGACAATTGTAATATTTTCTTAGAACTCAGTTTAATTGATAATGCAACTTACTAATTAATTGTCGAATATTAATTACACTATTAAGTTAATTTAATTCCCTGTTCTAGTGTTTGAAAAGGGTTATGTTGGGAAAAACACAAGGAATTGTGTACTTCAGAGAGAATTAGTGTAATAGCCACATGAAGAACATTACAAAATTATAATATTGCTAAAACAAGATACTGCTTGTATCCAGTTAGTTTGCTTAACAATTACATACCAATTAATCTAACTTATGTACCAATTATATTGTACTTATTTGTATACACATATGTTAAATAAACCTTTTTTGTTTGTTATGATTATGTCGTGATCATTCTTCTTAAATACATGCAAATCACTAACAATCATTTTTTCAAGAATCATTAATTGCGGGATTTCGGGTCAGCCCTTAGCTAAGAGGTGTCCCGGGATGAAAAACACAACGCGTCTAGATGTTGCCATTTGCTCTTTACTTCTCAGAGTAAATGTAGAACACTAGATATATTTGTCCTAACTTAAACTGCTAGAAAGATCACTTAAAACCAGGACTTCTGGAATCACATAATATTGTGCGGTCTTGCTGTAGCTAGTAGTTCATGTGTACATTGATAGGCAAGCGCATAATATAACTGAAAAGCCTGTGGAACACTGGTGCTAATCGCGACCAGGATGAAATGTGCTTTTGCGGGATGAAAAACCTCTTTTTTTATATGAAAGCTTGTGAGTTATGAGGATTACTCTAAACTGAAGAGCAAAGCGCAACAAGAGTAACTATTGAATAGAAGACAAATAAAGGGATTAATGTGGTAATAGAATAAAAGCGAACGTCTAACACTAGTGATTTTGTGTATATACAGAGAATGGTTAGAGACATTTTAGTCGATATTCATTTTCTTTTACAGCAATACAAATAACACAGTCCTCAAGTACATACATAGTAGTAACACATAGCAACTAGAAGCATCTAGAAGTAGTTAACTGATTTGTCAAAACAAATAATGATAATAAATTAAATAAAAAAAAAAAAAAACTCTAGTTGCTATATGTGTTAGAAACTCATTTTGTTTTTTAGCATTGCTCAGTACTAACAGTTCTATTTCAGCTACGTAAAGGTAAGTACACTGTTTTGGAGAGACCTTCCCACCCCAAATTTTACTCAAATATTAATAGTCATCTAATTTAACTTAAACACTTATAAATCCAATATGGAAGAACAAATTCCACAAACTTCAACCGCCCTTTCTGCTGCATTGTTTGATACGCAACAAACACAATCCCCTCCTGAATCAGGCAGGCCGCATGTGGCTAATATCGCAGGTTACCTAAGTTTGGTGCCTACCTTTTTTTGGTACGGATGAAGGCCCATCTGTCCAATATTTTTTTGAAACTTTAGAAAGCGTAGGGAAATTAGCGGCTTGGCAGAGCTCAGAAATGATCGCCATTTCAAGATCTAAATTTCGTTCTTCAGCAGCCGAATTTCTAGCACAATCCACTGAATTGCGTAAGGAAGAAAATTATAACGTGTTCAAAAATGCTTTCTTAGCTCACTTTGAAAAAACGGAACCCATAGTCACTTGTTTAAGTGAATTCGCTAATACTGTGCAAAAACCTGACGAAAATGTCGCCAGCTTTGGAGCCCGAATTCAAAACCTGGCAAGAAAGGCGTTTAAGATACAAAATGAAACCCCCGAAGCAAATTCGATTTTAGATCAGGCAATGTTAGCCCAGTTTCTTAGGGGTGTTTCAAATAAAATTAAAAGGATAGTCTTGTCACAAAACCCCCTCACTTTCGATGAAGCAATTGTTATTTCGAAACGAGAGGAGACAAATGAACTTCTTACAGAAACAAAACACAGACCAATTAATGCCATGTATTGTCAATCTAATAATGAAGCAGTCGGTAGCCAGCAGGAAAATTATTTTGAAAAATTTATTAAACCTTTACAAGATGAAATACTGGACTTAAAACAATCACTTAAAGCATTAGCTGTAAGTAATGCGACTTGTAATAATTTACAAACGCCAGTTAACGAAATGAAGCAACGTCAAAATTATGATACTGCAGCTTATCCATTTTTTCCTTCCTACAATAACAGAGTGCCCAGTTTTACGTATTCGCGGTCTGACGAACGAAGAGACGTTATGCCCTCAGGCGTCAGTAGCAATGAACTCGCCCGAAGCGAGAGACGCGATTTTACTCCGTGCTATGCTGGGAAGCATGTATGCTGTAACCCTACGTACGAAGCAAGACAGGCAGTAGGACGCTATGTGCTTGGCGGTCGCGGCGGGAGCTCCTGCCCGACGCCAAATTATCCTAACCGTTCGTGCACGAGTCGCGGAGCGCGTGAATACACTGCGTTACCAAAATATCGGACGCCTTATGTTAATACACAAAGTGGTAATTTTAATGGAAATGGGATTAAAAATGCAAACAAAATGTATTATAATAATCGAAATAGGACAGATATGAACTCTTACACAGGGGCAACAAAAGAAATACCTAGAAATAAGTTTAATCAGGTACAAACTCACCCTAAAGCGATTTTTAGTAGGCAAATTAACCAGGTAGATAATGTAAGTTACAGACAAGGTAGAGATAGGTATTTCTGACATAAACGGATGGCTGAAGGAAATAGAAGGGACTATCAGTGTCATAGAACTGCTTTACCAGGTCAAAATTATGACAGAGGAGCTAAATCGTATGCCAACCACAAAAATGTGCAACATGGAGTTTATATTTTAGATAACGATTCTCAATTGCCGTTGATCATGGGATCAGTTCAAAATGTTCCAGCTAAATTTTTAGTTGATACAGGAGCAAGTGTCTCCCTTTTAAGTACTGATCTATATAATAAAATCAAACATGATAAATCTCTAAATCCAAGAACTCCAAACTTGACGGTAACGGGTGTTTCGGGTTATGTAGTACCCATCCATACTGAAATTACAGTAAACATTAAACTGGACAATGCATGTTTTCAAGATAATGTTTTGGTGGCTAATGGAAATTTCACCGGACAATATAATGTTATATTAGGATTGAATGTTTTGAGACGTTTTTCGTTCATAATTGACTTAGGTAAAAAAATGGTTCGCTCAATCCCATTGAATATTTGTTTAAGAGAAGTAGGTGTTAGGGAACGAGTTATGAGTTCTAAACCCATGGTAGCTAAGCTCACATGCAAACATGTGCTACCAGGATATTCCGAAAGGGTGGTGACAGCATATTGTAACCAGCTTGCTGTTTCCACAGAACAACTTGTGTTAACAGAGCCTAATTATAACCTTGGTCATGAAGACTTAGCTGTCCGTTGTTCAGTAGATAAAATACAGTCCGATGGATTAGTGTCAGTCCTGGTGGCGAATTTGTCATCTGAGCCTTTACATCTTCCAAAGGCGGTGGGTATTGCTAGTTTGGAAAGGGTTGAAATTAATCCAGTTACTTTTGCAGGTAAGGAAGTAGAAGAAAATAAGACATCTCCTGTGACTTTAAAAGATTTTAATCTTGATCATTTGACTGGTGATCAGAAACGTAAACTATCAGACTTGTTGTATGAATATAGAGACATTTTTGCCAAGTCTCCAGCTCAGCTAGGAAATTCAAAGGTATATAAACATAGAATTAAATTGACGGACAGTATACCGGTTAAGCAGTCAGCTTATAGAGTTCCTTTCTTGTTGAAAGATGAAGTTCGAATGCAGGTGAATGAACTTTTGGAGGCAAACATCATTCAACCCAGCAACTCCCCATATTCAGCGCCAATTGTTTTGGTGCGCAAAAAGGACCAATCATATAGGCTTTGTATTGATTTTCGGAGATTGAATGCGAAAACGGTTTCAGATGCATATCCTGTCCCGGATTTAAATGAAATTCTTCAACTTTTAGGGAAAGCGCGCTACTTCTCTTCGCTCGATTTACAAAGTGGTTTCCACCAAATTGAGGTGCACCCCGCCGATCGTCACAAAACCGCTTTCACCACTGGGGAATTGTTGTACGAATTCTTGCGCATGCCTTTTGGGCTCCGTAACGGAGCCGCATCGTTTGTGAGAACTATGTCATTGGTGCTTTCTGGCCTGGAAAATCAATCGATATTCGCTTACCTCGATGACGTAATCATAGTTTCAGAAACCTGGGATTCACAGATTGCCAAGTTGCGGATGGTCGTCCGTCTGAGAGACTATGACCTAAAATTGAAGCCTAAAAAGTGTGAATTTGGTAAACAACAAATTTGTTACCTTGGCCACCTGGTGAGCAGCGAGGGCATTCGTCCAAATCCCGAAAACTTAGTCGCCGTTAGAGATGCACGTCCCCCACGGAACGTAAAACAAGTCCGATCGTTTCTTGGAATGGCAGGTTTCTACAGAAAATTCATTCCAAATTTTGCTGAGATAGCGAGACCCCTTACTTCGCTAACAAAAAAGGAAACACCTTTTGTTTGGGACTGTTCCACGCAGCAAGCTTTTGATAAACTGAAAACTGCCTTGACAACTGGACCTCTGTTGGTTTTTCCTGACTTCACAAGATCATTTCTCTTATCAACCGATTCCTCAGCGTACTGCGTAGGGGCCTGTCTGGAGCTTCAGATGGATGAAGATACAAGACAGCCAGTTGCCTATGCTTCTAGGCTATTAAAGAAGTCAGAATTGAATTATAGTACGACAGAGAAAGAAGCTTTAGCTATTGTTTTCGCAGTCACAAAGTTCAGACCTTTTTTAGTGTCCAATCATTTCACCCTGATAACAGATCACCAACCCTTGAGTTATTTGCTCAATTTGAAGAATCCTTCCCCCCGCTTAGCGAGATGGAGCATGCTTTTACAAGAATACGACTTCCAAATTCAGTACCGTCCTGGTAAAGTACATTCAAATGCTGATTTTCTTTCAAGGCCAGTGTTAGAAGAGGATGAAAAGAAAAAAAGGCCAAGGAAGCCTAAAACAACTCAGTTAGTAGCTCCCATATCAGCTGATTTAACCATCGAGTCATTGGTGATGCCCCAGCAACAAACCAGGAATTTAATTAAAACCCTGCAACGAGAAGATCCAGTTTTACAAAAGTTAATTGAACAATTGGAAGGAATACCCCAGGCATCAGCAAAAATCCCAGATTCCTTCTATTTATCTAAAGAGGGAATACTATATCACTACACTTTATCTGAGCCTGGAGCGACAAGAGAAGAGCCAACAGAACAATTAGTGGTCCCCGTGGGCTTGAAGACAGAGGTATTGAAAGCATGCCATGACAATGGAGGCCATTGGTCTCTACAGAAGACATTAGAGAATGTAAAAAAGAATTTTTTCTGGATTGGGATTTACAGCGACATTAAGAATTACATTGAGTCATGTCCATCGTGTATGGAACGTAAAGGTTTCAATCCTAAAGCTAAAGCAGCTCTGATGAGAGTTCCCAGTGAAAATTCACCTTGGGTGCGAGTATCATTAGATATCCTAGGACCTCTTCCTATGTCCTTGAGAGGACACAAATATTTATTGTTAGCAGTAGATAATTTCACTCGTTATGTTGAAGCAATTCCACTTCACACTCAGAAGGCAGACGAGGTAGCCACAGCATTTATAAACAACGTGATAGCGAGACATGGAATTCCTAAATACATACTCACCGATCAGGGTACAAATTTCATGTCCTCATTGTTGCGACAAGTGTGTGAGAAGTTGAACATTCATAAACTTCATACATCTAGCTTTCACGCCCAGTGCAATGCAAAAGTCGAACGTATAAATTGTACCTTAGCGAACATATTATCTCATGTCGTAAATCAGACCCAGTCAGATTGGGATGAGATGGTTCCACTGGCTGTGGCTGTATATCATGCTGCAACTCACAGTTCTACTCAAGAAACACCCAACTTTTTAATCTATGGCAGAGATTTAGTGTTACCTTCAGATTTATGGCATGCAAAATTAAGGCCAAGTTACTCATCCTTAGAGAACTATTCAGAAGAAATGTGTGCACGACTCCGTAGAGCTTATGAAATGGTCTCTGAACATTTGGAGGAAGCAGTGCAGAAGCAAGAACAACGTAGAGCAGTAGTGGCTGTGGATAAGAATATTCGAGTAGGAAGTCTTGTTTACCTTTTCACTCCTAAAGTGAAAGCCGGTACCACGAGGAAACTGGCTCGATTGAGTACAGGACCTTACAGGGTGATCAATCAGACCTCTCCAGTCAATTTTGAAATACAGAATTTATACGTCCCAAAGGACAGACAGTTAGTGCATGTGGACAGATTGACAAAGGTGGTAAATAGAAAAGTGTTTCCTGAACTTAGAGTAGAAGAGTCAGAAGAATCAGAAAATGGTGAAATACAAGACCAATCTGGTACAGAGACAGTGCCGAAAGAAACATGGATCTTTGATGACCCCATAATAGAAGAATGTGATTTAATCCCACCCATAGACCCCCAACCTGTGTATTTGCAGCCAACCAGAACTGCACCTATTCCAGAACCTTTGACGACATCTTCAAATGAGAACCAAAATAGGCCGTCAGTGATAAAACAGTCTGAAGAGACAGTTGAATCTACCCATAGGCCAGCACAGACACATGACTATAATTTGCGCAGTCGTAGTCGTGTAACTCACACACCATATGTGGTAACCCTTAATCCACCGTCACAAAATGAAGTGAGAATTCCCGAATCAGCTTCGGACAGTAGAGTAGGAACAGAACATGGAAGCCCCTCTCATGAAACAGAGATGCAGAGAGGCGAACCTTCTGATCAAAATACAGAAGAACATGGAAGTGCAGATCAAGCTGATCAACCCAGTGGATTAGATAGGACTATTCAGTGGATGTTGGGAGGTCCACTTACCGCAAGGTTAAATACATCAAATAATGACAAAGGCCTTGATTTGGCAGGTCTTATCAGAGATGCATGGAGAGATTAAAAGTAAAAAAATGGTAAAGTTGGAATTTTGAGGAAGAGAAAACAGTATGAGGACAGTTTTGTTATTATGTTTCCTCCATCTTTAAAGAAAGAAGTCAGTTCTTGGAAAGGGAAAGTTATACAAGAATGATGAATCCAGTATCATGCTAAATTGATGCATAGTGTCTTGAGACGAATATGGCATTCAGCTGAAGATGATTTGATTATAAGCTAAGAGATACATTGAAAGAAGCTTCTGATTAATTAGAGTATCAGACACATGAAATTTTACTTATAAAGGGAACAGAAGGTTAGTTTTCATCAAACTCTATCATTGTGTTTATCAGCAGTTTTGTTATGGGTGATGCAGTGAGCACAGAGGATTAAAGGATGAAGGTGAAAACATGGAAAGAGAATCTGGATTTCAAATAAAAACAAGAGTTATTTTCAGGAGAGTTGTTTTAAAAAAGAGAAGGTAAAAGAAGATAAATACTAGAACTCTTATTCAAATTTGACCATTGAGGAAAATGTTTTCTTATGGAACCTATATTATCACCCTCATTCCACAAAACATGTTGCAATTATAGGCCAATGTAGAGAGGAAGGTTACAGTGGATACTTGGGCCTTTTGGGTGCACCCCTGGTTTCCTTTTGTTTTCTCTCTCTCTCATTGCCTGGCTAAAATTTCACTACAAGAGAAAAGATTCTGAAAAATATGAATATGTCTATATATATATATTTAGGCTTTTCTTTTGAAGATCGGATGAAATAAGTGGCCTGAGGACGGCTGGCTCCGCCCAGTCACTGCTTGTTTTGTCGTTCCTCCGAAGAGAAGAGTAGAGTGTATTAAATAGTAACACCTGTGTTTCTAGCTGAAAATAAGAGGATCTTTCCTTGTACCATTTTAAAAGAATACTCAGCCTCATCCTGAGTTAAAGTTGAAACAATATAAATCAGAGTAGTAGTTCCATAAATAATTATTTTTTGAAAAGGAGTATATCCACTAATTACAGTTGTATCACATATGACGTTAGAAGGGTAAGTGATATGGTATTAAAGTAAAAAGGGTTTAGACAGTACCCATATTGATGTATATCAACTGCAATAATGAAAAGAAAACAGAAAGCAAACCGTTGAAATATCACTCTTGTGCTCTTGCCTTTGATAATCCAAATAGCTGATAATTAAAATAGTGCACTGATTGAGAAGATCAGAGCTCATTTTCAAGTTTAGAGATTGGTTACCAATTCCTTTTATGGGAATCTTGTTAATCTGTCATGAGTAACTTGTGTGTTTCTGTTTTGAAAATAAAGAGAAAAATCCATTTTTGAAAAGAAATGAAAGGAAATAAGGAGGTGACAGTTTTGGAATGTGATCAAGTACAAGAAAAGTGAGTGGAAAGTGTATAGATGAAGGGTAAATGGCATGAGACCTCACCCCTATCGATGAATAAAGATTGTGAACATGACATTTGAACGTGTTGAACAAAAAAAAAAAGGGAAAGAAAGAAAGAGAAATGAGATCCACTTAACATTTTACCCTCTTCTTGCTCAGTTGCTTAGAGGAGATTTTTCAGGATGTCTTAGTTCTTTATGTGCACAACAGATGACTTTCCTCTGAAGGCATGCAAAAAGTTCTATTATTCAGAACTGTAGTGAATATTTAGTCTTTCTCATGCTCTGACATGGTGTTCCAGTCAACAGTGAAGTACTATCTCTATGAAATCACTCAAGGAATATTAGGCTGTCTTCACAGCCGACAAGTGTACTCAGTGGCCTTAAACTTTAAGGATTTGTGGACCCAAGAACTCTCTCTATGTCTGGAGAGTTAGTGAGATATTCCCCATAGATAATGGTTGCACCATCAGAAGGTGCTGAACAGTTAAACTATGTAATTGGTCAGTTGATAACTGCCTAAATTTTTACAGTTCAATTGGTAGTCTTATAACTTTGCAAGAATAAGTTGGTACTTGCAGCCATATTTATGCAATGTATTCTTTGATTTTTTTTTGTTCTTCTGGCAAATAATATATAGAATTTGCAATTATATTTGAGGATTTATATTATATAATCATTTAGTGTTTGATGTTTGCTATGTTTTTCTTTTAAAAAAAAAAAGATAATAATAAATAAAATAAATAAATAAATAAGATAGAATAAGAAAAAATGTTCACCTGTTAGAAGAATATTTTTTTTTGCTGTTTGCTTGATATATTTTGTAAATACATTCATTATAAAAGGATGTCATATGTATTGAATATTTGTGTTGTCTCAGTTGTTAATTGTCATAATGAATAGTATATCTAGTGTCATATTATACTAATTATGTTAAAAGGAATAGATACTGATTCTTTGATTTTTTTTTGTTGCATGTAATACTATTGTGTTGAGCAATGGTGATATAAGGGAAATGTGACCAAAGAATTATTTGAGAAGCAATTCCAGTATTTTTCCCTGACCAACAATGAACAATCCTATCATATTCCAGTGCTTCAATTGTCCTGCATAGAGAACATTCAGTGCAACGATGTTTAAACAATATGTTAAAGAAAAAAAAAAGAGAAATAATTGAATAAACTAAACATTGCTACAATATAGACATTGCATATATGATAAACACCTCTTGTGAAAATTTACTTGCTACTGTGTGATTTTGTTTAAGGTCTGTGGAGACCAAGTTGTGGCCCAACTAAGGTAGGATTGTTGGATGTGAAAATTTACATATAATTATCGTTGTTTGTTATTAGAGGACTCAGAAGATTTTGAAAATTGTATGTAGACACATTATTTCTTTTGTTTGGGGTACCATTTATTATAGTGGAGAACAATCCGAATTCTGCAAGAGGAAAGATGTCTGCCACTTCACTTTTTTTTTACACCGGTAGATTTCATGTTACACGATTTTTTTTAAAAAAAAGAAACTTGAGAAATTTTGAGCTTGTGAAATTCTCGGCGCTCAGAAATTTCTTGCCCGTAGGGGGAAGGTGTGTGAAAAATATTTTTACTTTTCAGCCCTTTCGCTTACTTTCAAGAAGTAATTTTGCCTAATAGTGCCTGATATATTTTTTTCACGGTCTGTACAACGAACATAGCATCAATAGACAGAGCTAAGCTTTAACTTTCGATTCCAAACACCGCAGGGGTGCGCTCGCCGTAATGCTACACTCGTGATGTCACCTGTTCTCCGGTGTAACTCCGTGCATGGTACAGTATCCATTTAATTCTTCCACCCCACATAGTTGACTCGTGAGAATAAGACAATTCTTGGGGAGCGCAGTTGAGGGGAAGTGGAAAGGATATATTTGAAAGGGGACACGGGGAGACACACAGTTATCTTTGAGCAAGACATGACTGAGGAAAGAATAGTGATAGTTTTGGCCGATTTTTGTCGTTGTGTAAAGAAGAGCTAAATTAATGATTACGAGGGAAAAGATGAGAAAAGAGCTATATTGATGTCTGGAACAGATTTCCCCCTTACCGACGCAGTCCAGAATATTTTCGTGGAAGTCAACCCTTGTTGTAAAGAACAAACGGTATTAAATCACTCAAAGCCGAACTTACTACCTGCATACGTTTTAATGCATTTATAAGACATCTTTTCTCACATAAATATATATAAATATACCCCGACAATTGTATTATTTTCTTAGAACTCAGTTTAATTGATAATGCAACTTACTAATTAATTGTCGAATATTAATTACACTATTAAGTTAATTTAATTCCCTGTTCTAGTGTTTGAAAAGGGTTATGTTGGGAAAAACACAAGGAATTGTGTACTGGATAGAGAATTAGTGTAAAAGCCACATGAAGAACATTACAAAATTATAATATTGCTAAAACAAGATACTGCTTGTATCCAGTTAGTTTGCTTAACAATTACATACCAATTAATCTAACTTATGTACCAATTATATTGTACTTATTTGTATACACATATGTTAAATAAACCTGTTTTGTTTGTTATAATTATGTCGTGATCATTCTTCTTAAATACATGCAAATCACTAACAATCATTTTTTCAAGAATCATTAATTGCGGGATTTCGGGTCAGCCCTTAGCTAAGAGGTGTCCCGGGATGAAAAACACAACGCGTCTAGATGTTGCCATTTGCTCTTTACTTCTCAGAGTAAATGTAGAACACTAGATATATTTGTCCTAACTTAAACTGCTAGAGAGATCACTTAAAACCAGGACTTCTGGAATCACATAATATTGTGCGGTCTTGCTGTAGCGAGTGGATCACGAGTACATTGATAGGCAAGCGCATAATATAACGGAAAAGCCTGTGGAACACAAGAAAGGCACCCGGGATGGATGGGATCTATTCAGTTATATTAATGGAGGCCCCAAAGGAAGTAAACAAACCTATAGCGGTAACTATGACAGCTTCCCAGCACTCAAGGGAGGTACCCATGGACTGGAGATGTGCAAATGTTACCCCAGTTCACAAAGGAGGATCAAAGGCTGACAGAAGTAATTATAGACCTGTGAGTTTAACTTCTGTTCCCAGAAAATTAATGGAGGCACTGGTTAAAGAAGCACTGCAGGATCATCTAGACAAGACTTCAGTTATAGCTCGGACACAGCATGGTTTTGTTAAGGGGAAGTCTGGCCTGACCAATTTGATTGGATACTATGATGCAGTCAAAAAAGAATTGGATGCAGGGAATAACTTTGATATTATATACTTGGAACTTAGAAAAGATTTTGATACAGTTCCACATGGAAGGCTGCTGCACAAATTGGAGCAGTCTGGCATTGGAGGTAAATTGCTGCTATGAATAAAAGGGTGGTTGAGGGGGAAAGACAGAGAGTGGTAATCAATGGACAGTGCTCATCGTGGACTAATGTTATTAGTGGAGTTCCTCAGGGTTTAGTATTGGGTACATTATTGTTTTCTGTATTTATAAATGATATTGATGATGGTATATCAAGCTTAATGTCCAAGTTTGCAGACGATATGAAGGTTGAAAGGTTGACAAGGACACTACTGACAGTATGCTGCTGCAATAGGATCTGGAAAGGATTGAGCAGATGGGCTGAGGGATGGCAAATGAAGTTTAACATTGACAAATGTAAAGAACTACCTATGGGAAACAGCAACCCCAGAGCAACATATCAACTCTGTGGTACTACGCTGACAGTGGTCGAGAATGAAAGGGACATGGGGGTGGTTGTGCAGGTATATATGAAGTTCTCTGAGCAGTGCAGATGGGCTGCTAGAGTAGTTCATGGTGTATTGTCATGATATATAGGAATTGTTCTAGCAGGGATAAGGAGGGGATTATTCCCTTGCATAAGGCAATGGTCAGGCCACAACTACAGTACTGTATACAGGTCTGGAGGCCTCATTTCAAGAAGGATGTAGAGCTGCTGGAACGAGCTGCTGCAACAAGATTAGTGAATGGAACAAAGGTGTACTATTACGAAGAAAGGCTTAAGTTTTGCAAATTACAGTTTCTGGAAACTAGGCACCATCCAGGTGATCTGATAGAGGTGTATAAAACCTTGAATGGTTTGGTCATGCTCACTGTTGATGGGATTCTTCCTCTTGCTCAGAATAATCACCTGATAGGGCATAAATTCAAATTGAGGAAAGACAGATGTAGGATACGCGTGCGGAAATTTGCCTTTAGCCAGCGGGTGGTTGGTTGGTGGAACAGACTTCCATCCCTTGTAGTGGAAGTTGATAGCCTAAATAAGTTTAAGGCTCAGCTGGACAGATATTTCGAATGAACAGAGGGGTGAAGTGAAAGTGGTTATTATTATTTTATTTTTTTTTTTTGGCTGATGCTGCATAAGCTTGCTTTCTTTCATCAAATGCCTATACTAATGCTAATGCTAATTAATTCCTAGAATGCTTCCCACTTAAAATTTACTGTTGGTAACATCGTCAGTTGATCCCACTGTACAGAATTTAAAAACTTTCTGAGACAACCATACTCACATTTACGGAAGCAAAAACCCTTTCCTTTACCCCTGATGGAAATTAAATCTTTAAGTAAATCCCACATTAGTACACTGTGATCACTGCTACCTAATGGTTCCTTAATCTGCAAATTCTTAATACACGAATGATCACTGCTGATAACCAGGTCAAGAGTATTACTCTCTCTGGTTGCCTCTCGAACATGCTACTGCAGAAAACAATCATCCAATAAATCCACAAAAGGCTGACTAGTGTGTGAGTGACCAAACTACAAGTTCCAGTCAATATGTGGGGAGTTAAAATCCTCCATTATAAAGCATTCTGATTTACTGGCCAACTCTATTTCTCTGTACAATTGTTTATTGTACTCATTCGAGTCATTAGGCCTATAACACTAATAATATTAGTGTTATAGGCGTAATTTTGGCACTAATTATATTAAGAGTAGGAGACCGGCAGAATTACTTAACTAGTACAGGTCACTGTTGAACAAAAGCCGAGAATTAGGGTTGAATTTGAAAGTGTCTGCAATTCTGCCCAGACACGATAGGAGGGAGTATATGATGAGAGCCTTGTCGATCAATTCGGCTCTGGAAAGATTGTGGAAGGCTCAAGGGGTTGAATTTTTTTCAGCCTGGACTGTACTTGTTAACAGGAGAGATTGCTTCTACAGGGATGGGATACACTTAAATAGAAAGGGTGCAAGAATATTTGCTGATGCTATCGAGGCAGTGTTAGGTGGGTCGGAAAACTGCTAGCTTGGGGGGAGACAAAGACCAATAGATTGACAGTAGCCACTGGCAGAGGTGAAAGAGATCCTTGCACTGCTTCTATTAGAATGAGCAGAAGCCTGGAAAACAAGATGCATGGTATTTCAGAGACTGCTGGGAGCCACTGCGGTACAAGTAAACACATGGGTTGTGTTAGGGTAGCTAAGAATAGAAACAGGTGCAAGTATACTTGCGTGTACACCAATGCTAGGAGTTTAGTAAATAAATTTGATGAATTTGAGGTATTGCTCAAAACATCCAAGGCAGATATTGTTGGGATATCAGAGACGTGGTGTCACACAGATATAAGGGATGCAGAACTGCAATTTGAGGAGTACAACGTCTACAGAAAGGATAGACAGGATAGGAAGGGGGGAGGGATTATGCTATTAGTTAAGAAACACATAAAAACCAAGGAAGTGAAGCCAGTCGACATCGCCGGACAGTTCAGTTTTGAGTCAGTTTGGTGTGACATAAGCATTGGTAGATCAAAATTGAGAGTAGGAGTGTGCTATAGGCATAATGACGCTGATGAGTATAATAAGGAACTGTACAGGGAAATAGAGTGGGCCAGTAAATCAGAGAGTCTTATAATGGGAGATTTTAATTTCCCAGATATTGACTGGAATTTGGGGGCTGGTTACTCACAAACTAGCAGGGCTTTTGTGGATTTATTGGATGATTGTTTTCTACATCAGCATGTTCGGGAGGCAACTAGAGGGAGTAATACTCTTGATTTGATTATCAGCAGTGATTCTTCATGCATTAAGAATCTGCAGATAAACGAACCACTAGGTGGCAGTGATCACAGTGTGCTGAAGTGGGATATACTCAAAGAGGTAACTATCATTAGGGGTAAAGGGAAGGGTTACTGCTTCCGTAAAGGCGACTACGATGGACTGACACAGTATTTAAATTCTATACAGTGGGACCAACTGATGATGTTACCAACAGCAAATTCAAAATGGGAAGCATTTAAAGAACTTATCATGGAAGCTACTAGGCTTTACATACCAACTAAGAAATATTGTTCAAGGTTTAGGCCAAAATGGATGTCAGATGAACTAATGAGGCATATGGCAGAGAAGAAAAATGCATGGGATACTTACAAATTAACACAAGACACAGAAGCCTATGATAGATACAAGTTGATATGCAACCAAGTTACAAAGGAGGTTACGCAGGCAAAGGCAGATTACGAGAGATTCTTGGCAAGGGATGCAAAGAAAAACAGCAAAGAGTTCTTTACTTATGTTAACTCTAGAAGGAAGGGGATGAATCAGATTGGTCCACTTGATATTGATGGGTCAACTGTTGATGATCCTGCTCAGGTAGCGAACAAACTAAATGAATATTTTGCATCGACATTCACACATGAGGAGTTATTCAGCAAGGGGAATGCCAGAGGTGTACTCAACTCTAGCAGTAAGCTGCAGAATCTTGAAATAACTGGGAGTAAGGTGGAGGAGAAACTGTTGAAGATAAACACAAGAAAGGCACCCGGGGTGAATGGGATCTATCCAGTTATATTAAACGAGGCAGCAAAGGAAGTAAGCAAACCCTTAGCCATAATTATGAGAGCTTCCTTGGACTCAGGGGAGGTACCCATAGACTGGAAATGTGCAAATGTGACCCCAATTCACAAAGGAGGATCAAAGGCTGACACAAGTAATTATAGACCTGTGAGCTTAACTTCTGTTCCAGGAAAATTAATGGAGGCACTGGTTAAAGAAGCACTGCAGGATCATTTAGACAAGACTTCAGTTATAGCTCAGACACAGCATGGTTTTGTTAAGGGGAAGTCTTGCCTGACCAACTTGATTGGATATTATGATGCAGTCACAAAAGAACTGGATGCAGGGAATAACTTTGATATTATATACTTGGATCTTAGAAAGGCTTTTGATACTGTTGCACATGGAAGACTGCTACACAAATCGGAGCAGTGTGACATTGGAGGCAAATTGCAGCTATGGATAAAGGGGTGGTTGAGGGGGAGAAGCCAGAGAGTGGTAATCAACGGACACTGCTCATCGTGGACTAATGTTATTAGTGGAGTCCCCCAGGGCTCAGTGTTGGGTCCATTATTGTTTTCTGTATTTATAAATGATATTGATGATGGTATATCAAGCTTAATGTCCAAGTTTGCAGATGATACAAAGGTTGGCAGGGTTGTCAAGGACACTACTGACACTATGCTGCTGCAACAGTATCTGGAAAGGTTGAGCAGATGGGCTGAGAGGTGGCAAATGAAGTTTAACATTGACAAATGTAAAGTACTACACATGGGAAACAGCAACCCCAGAGCAACGTATCAACTCTGTGGTACTACACT
The DNA here is from genome assembly GCF_048544385.1 of Mastigoproctus giganteus. Lineage (NCBI taxonomy): Eukaryota > Metazoa > Arthropoda > Arachnida > Uropygi > Thelyphonidae > Mastigoproctus > Mastigoproctus giganteus. The sequence continues at coordinate 188,945,838 of NC_143580.1, forward strand.
GACAGTGGTAGAGAATGAAAGGGACTTGGGGGTGGTTGTGCAGGCAGATATGAAGTTCTCAGAGCAGTGCAGACGGGCTGCAGGAGTAGCTCATGGAGTATTGTCAATGATATACAGGAATTTTTGCAGCAGGGATAAGGAGGTGATTATTCCATTGTATAAGGCAATGGTCAGGCCACACCTAGAGTACTGTATACAGGTCTGGGGGCCTCATTTCATCGGTGACTCCGCAGCCAGGTGGGAAGGAGCAGCAGTGCGTAGCACATGCTTCTTGATTAGACCGGGGTTCGAGCCCGTCACCATCAAATACGGAGTATGCGGAAAAGTCAAGGAATGACCACCGCATATCCCGGAGCAATATGGCCTTAGTTGCTAATGCTCCTAAAAACCAAATAACAACAAATAACAACAACAGCCTCATTTCAAGAAGGATGTAGAGCTGCTGGAACGAGTACAGAGAAGGGCAACAAGATTAGTGAATGGAACAAAGGGGTGCTCTTACGAAGAAAGGCTTAAGTTTTGCAAATTACAGTGTCTGGAGACGAGGCACCAGCGAGGTGATCTGATAGAGGTGTATAAAGCCTTGAATGGTTTAAGCATGCTCAATGCTGATGGGATTCTTCCTCTAGTTCAGAAAAATCACCTGAGAGGGTATAAATTCAAATTGAGGAAAGACAGATGTAGGATAGACGTGCGGAAATTTGCCTTTAGCCAGCGGGTGGTTGGTTGGTGGAACAGACTTCCATCCCTTTTGGTGGAGGTTGATAGCCTAAATAAGTTTAAGGCTCAGCTGGACAGGTATTTTGAAACAACAGAGGGGTGAAGTGGAAGTGGATTTTTTTTTTTTTTTTGGCTGATGCTGCATAAGCTTGCTTTCTTGCATCAAATGCCTCTACTAATGCTAATGCTAACACACCCCTATTCTTATTTTTGCTTTCGCAGTGCTTATGTCACACCAAACTGACTCAACAATGCACTGTTTATCTATATCAACTGGGTGCACTTGTTTTGATTTTATGTTTTTCTTAATTTACAGCATAACACCTCTTCCCTTTCTATCCTTTCTGTGTACATTGTACTCCCCATATTCAAGTTCTGCATTCCTTATATCTGTGTGAAACCACGTCTCTGCTATCCCAACAATATCCGCGTTTGATGTCTTATCCAACATACATATAAGGCCTTGAATGGGTTGAGCACGCTGAATTCTGATGGGATTCTTCCACTTTTTCAGATTACGAACCTAAGGGGATATAAATTCAATTTGGGGAAAGACAGATGTAGAATAGATGTGCGGAAATTTGCCTTTGGCCATCGGGTTGTTAATTGCTGGAACAAACTTCCATCTGTCGTTGTGGAAATTTATAGGTTAAATAAATTTAAGGAGGGATTCGAGAAACATTTAGAGGGAACTGATGTGGAAATTTTATTAATTTTTATTTTTGGCTGATGCTGCATAAGCGCATACACTTGCTTCCTTGCATCACATATCTTGTTCCAGGAAAATTAATGGAGGCACTGGTTAAAGAAGCACTGCAGTATCATTTAGACAAGACTTCAGTTATAGCTCGGACACAGCATGGTTTTGTTAAGGGGAAGTCTTGCTTGACCAACTTGATTGGATACTATGATGCAGTCACAAAAGAACTGGATGCAGGGAATAGCTTTGATATTATATACTTGGATCTTAGAAAGGCTTTCGATACTGTTACACATGGAAGACTGCTACACAAATTGGAGCAGTGCGACATTGGAGGCAAATTGCTGCTATGGATAAAGAGGTGGTTGAGGGGGAGAAGACAGAGAGTGGTAATCAATGGACATTGCTCATCGTGGACTAATTAGCATTAGCATTAGTAGAGGCATTTGATGCAAGAAAGCAAGCTTATGCAGCATCAGCCAAAGAAAAAAAAAAAAAAACCCCACTTCCACTTCACCCCTCTGTTCGTTCAAAATACCTGTCCAGCTGAGCCTTAAACTTATTTAGGCTGTCAACCTCCACCACAAGGGATGGAAGTCTGTTCCACCAACCAACCATCCGCTGGCTAAAGGCAAATGTCCGCACGTCTATCCTACATCTGTCTTTCCTCAATTTGAATTTATGCCCTCTCAGGTGATTTTTCTGAGCTAGAGGAAGAATCCCATCAGCATTGAGCATGCTTAAACCATTCAAGGCTTTATACACCTCTATCAGATCACCTTGCTGGTGCCTAGTCTGCAGACACTGTAATTTGCAAAACTTAAGCCTTTCTTCGTAAGAGCACCCCTTTGTTCCATTCACTAATCTTGTTGCCCTTCTCTGTACTCGTTCCAGCAGCTCTACATCCTTCTTGAAATGAGGCCTCCAGACCTGTATACAGTACTCTAGGTGTGGCCTGACCATCGCCTTATACAACGGAATAATCACCTCCTTATCACTGCTGGAAAAATTCTGTATATCACTGACAATACTCCATGAGCTACTCTTGCAGCCCGTCTGCCCTGCTCAGAGAACTTCATATCTGCCTGCACAACCATCCCCAAGTCCCTTTCATTCTCAACCCCTGTCAGTGTAGTACCACAGAGTTGATACGTTGCTCTGGGGTTGCTGTTTTCCATGTGTAGTACTTTACATTTGTCAATGTTAAACTTCATTTGCCACCTCTCAGCCCATCTGCTCAACCTTTCCAGATCCCGTTGCAGCAGCATAGTGTCAGTAGTGTCCTTGACAACCCTGCCAAGCTTTGTATCATCTGCAAACTTGGACATTAAGCCCGATATACCATCATCAATATCATTTATAAATACAGAAAACAATATGGACCCAACACTGAGCCCTGAGGGACTCCACAAATAACATCAGTCCACGATGAGCAGTGTCCATTGATTACCACTCTCTGTCTTCTCCCCCTCAACCACCCCTTTATCCATAGCAGCAATTTGCCTCCAATGTCACACTGCTCCAATTTGTGTAGCAGTCTTCCATGTGCAACAGTATCTAAAGCCTTTCTAAGATCCAAGTATATAATATCAAAGTTATTCCCTGCATCCAGTTCTTTTGTGACTGCTTCATAGTATCCAATCAAGTTGGCCAGGCAAGACTTCCCCTTAACAAAACCATGCTGTGTCCGAGCTATAACTGAAGTCTTGTCTAAATGATCCTGCAGTGCTTCTTTAACCAGTGCCTCCATTAATTTTCCTGGAACAGAAGTTAAGCTCACAGGTCCATAATTACTTGTGTCAGCCTTTGATCCTCCTTTGTGAATTGGGGTCACATTTGCACTTTCCAGTCTATGGGTACCTCCCCTGAGTCCAAGGAAGCTCTCATAATTATGGCTAAGGGTTTGCTTACTTCCTTTGCTGCCTCCTTTAATATAACTGGATAGATCCCATCCACCCCGGGTGCCTTTCTTATGTTTATCTTCAACAGTTTCTCCTCCACTTTACTCCCAGTTATTTCAAGATTCTGTAGCTTACTGCTAGAGTTGAATACACCTCTGGCATTCCCCTCGCTGAATAACTCCTCATGTGTGAATGTCGATGCAAAATATTCATTTAGTTTGTTAGCTACCTGAGCAGGATCATCAACACTTGACCCATCAATATCAAGTGGACCAATCTGATTCATCCCCTTCCTTCTAGAGTTTACATAAGTAAAGAACTCTTTGCTGTTTATCTTTGCATCCCTTGCCAAGGATTTCTCGTAATCTGCCTTCGCCTGCCTAACGTCCTTTGTAACTTGGTTGCATATCAACTTGTATCTATCATAGGCTTCTGTGTCATGTGTTAATTTGAATGTATCCCATGCATTTTTCTTCTCTGCCATACGCCTCATTAGTTCATGTGACATCCATTTTAGCCTAAACCTTGAACAATATTTGTTAGTTGGTATGTAAAGCCCAGTAGCTTCCAAGATAAGTTCTTTGAATGCTTTCCATTTTGAATTTGCTGTTGGTAACATCATCAGTTGGTCCCACTGTATACAATTTAAATACTGTCTCAGTCCATCGTAGTAGCCTTTACGGAAGCAATAACCGTTCCCTTTACCCCTAATGGTAGTTACCTCTTTGAGTAAATCCCACTTCAGCACACTGTGATCACTGCCACCTAGTGGTTCATTTATCTGCAGATTCTTAATGCATGAAGAATCACTGCTGATAATCAAATCAAGAGTATTACTCCCTCTAGTTGCCTCCCGAACATGCTGATGTAGAAAACAATCATCCAATAAATCCACAAAAGCCCTGCTAGTGTGTGAGTAACCAGCCCCCAAATTCCAGTCAATATCTGGGAAATTAAAATCTCCCATTATAAGACACTCTGATTTACTGGCCCACTCTATTTCCCTGTACAGTTCCTTATTATACTAATCAGAGTCATTAGGCCTAAAGCACACTCCTACTCTCAATTTTGATCTCCCAATGTTTATGTCACACCAAACTGACTCCACACTGCACTGTCCAGCGATGTCGATTGGCTTCACTTCCTTGTTTTTTATGTGTTTCTTAAGTAATAGCATAACCCCTCCCCCCTTCCTATCCTGTCTATCCTTTCTGTAGACGTTGTACTCCCCAAATTGCAGTTCTGCATCCCTTATATCTGTGTGACACCACGTCTCTGATATCCCAACAATATCTGCCTTCGATGTTTGGAGCAATACCTCAAATTCATCAAATTTATTTACTAAACTCCTAGCATTGGTGTACACGCAAGTATACCTGCACCTGTTTCTTTTCTTAGCTACCCTAACACAACCCATGTGTCTACTTGTACCGCAGTGGCTCCCAGCAGTCTCTGAAATACCATGCATCTTGTTTTCCAGGCTTCTGCTCATTCTAATAGAAGCAGTGCAAGAATCTCTTTCACCTCTGCCAGTGGCTACTGTCAATCTATTGGTCTTTGTCTCCCCCCAAGCTAGCAGTTTTCCGACCCACCTAACACTGCCTCGATAGCATCAGCAAATATTCTTGCACCCTTTCTATTTAAGTGTATCCCATCCCTGTAGAAGCAATCTCTCCTGTTAACAAGTACAGTCCAGGCTGAAAAAAATTCTACCCCTTGAGCCTTGCACAATCTTTCCAGGGCCGAATTGATCGACAAGGCTCTCATCATATACTCCCTCCTATCGTGTCTGGGCAGAATTGCAGACACTTTCAAATTCAACCCTAATTCTCGGCTTTTGTTCAACAGTGACCTGTACTTGTTAAGTAATTCTGCCGGTCTCCTACTCTTAATATTATTAGTGCCATCGTGTACAACTATATCACCTTTTGTGTCCTTAAAAGATGATATTCGCTCTACAACGTCATCAACCTTTGCCCCTGGCAGACATACCCCGTCCTGAGGGACTCCACTAATGTTATTAGTGGAGTCCCTCAGGGCTCAGTGTTGGGTAGATTATTGTTTTCTGTATTTATAAATGATATTGATGATGGTATATCAAGCTTAATGTCCAAGTTTGCAGACGATACAAAGGTTGGCAGGGTTGTCAAAGACACTACTGACACTATGCTGCTGCAACAGGATCTGAAAAGGTTGAGCAGATGGGCTGAGAGGTGGCAAATGAAGTTTAACATTGACAAATGTAAAGTACTACACATGGGAAACCGCAACCCCAGAGCAACGTATCAACTCTGTGGTACTACACTGACAGTGGTAGAGAATGAAAGGGACTTGGGGGTGATTGTGCAGGCAGATATGAAGTTCTCTGAGCAGTGCAGACGGGCTGCAAGAGTAGCTCATGGAGTAATGTCAATGATATACAGGAATTTTCCAGCAGGGATAAGGAGGTGATTATTCCCTTGTATAAGGCAATGGTCAGGCCACATCTTGAGTACTGTATACAGGCCTGGAGGCCTCATTTCAAGAAGGATGTAGAGCTGCTGGAACGAGTACAGAGAAGGGCAACAAGATTAGTGAATGGAACAAAGGGGTGCTCTTACGAAGAAAGGCTTAAGTTTTGCAAATTACAGTGTCTGGAGACTAGGCACCAGCGAGGTGATCTGATAGAGGTGTATAAAGCCTTGAATGGTTTGAGCATGCTCAATGCTGATGGGATTCTTCCTCTACGTCAGAATAATCACCTGAGATGGCATAAATTCAAATTGAGGAAAGACAGATGTAGGATAGATGTGCGGAAATTTGCCTTTAGCCAGCGGGTGGTTGGTTGGTGGAACAGACTTCCATTCCTTGTAATGGAGGTTGATAGCCTAAATAAGTTTAAGGCTCAGCTGGACAGGTATTTTGAACAAACAGAGGGGTGAAGTGGAAGTGGGTTTTTTTTTTTGGCTGATGCTGCATAAGCTTGCTTTCTTGCATCAAATGCCTCTACTAATGCTAATGCTAATGCTATCTCGTTTTAAGTTTACAGTAGTTTACGTTCCTGAGAAATGTCGAAAACGCGAATACCGAAAACACGAATACTGAGTTATGGCTCCCATAGTAATAGAGGGGTTCCGTTCCAAAGTGTGTAATATATAAGAAAAACTAGTCTAAAATTTTGTCTTGTATGTATTATATGTACCTTCATAATATGACTATGTACATAGACAGTACATAGAGAAATGCAAGCATATGGCATCGAAATGAAAATAAGAAACAATTTAATATTAAATGTAATATTTATTAGAAAATTCAAACCAGCGCCTTTGCTAGCTAAAAACCTTATCCCGCCAGTGCTATCACTAGTTTCGCTCAAGTGTTGTTAAAGGAGTTTTGCCTTTTCACGAATGATGAGTGAACTTAACGGAATTTTATTTTGAGTTCGGTCTGATTTCACCATCCACAGATTTAAAGCTTTCTCCATTTTTTATAATTTAACATCACGAGTTACAGAGCAAATTTCTGAAGCAATTAGCGCATTTTCACGGACACTACGGGGGATTTTTAGATTCGATTTTTTGATTGATCGTACCGTTGACTCTGATTTTATAATGTTTTGCCACTGAGGAGACACTTTCACCATTAGAAATTTTGTCTAATAACTCAATTTTATTCGCTAATGTCATCACCTTTGATATTTTAACATTTCTCTTGTTATTCGTAGCCATATTTTTGTAGGGGTTAGAAAGAACTTGTCTACAATAAAGTCACTTTCTTCCGTTAACACACTCGAAAAAGTCTGTTTCACACTGCAAAACGGTAGATTTATCATTTTTGTAAGCATATAAATTAAAAGCAAACGACGAACTCTTCCATGACAAGCGCATAACACATACTGAACAAAGATTAGCGAGAAACATCCACGCTCGCGATTTTGTCACCCCTCTTCCCCCCACCCACTGAGCGCTGTTTTGACCGGGAAAGATAATTTTACCCAAGGCCATGTTTTTTTATGGCGGAAAATATTGACGGCGCTTTAAAATTCACATTTTTTTAGGTTTCATTTTATATTAAATCGGCGATCGCGAATACAGATACAGCGAATAGCAGGGGTTTACTGTATTATTATTGTTAGCTATATGGTGCAAGGAAGCCTGAGGCCTATGCTGCTCCAGCCAAAAAAAAAAAAAAAAAAAATTCTTTAATACCCCAAGAGAGAGAGAGAGAGAGAGAGAGAGAGAGAGAGAGAGAGAGAGAGAGTATAAATGAATCACCAAGAAAGAGAAGAATGATGATATCCAGCTCAGGACTCTGGGTGTGCCAAGCCCATACTCACCAGATATGATCCCCTGAGGTCTATTCGAACAAACTCACATCATGTTTTTGCCAATTGCAGAATTATAAAAGTGGCGAATGCATAGTTGAGATCAGGAAACAATATAAAAAATAGATAAATGCAACACATTATTATAATCATAAAGAATAACGGTATAATATTAAAACATTTCAATGATAGGATTTATTTCATTTTGGTTAACAAACAGGAAGCAATTCATATTCCATATATATATATATATTTTTTTAATTTTTTTTAAAATAAAGACTCGAGGTTTTATACGTAGAATGATCTTGTCAGTTCATATTCCTGGCACAGCCATTTCATTGGAGCTATGCAAATTATCTCAACTTCAGAAACACAGTTCAAAGGCGTTCTGAGAATTACATACCTCTAAGCTTGATTTTTGTACCAAGGAAAATAATCGGGGTTGTGATAAAAGAGGTATGGCAGTATTATTATTATTTACTCAATTTATTGCTTATGCTTCACCTCTGAACAGCCTTCGGCTAGTAGGGTGCCTATATTAGCATTAGCATTAATAGAGGCATACGATGCAAGAAAGCAAGCTTATACAGCATCAGCCAGAAAAACCCCTCCCATTTCACCCCTGCATTCTTTCGAAATGCCTGTCCAGCTGAGCTTTAAATTTATTTAGGCTATCAACTTCCACAACAAAAGATGGAAGTCTGTTCCATCTTTTGTTGTGGAAGTGCCACCAATCAACTACCTGCTGGCTAAAGGCAAATTTCCACACATCTATTCTACAACTGTCTTTCCTCAATTTGAATCTATGCCCCCTCAAGTTCTTAATCTGAGCAAGAGGAAGAATCCCATCGGCATTCAGCTTGCTCATCCCATTCAAGGCCTTATACACCTCAATGAGATCACCTCGCAGGTGGTACTCTCCAGGTGCTGCAATTTGCAGAACTTAAGCCTTTCTTGGTAAGAGCACTCCTTTGTTCCCCTCACCAACCTCGTTGCCCTTCTTTGTACTCAATTTAGCAACTCTACATTCTTCCTAAAACGAGGCCTCCAGACCTCATTTTTAGGTCAGGCCACACTCTAGGTGCGGCCTGACTATCGCCTTGTATAACGGATAATCACCTCCCTGTCCCTGCTATCAAAATATACAGTTGTACAGTATAACTTAGAAAGAAAACATACATAAGCATGTTTCTATAAAATAATACAAATAACATCCAATATGAGTAAATAAAGCACATAGTATATACAGTGACACAAGCAAAAGGTAGAGACGTATAAACATATACGCATTGTAATACATACACTGGGTGATTACACTATTATAACCACCCCCTATGGAAACTGAATGCGACCCGTTGACCACGTGAGGTATGAGAGTGCACAGTTAGTCAACCTACATAGCATAGATAAGGTGTCACTGGTTCGGTAGGTAAAATTCCAAGCCTGACGGGTAAAAGGAAGGATTTATTGGACTTTGATAAACAACAGACTGTGGAAGCTCGATGAGCTGGTGCCCTGATTTTCCAAACAGCTGAACTGGTAGGGTGTTCAAGAGCCACCATAGTTAAAGCATACCAGGACTGGCGTCAAAATGGTCAAACAACGACCCAACGGCAAAACTGCAAAGTCAGCGAAAGGTTGATGTTAGAGGTGAGCGTTGAGTCTGACAACTCATACAGGTGAACAGGTGCAGCACTGTTGAAGCGTTGACTACCCAATACAAAATGGGCCAACCGGAACAATACCTGCCATGACCGTGCACCACACGCTCGCACATCTGGGCTATACCAGCAGATAACACCTGCTGTGTCCTCTCCTGACCAAGGTTTATATGCATAAAAGACTCACCTGGTGCAAAGAGCATGCAAGTTGGATGTTAGAAGATTGGAAGGTGTGCTGATCGGATGAGTCACATTAGTTTTACTCCACACCGTGAATGTTTGTGTACGGATTTGGCGTAAACAACATGAGGCTCTTCATCCATCATGCACGTTATCAAAAGTGCAGGCCAGTGGAGGCAGTTGTATGGTGTGGGGCATGTTTCACTGGCAGGAACTTGAATCCCTGGTGCATATGAAACAACGTATTACGGCTCTCCGCTATTGTCAACTGCTTGCTGTGTACAGCCCGCTATGTTACACTTTTTCCCGAATGGCGATGGCTTCTTCGAAGATGATAATGCGCAGAGCCATCGGGCACTTGATGTGCAGGAAGTTTAAAGAATACAGTTCTGACTTCCAGCATATCGACTGGCCTCCCAACCTTCCCCTGATATCAATCCCATAGAGCACTTGTGGGACACTATGGAAAGGCATATCAGGTGTCTGGATACACTAATCACTTCCATACCTGCATTGCTAGCCGCATTACACATAGCTTGGTTGGCCCTACCTCCCGAATGCTTCTGACATCTTGTGGAATCAATGCCATGTTGAGCTGCTGTACTGAGGGCAAAAGGAGGACCTACGGAGTATTAGGTAGGTGGTCATATTTCAGTGATCACTCAGTGTATAATTAACATACATATACATAAAAATTCAAGAGAGTGGTTCCCAAACTGTTAAAATCTACGGACCCTTTCAAAAATTAAAAAAATTTACGGTCCCCTTCAAATATCAAAAAAATTTCCGGACCGCTATAAATAACATATGCATGTTATATATATGGGTGTGTGTGTGTGTGTGTGTGATCGACCACCATTTCGCAGACTCCCTGGAACTGGTCTACGGACCCCCCCCCCCAGGGATCTGCGGACCCCAATTTATTAGAACACGGAGATCTTAAGGCAGGTTAGCGTTAGCATTAGTAAGGCATATGATCAAGAAAGCAAGCTTATGCAGCATCAGCCAAAAAAAAAAAAAAAAAAAAACCACTTCCACTTACCAATTTGTTTGTTCGAAATACCTGTCCAGCTAAGCCTTAAATTTATTTAGGCTATCAACCTCCATGACAAGGGATGTAAGTCTGTTCCACCAACCAACTACACACTGGCTTAAGGCAAATTTCCGCACGTCTATCCTACATCTGTCTTTCCTCAATTTGAATTTATGCCCTCTCAGGTGATTATTATGAGCAAGAGGAAAAATCCCATCAGCATTGAGTATGCTCAAACCATTCCACGCTTAATACACCTCTATCAGATCACCTCGCTGGTGCCTAGTCTCCAGACACTGTAATTTGCAAAACCTAAGCCTTTCTTCATAAGAGTACCCCTTTGTTCAATTCACTAATCTTCTTGCCCTTCTCTGTACTCGTTCCAGCAGCTCTACATCCTTCTTGAAATTAGGCCTCCAGACCTGTATACAGTACTCAAGGTGTGTCCTGACCATAGCCTGATACAAGGGAATAATCACCTCCTTATCCCTGCTAGAAAAATTCCTGTATATCATTGACAAGACACCATGAGCTACTCTTGCAGCCCGTCTGCACTGCTCAGAGAACTTCATATTTGCCTGCACAATAACCTCCAGGTCCTTTTCATTCTCTACCACTGTCAGTTTAGTACCACAGAGTTGATACATTGCTCTGGGTTTGCTGTTTCCCATATGTAGTACTTTACATTTGTCAATGTTAAACTTAATTTGCCACCACTCAGCCCATCTGCTCAACCTCTCCAGATCCTGTTGCAGCAGCAGCATAGTGTCAGTAGTTTCCTTCACAACCCTGCCAAGCTTTGTATCGTCTGAAAAGTTGGACATTAAGCTTGATATACCATCATCAATATCATTTATAAATACCGAAAACAATAATGGACCCAACAATGAACCCTGAGGGACTCCACTAATAACATTAGTCCATGCTGACCAGTGTCCATTGATTACCACTCTCTGTCTTCTCCCCCTCAAACACCCCTCTATCCATAGCAGAAATTTGCCTCCAATGCCATACTGCTCCAATTTCTGCAGCAGTCTTCCATGTGTAACAGTATCAAAAGCCTTTCTGAGATCCAAGTATATAATATCAAAGTTATTCCCTGCATCATGGTATCCAATCAAATTGGTCAGGCAAGACTTCCCCTTAACAAAACCATTCTGGGTCCGAGCTATAACCGAAGTCTTGTTTAGATGATCCTGCAGTGCTTCTTTAACCAGTGACTTCATTAATTTTCCTGGAACAGCAGTTAAACTCACAGGTCTATAATTACTTGTGTCGGCCTTTCATCCTCCTTTGTGAATTGGGGTCTCATTTGCACATCTCCAGTCTGTGGGTACTTTCCCTGAGTACAAGGAAGCTCTCATAATTATGGCTAAGGGTTTGCTTACTACTTTTGCTGCCTCCTTTAATATGACTGGATAGATCCCATCCACCCCAGGTGCCTTTCTTGTGTTTATCTTCTACAATTTCTCCTCCTCTTTACCCTCAGTTATTACAAGATTCTCTAGCTTACAGCCAGAGCTGAATACACCTCTGGCATTCCCCTCGCTGAATAACTCCTCATGTGTGAATGTCGATGCAAAATATTCATTTAGTTTGTTAGCTACCTGAGCAAGATCATCAACAGTTGACCCATCGATATCAAGTAGACCAATCTGATTCATCCCCTTCCTTCTAGAGTTTACTTAAGTAAAGAACACTTTGCTGTTTTTCTTTGCATCCCTTGCCAAAGATTTCTTGTAATCTCCCTTTTCCTGCCTAACCTCCATTGTAACTTGGTAACAGATCAATTTGTATCTATCATAGGCTTCTGTGTCACGTGTTAATTTATACGTACCCCATGCACATTTCTTCTCTGTCATATGTCTCATTAGTTCATCTGATATCCATTTAGGCCTAAACCTCGAACAATATTTCTTAGTTGGTACGTAAAGCCTAGTAGCTTCCAAGATAAGTTCTTTGAATGCTTCCCATTTTGAATTTGCTGTTGGTAACATCTTCAGTTGGTCCCACTGTGTAGAATTTAAATACTCTCAGACCATCGTAGTCGCCTTTATTAAAGCAATCACCCTTCTATTTACCCCTGATGGTAGTTAACTCTTTGAGTAAATCCCACTTCAGCACACTGTGATCACTGCCACCTAGTGGTTCCTTTATCTGCAGATTCTTAATGCATGAAGAATCACTACTGATAATCAAATCCAGAGAATTACTCCCTCTAGTTGCCTCCCAAACATGGTGATGTAGAAAACAATCATCCAATAAATCTACAAAAGCCTTTTTAGTGTGTGAGTGACCAATCCACAAATTCCAGTCAATATCTGGGAAATTAAAATCCCCCATTATAAGACTCTCTGATGTACTGGCCCACTCTATTTCCCTGTACAGTTTCTTATTATACTCATCAGAGTCATTAGGCCTACAGCACACTCCTACTTTCAATTCTGATCTCCCAATGCTTATGTCACACCAAACTGACTCGACACTGCACTGTCCAACGATGTCGACTGGCTTCACTTTCTTGGATTTTATGTGTTTCTTAACTAATAGCACAACCCCTTCTCCCTTCCTGTCCTGTCTATCCTTTATGTAAACGTTGCACTCCCCAAATTGCAGTTCTGCATTCCTTATACCTGTTTGACATCACGTCTCTGATATCCCAACAATATCCGCCTTTAATGCTTTGAGCAATATCTCAAATTCATGAAATTTATTTACCAAACTCCTAGCTTTGGTGTACACGCAAGTACACATGCACCTGTTTCTATTCTTAGCTACCCTAACATAACCCATGTGTTTACTTGTACCGCAATGACTCCCAGCAGTCTTTGAAATATGCTGCATCTTGTTTAGCATTAGCATTAGTAGAGGCATATGATGCAAGAAAGCAAACTTATTCAGCATCAGCCAAAAAAAAAAAAAACCACTACTCCCATTTCACCCCTCCGTTCGTTCAAAATACCTGTCCAGCTGAGCCTTAAATTTGTTTAGGCTATCAACCTCAACAACAAGCGATGGGAGTCTATTCCACAAACGAACTGCTCGCTGGCTAAAGGCAAATTTCCGCACATCTATCCGACATCCGTCCTTCCTCAATTTGAATTTATGCCCTCTCAGGTGATTATTCTGAGCAAGAGGAAGAATCCCATCGGCATTGAGCATGCTCAAGCCATTCAAAGCCTTATACACCTCTGTCAGATCACCTCGCCGATGCCTAGTCTCCAGGCTCTGTAATTTGCAAAACTTAAGCCTTTCTTCGTAAGAGCAACCCTTTGTTCCATTCACTAATCTTGTTGCCCTTCTCTGTACTCGTTCTAACAGCTCTACATCCTTCTTGAAATGAGGCCTCCAGACCTGTATACAGTACTCAAGGTGTGGCCTGACCAATGCCTTATACAAGGGAATAATCACATCCCTGTCCCTGCTAGAAAAATTCCTGTATATCATTGACAAGACACCATGAGGTACTCTTGCAGCTCGTCTGCACTGCTCAGAGAACTTCATATCTGCCTGCACAATTACCCCCAGGTCCTTTTCATTCTCTACCACTGTCAGCGTAGTACCACAGAGTTGATACGTTGATCTGGGGTTACTGTTTCCCATATGTAGTACTTTACATTTGTCAATGTTAAACTTCATTTGCCACCTCTCAGCCCATCTGCTCAACCTTTCCAGATCCTGTTGCAGCAGCATAGTATCAGTAGTGTCCTTAACAACCCTGCCAACCTTGGTATCGTCTGCAAACTTGGACATTAAGCCTGATACACCATCATCAATATCATTTATAAATACAGAAAACAACAATGGACCCAACACTGAACCTTGAGGAACTCCACTAATAACATTAGTCCACGTTGAGCAGTGTCCATTGATTACCACTCTCTGTCTTCTGCCACTCAACCATCCCTTTATCCATAGCAGCAATTTGCCTCCAATGCCACACTTCTCCAATTTGTGCAGCAGTCTTCCATGCGCAACAGTATCAAAAGCCTTTCTAAGATCCAAATATATAATATCAAAGTTATTCCCTGCATCCAGTTCTTTTGTGACTACATCATAGTATCCAATCAAATTGGTCAGACAAGACCTGCCCTTAACAAAACCATGCTGTGTCTGAGCTATAACTGAATTCTTGTCCAGATGATCCTGCAGTGCTTCTTTAACCAGTGCCTCCATTAATTTTCCTGGAACCGAAGTTAAACTAACAGGTCTATAATTACTTGTGTCAGCCTTTGATCCTCCTTTCTGAATTGGGGTTACATTTGCACATCTCCAGTCCATGGGTACCTCCCCTGAATCCAAAGAAGCTCTCATAATTATGGCTAGGGGTTTGCTTACTTCCTTTGCTGCCTCCTTTAATATAACTGGATAGATCCCATCCACTCCGGGGGCCTTTTTTATGTTTATCCTCAACAATTTCTCCTCCACTTTCCTTTCAGTTATTAGAAAATAATCTAGCTCACTGCCAATGTTTACTTCACCTACAACATTCCCCTTCCTGGATAACTCCTCATGTGTGAATGTAGATGCAAAATACTCGTTTAGATTGTTAGCCACCTGAGCTGGATCCTCAACTGTTGAACCATCAACATTCAGTGGACCAATTTGATTCATCCCTTTCCTTCTTGAGTTTAAATAGGTAAAGAACTCTTTTCTGTTTTTCTTTGCGTCCTTTGCCAAGGATTTCTCATAATCTGCCTTTGCCTGCCTAATCTCCTTTGTGACTTGGTTATAGACCAACTTATATCTATCATAGGCTTCAATGTCACCCATTAATTTGTATGTATCCCATGCATTTTTCTTCTCTGCCATATGTCTCATTAGTTCATCTGACAACCATTTAGGCCTGAACCTTGAACAATATTTCTTGGTTGGTATGTAAAGCCTGGTAGCTTCCAAGATCAGTTCCTTGAAAGCTTCCCATTTTGAATTTGCTGTTGGTAACATCATCAGTTGGTCCTACTGTATAGAATTTAAATACTGTCTCAGACCATCATAGTCGCCTTTACGAAAGCAAAAACCCTTCCCTTTACCTCTGATGGTAGTTACCTCCTTGAGTAAATCCCACTTCAGCACACTGTGATCACTGCCACCCAGTGGTTCCTTTATCTGCAGATTCCTAATGCATGAAGAATCACTACTGATAATCAGATCAAGAATATTACTCCCTCTAGTTGCCTCCCGAAAAGGGTTTTTCAGACATCTGCTCATTCCAATAAAAGCAGTGCAAGAATCACTTTCACCTCTGCCTGTGGCTACTGTTACTCTAATAGTCTTTGTATCCCCCCAAGCTAACAGTTTTTCGACCCACCTAACACTGCCTGGATAGCATCAGAAAATATTATTGCACCCTTTGTATTTAAGTGTATCCCATCCCTGTAGAAGCAGTCTCTCCTGTTAACAAGTACAGTCCAGGCTGAAAAAAATTCTACCCCTTGAGCCTTGCACAATCTTTCCAGGGCCGAATTGATTGACAAGGCTCTCATCATATACTCCCTCCTATCGTGTCTGGGCAGAATTGCAGACACTTTCAAATTCAACCCTAATTCACGGCTTTTTTTCAACAGTAACCTGTAGGTGTTAAGTAATTCTTCTGGTCTCCTACTCTTGATATCATTAGTGCCAACGTGTACAACTATATCACCTTTTGTGCCCTTGAAAGATGATATCCGCTCTACAACATCATCGACCTTTGGCCCTGGCAGACATACCCTGGTCTTGTTCCACCTATCCTTTTTACAAAACATGTTCCCCGTTTCCCTGACAATAGAGTCACCAACAACTACTAGTTCCTGTGGGACCAGCGCATTCTGCTTTGGGGGTTGCCACTGTGTTGCGTGATGAACAAGTGCAAGCTATGGTGTTGATGGGCCCCTCAATTTAGTTCCTTTTGGGGGAATCCACCCTGTCCTTCAATCTCTCATAAAGACCCATAACAACACTGAGTTGTTGCCTGATTTTGTTACACTCCTTGCATCGTGCACACACAAAGACATCCCCCATGGCAATATCATGTCCCATACCTGATTGTTCCACAAACATCATGCAAGCAGTGCATTTTAAAAGGCTGTGATTCAGAGAGCAACTGCCCCCCTCAGTTCTCCTCTGAGCCACAGCACTCCCATTAGCTTCAGCCTTTTGCTTTGCTGCTCTGGTCTGAGTCATGATTTCGATTTAATTTCAATAAAATTTCAATTTCAGTAAAAAATTATAACCCTAAACTTGTATCCTAACACAGTTATAACGGTATATATATTTTTCAGTATCAAGTATTAATTATCTACGAGTTCCCTTTATATAACTTCCGTATCACGTTATGTATTAATTAATTATGTTACGTTTGTAATGTAAGTCGTTATATATACAGTTTAACTATATTACACAATGTGGCAAGTGCTAGTCATTTAATGCCCGAAATTTTATGATTTAAATTGACCCTAGCAAACTTCGGAATGATGTTGTTTTGGAGGCAATACTTTAGAAAAGAAATATGGTAACTTTGGGCCGAGTATCTTAGTGTTAATCTAATGCAATTTTGCACAAAGGTATTTAAAAAATCCCCCATAATTGTGTGTATCAATAGGTTATACCTATTAAATTATGTAATTATATATAAATGAATTAGTCAATCAGAGTTTAAGTAGTTATTAATTAATTTCCTCTCTTAATTTCAGATTCTACTGCTTAAAATTTATATTACCTTGAATGCTCCATTGAAAATCAATACAATCGTATTTCATGTTTGTTGCATACTAAATAATTTCTCCTGTCCATGATGAAAACATACAGTTCTACCATTCACAAATAATAACGGAAAAAAATGCTTCAACTATTCTCAACTCAAAATGTACAGTCTAAGCATTTCTCGATTCAAAAGAAAAGCTCTATCAATATTGGGCATGCCCATAAGTACTCTGTGGGATTTGAAGACGTTCCTTTATACTCTTTCACTGGTGTTGCTGGGTATAACTAAGCAAGTCACCACTCTGTAACTGGCCGGATCATGACATACATGATCACAACATAGTTCTGAAAGTTTCACAGCAACATTAAGAGTGCCTGACAACTGTTGCCAATAATGGATTGATAGAGAAGAGTTTTGAGAAGAGGATATATATATATATATATATATAGAGAGAGAGAGAGAGAGAGATCTTGTTATTTAAAAAAAAAGCTATGAAAGTTTAGTAAAAATAAGTTAAGCCTCAATTTATTTTTTGTTTAAAATGTATGAAAGAAGTTTCCTAATTTGGAGCAAATTTTGTGATTGTGATTTTATTGCAGAATTGGATAGTTAGCAAAGGATATCTCTCTTTAATTAGCGAGATAAATATTTTTATGATAAATTCGGTTTGGTCACAGAGTGTTTGACTGTGTGGTTGAAATTGGTCATTAGCATTAGCATTAGCATTAGTAGAGGCATCTGATGCAAGAAAGCAAGCTTATGCAGCATCAGCCAAAAAAAAAAAAAAAAAAAGTAACATAAATAAATAAAAATAACCACTTCCACTTCACCCCTCTGTTCGTTCGAAATACCTGTCCAGCTGAGCCTTAAACTTATTTAGGCTATCAACTTCCACGACAAGGGATGGAAGTCTGTTCCACCCACCAACCACCCGCTGGCTAAAGGCAAATTTCCGCACATCTATCCTACATCTGTCTTTCCTCAATTTCAATTTATGCCCTCTCAGGTGATTTTTCTGAGCTAGAGGAAGAATCCCATCAGCATTGAGCATGCTCAAACCATTCAAGGCTTTGTACACCTCTATCAGATCACCCCGCTGGTGCCTAGTTTCCAGACACTGTAATTTGCAAAACTTAAGCCTTTCTTCGTAAGAGAACCCCTTTGTCCCATTCACCAATCTAGTTGCCCTTCTCTGTACTCGTTCCAGCAGCTCTACATCCTTCCTGAAATGAGGCCTCCAGGCCTGTATACAGTACTCTAGGTGTGGCCTGACCATTGCCTTATACAAGGGAATAATCACCTCCTTATCCCTGCTAGAAAAATTCCTATATATCATTGACAATACACCATGAGCTACTCTTGCAGCTCGTCTGCACTGCTCAGAGAACTTCATATCTGCCTGCACCACCACCCCCAGGTCCCTTTCATTCTCTACCACTGTCAGTGTAGTACCACAGAGTTGATACGTTGCTCTGGGGTTGCTGTTTCCCATATGTAGTACTTTACATTTGTCAATGTTAAACTTCATTTGCCACCTCGAAGCCCATCTGCTCAACCTTTCCAAATCCTGTTGCAGCAGCATAGTGTCAGTAGTGTCCTTGACAACCCTGCCAACCTTCGTATCGTCTGCAAACTTGGACATTAAGCCTGATATACCATCATCAATATCATTTATAAATACAGAAAACAATAAAGGCCCCAATACTGAACCCTGAGGGACTCCACTAATAACATTAGTCCACGATGAGCAGTGTCCATTGATTACCACTCTCTGTCTTCTCCCCCTCAACCACCCCTTTATCCATAGCAGCAACTTGCCTCCAATGCCACACTGCTCCAATTTGTGCAGCAGTCTTCCATGTGCAACAGTATCAAAAGCCTTTCTAAGATCCAAGTATATAATATCAAAGTTATTCCCTGCATCCAGTTCTTTTGTGACTGCATCATAGTATCCAATCAAATTGGTCAGGCAAGACTTCCCCTTAACAAAACCATGCTGTGTCTGAGCTATAACTGAAGTCTTGTCTAGATGATCCTGCAGTGCTTCTTTCACCAGTGCCTCCATTAATTTTCCGGGAACAGAAGTTAAACTCACAGGTCTATAATTACTTGTGTCAGCCTTTGATCCCCCTTTGTGAATTGGGGTCACATTTGCACATCTCCAGTCAATGGGTACCTCCCCTGAGTCCAAGGAAGCTCTCATAATTATGGCTAAGGGTTTGCTTACCTCCTTTGCTGCCTCCTTTAATATAACTGGATAGATCCCATCCACCCCAGGTGCCTTTCTTGTGTTTATCTTCAACAATTTCTCCTCCACTTTGCTCTCAGTTATTACAAGATTCCCTAGCTTACTGCTAGAGTTGAATACACCTCTGGCATTCCCCTCGCTGAATAACTCCTCATGTGTGAATGTCGATGCAAAATATTCATTTAGTTTGTTAGCTACCCGAGCAGGGTCATCAACAGTTGACCCATCAATCTCAAGTGGACCAATCTGATTCATCCCCTTCCTTCTAGAGTTTACATAAGTAAAGAACTCTTTGCTGTTTTTCTTCGCATCCCTTGCCAAGGATCTCTCGTAATCTGCCTTCGCCTGCCTAACCTCCTTTGTAACTTGGTTACAGATCAACTTGTATCTATCATAGGCGTCCGTGTCACGTGTTAATTTGTATGTATCCCATGCATTTTTCTTCTCTGCCATATGCCTCATTAGTTCATCTGACAACCATTTAGGCCTAAACCTTGAACAATATTTCTTAGTTGGTATGTAAAGCCTAGTAGCTTCCACGATAAGTTCTTTGAATGCTTCCCATTTTGAATTTGCTGTTGGCAATATCATCAGTTGATCCCACTGTATAGAATTTAAATACTGTCTCAGTCCATTGTAGTCGCCTTTACGAAAGCAATACCCCTTCCCTTTACCCCTAATGGTAGTTACCTCTTTGAGTAACTCCCACTTCAGCACACTGTGATCACTGCCACCAAGTGGTTCATTTATCTGCAGATTCTAAATGCATGAAGAATCACTACTGATAATCAAATCAAGAGTATTACTCCCTCTAGTTGCCTCCTGAACATGCTGATGTAGAAAACAATCATCCAATAAATCCACAAAAGCCTTGCTACTGTGTGAGTGACCAGCCCCCAAATTCCAGTCAATATCTGGGAAATTAAAATCCCCCATTATAAGACTCTCTGATTTACTGGCCCACTCTATTTCTCCGAACAGTTTCTTATTATACTCATCAGAGTCATTAGGCCTATAACACACTCCTACTCTCAATTTTGATCTCCCAATGCTTATGTCACACCAAACTGACTCGACACTGCACTGTCCAGCGATGTCGACTGGCTTCACTTCCTTGGATTTTATGTGTTTTTTAACTAATAGCATAACCCCTCCTCCCTTCCTATCCTGTCTATCCTTTCTGTAGACATTGTACTCCCCAAATTCCAGTTCTGCATTTCTTATATCTGTGTGACACCACGTCTCTGAAATCCCCACAATTTAAAATTTGGTCATGACACCAAAGTGAACTAAATACTGGAAATTATGTACGTATCTTCAAACACTGGAAGATAAATAAATTTGGCTCATCTTCACATATACTGCAAATCAAAATACATGTTAACAAAAACAGAGAAACTGTCTGAAAGATGAATGCTTATTTTGTATTTTTCTTATTCTAGACAAAGTGCAAATTGGCAGATGTGAAAACTTAAAAGAGAGTTTCAATAATTTGATTAAGACACAGTCAACAGCATTTGATTGCCAAAGAAAAATAATCTGAAGAAAGTTTAAATGTCATTCTGAATTTAAAAAAAAAAAAGAAAAAAAAAAAAAGTAAACTGGCCATCAAGCTGAACTACTGATATCCGCTTATGTTAACTGTTAGAGGAAGAATAAATATTGAACCTTTATTTACGTATTAATGATTCTTTCATGGTTTTATATTCATCTAATCAACATTAATAAGTCAACAAGAATTTTTAACTTGGTGATTTATGGAAAACTAAATACATAACATTTAAGGTATGTTACACTAAGCTGAGGGACAACTGGGTGACAGACAACACATTATTCACAGTTCAGCACACAGTCACTAACAGAGACACCTGCCAGCTGATGAGAAACTAGTAAGCTTCAAAACAACTGTACTGGTGGTGTCTCAGATTTTTAAGTATACAGCAGATTCATCTATCCAGGTGGGGCTATACAATTTAAAAAGATATTAGCAACTTAGGCAGAGCCATGGATAACAGTATCTGTCTCTAGACTAAACATAAGTCCAGGCCTTAATCTCAGGTACTCAGATTCAGTCTTCAGCAAGAGCAGGAAGTCCCATTATGACTGAAATTGAATGCTGATCAAGTGTGTGATTTATTTGATAAAAATCCACGTTTCAATATAGGAAACAGAACTCTCTGCATCATTTCAATAAAATAATTCGGTGTCACTCTGGCACTAAATTAAAATTCTCAATTCATGTAAACAACATAAGAGCCAATGAATTAAGAGCTTACTGTTTCATGAAACTGAAATTAGCAATGACCAAGAATAAATACATCATCCAAGTATTACACCCTGTACATGTAATGTACAGAAGGTCATCCCTTTATATCATTTATACCAACCACGGCTATGTCATGACTTTTAAAATACCTGGATGCAAATATGATAACTCCTCCTCCTTATTACATATAAAGGCCCAGTAATACTGCATTGCATTTTGCCACCCCACCTATATATTGATACTATTCATTCTGTGATCCCCGAGAGATGGTGCCTGGATGCAGTTGCTCTCGGGTTTCCATCATAATATAGCCCTAGTCACAACTTAGGAGGCACCCAAATCTCCTACCTTGTGAAATATCAAACCATACAGGCATTCTTAAACAATTTAATTGGAAACTAATTATATGAATATCTTGAATGATATTAAGTGATGGATACCATCTGAATTTTATACTGCATTAGCAGCCACTTAAAATTCAACTTTCAACAACAGCCAAAGTTTGAAAATTTTATTATCAATAAAACCACAAAATAAAACCACAGCAGCACAAACCAAACACACTTTTCTCACCCAAGGAAATGCACCAAATTACACCTACCAAATTATGAGTGCAATTTCCAGAATAAATCCGGATGGAATTTGTCTGAACAATGATCAATGACTGAAATATGATCATTATTTGAGTTCACAAGTGCTGCTATCCCCTTGAAAATGTGGTGCTTGTGAGTTCCCTGTCTTTATTTAATTTTGTTTATTTATTTATTATGAAAGGGGCACTCAGGCTTTGGTAGATTTTAGCATGTAACTTCTTGGGTGGGGAGTCATGCATTTGTGCTGCTGAGGTTTAGTGTCACTTTGCTTTTTCTTCATTTTATGATTTTCTGTTATTCTATCCTGCTGGGTTGTGCTGTACAGGAATCTTCTTTGCCAAACTAATGCTAATTCTTTATATTTGTATTAGCTTAACAGTCATTAAAGGAATTGATATATTTTCATAATAACAACAGTACTTCTTTTCCCTAACTCCTCTTAACCCTCTAAGCTAGTGCATGTGGGTTTTCCATGATACCACGGAAATGTATGAAATAAACAAAATAAATTATTTAAAATTGGGAACTTCTTAATGTGTTCATTGTCTTGACAGCATGGAGATATAAGAAACACCAGAAAAATTTTCTGGTTTAATGGCAATTTATAAAACACTGTGTCACACTTTTACACTCTTTTATTCCACTGGTGTTTTTCTTTCTAAAAGGATAACAAATCCCTCTCATCCAATTATTGTCCCATTACACTTACTTCTACTCTTTCTACAGTAATGGAGAAATGCATCAACTGCCAACTCCTAAACTATCTGGAAACCTTCCATCTGATCAGTGATTGCCAAAATGGATTCCATCACTGTCGATCCACTAGTGATATACTTGCTTATATTACCCATCTGTGGGTGAATTCAATGGAAAAATTTGGTGAAACTCAAGAAGTTTCTCTTGATATTTCAAAGGTTTTTGATCGTGTTTAGCATAAAGCTCTTCTAAATAAGCTTCCATCCTATGGTTTGCCAACTATTTTTTTTTTAATTGAGTATTAAGTTTTTTCTCTGATTGCTCACTGCAGGTGATGGTAGATGGCTCTCTGTCTTTTAACTTCTTAATTAATGCTGGTGTTCCCCAAGGTTCATCAGTTCTTTCTCTGACTTTTTTCCTCTTGTATATTATTGATATTCTTCCATTGACTCGAAATCCTATCCATAGTTTTGCTGATAACAGCACATTGCATTCCACCTTTCACTTTGAGAAACTTTGCCTTGCACAAACAGCTTAAACTTCTTGAATATCTGCTACCAATTCCTTAAATTCAGATCTCCAGATAATTCTTTGGAGCAAAGATAACTTAGATTTCATTAGAAAACAGGCCTTGTGCGTTGAGTTGTATTATTTCATCAAAGTTTCTTGCGATGACCGACTAACCGGTTACAATAAATTTATTAAAATAAAAATGATATGTACATAAGATAAAACAGAAATAAAATAAGATAAAAGCATTAAAATACAATAAGATAAAAGAGTTAAAATATATATAATAAAAGCATTAAAATACATAGAGAGTAGCTTGCAAAGCGAAGTGCCTCTTCATCAGCTAGTTTGCGAATGGTGCACTTCAGTATATATTGATGGTTACAATAGCACAAGTCAGCTGGACATGATCATGTATCACGAGTCTGGTGTTGGTAAAGCAGATTTATGTACACGTGGTGATCGCCAGTGCTCATAGCACTGCAATACAGTACATTCTATAACAGGGTGTAAGCGTACTCCCCTCATCCGATTCATAGTACTATTATTGGTGGCTATGTGTAGTGCTTCAAGCCATGAGTGCTGGGAGTAATCACGTGAATAGTCGATGATTTAAATATCCCACTGGGGATCAAGATTGCGCTGCTCAATCCAATAATATTTGGCAACTGTGGAGTGTTCAAAATTAGCAGTTCGCAGAGCCACCTCATGCTAAGAAACCCAATCTTTCAATCTTCTATCAGACTCACTTACATAACACCCCACCACAATCCGGACACGTAATACGGTATATGGAACCACTCCATAGGAAAGGAGGAACAGATGTCTTCACCTTAGAAATAATAGATATGCCCAGAAGTTGCTTGTTTGTTTTGTTTGTTATTTGGTTTTTTTTTTAGGAGCATTAGCAACTAAGGCCATATTGCTCCGGGGATATGCGGTGGTCATTCCCTGACCTTTCCACATCCTCCGTATTTGGTGGGCATGGGCTCGAACGCCGGTCTAATCAAGAAGCATGTGCTACACACTGCTGCTCCTGGCCACCTGGCTACGGAAGCACCACCCAGAAGTTGCACACATTGAATATGATTGAGATGCAAAATCCTGACAAGATGTTCCGATTCGCCCGGATAAGACAACATTTATGGTTTGCACATTGGTGTAAAGCCCATCGTATTATTCCCAGGGGTTTTAGATTCAAGAAACCGTTCTCCTGTGACCATATGAGGTGTGCCTGCTTTGGCTTTGGTTTGAAAACGTTGGGAATCTGGATCGGTAGTGTTCATCAAGAATTGAAAAGGATCATCACGAACAAATCCAGGTGCCTCTGTAGCCAGGTGGGAAGGAGCAGCAGTGCGTAGCACATGCTTCTTGATTAGACCAGGGTTCGAGCCCGTCACCACCAAATATGGAGGATGAGGAAAGGTCAGGGAATGACCACCGCATTTCCCGGAGCAATATGGCCTTAGTTGCTAATGCTCCTAAAAAACCAAACAAACAAATCCAGGCTCATTCAAGAATTAAGAGGTTTGGTCCCCCCTCCCCATATTTTCTACAGTGGTTCATGTCTTGTGTTCCCAAACCATGTGTGTGACTGAAGCGTATCGTGCACGTCAGCAGAATAAATTTAATGCTTTATTACGAGAAGCATATACTGCTACTGTGTCGGGTTGTATTATATCATCAAAGTTTCTTGCGATAACCGAATAACTGGTTACAATAAATTTATTAAAATAAAAATGATATATACATAAGATAAAACACAAATAAAATAAGATAAAAGCATTAAAATACAATAAGATAAAAGAGTTAAAATATATATAATAAAAGCATTAAAATACACAGAGAGTAGCTTTCGAAGCGAAGTGCCTCTTTATCAGCTAGTCTGCGAATGATGTACTTCAGTTCAGGATGTGATTAATTATCACGAGTCTGGTGTTGGTAAAGCAGATTTATATACACGTGATGATTACCAGTGCTCATTGCACTGCAATACAGTACATTCTATAACAGGGTGTAAGAGTACTCCCCTCGTCCGATTCATAGTACTATTATTGGTGGCTATGTGTAGTGCTTCAAGCCATGAGTGCTGGGAGTAATCACGTGAATAGTCAACAATTTAAATATCTCGATGGGGATCAAGATTGCGCTGCTCAATCCAATAATATTTGGCAACTGTGGAGCGTTTAAAATTAGCGGTTCGCAGAGCCACCTCATGCTAAGAAACCCAATCTTTCAATCTTTTATCAGACTCACCTACATAACACCCCCCCACAATCTGGACACATTATATGGTATACAGAACCACTCTGTAGGAAAGGAGGAACAGGCGTTTTCACCTTAGAAATAATAGATTGTAATTTTATTCCCGGAAGTTGCACACATCGTATGTGATGGAGACACAAAATCCTAACTAGATGTTCCGACATGCCCAGATAAGACAACATTTATGGTTTGCACTTCGGTGTAAAGCCCGTCGTATTATTATCGGGGGTTTTCGATTCAAGAAATTGTTCTCCTGTGACCGTATAAGGCGTGCTTGCTTTGGCTTTGTTTTGGAAATGTTGGGAATCTGGATTGGTAGTGTTCATGAAGAATTGAAAAGGATCATCACGAACAAATCCAGGCTCATGCAAGAATTAAAAGGTTTGGTCCCTCCCGCTATATTTTCTACAGTGGTTCATGTTTTGCATTCCCAAGCCATGCGTGACTGAAGCGTATCGTGTATGTCAGCAGAATAAATTTAACGCTTTATTACAAGAAGCATATACTGCTAGTAACACACATATGAGAGATAACTTGCAGTTTGTTTTGAACTTGAGTAGCAAACAATTATCTAAGGAGCAACATGATCTCTTGACCCTCAGGAATAAGTTTGCGGACCTTCCTTGTAAACCTCCCATTACACATTTGGCTATGGGTGTGGAAGCATCTCTCGACAAGTTACCTGAAGAGACTGCTAACGTAATTTGCTTTAAAACAGCTTCGATCTTGCAGCACATCCAGCCTATTACCAATAACCTCAGATGATATCAACGGGAAGCTCTTTCTTCTTTGTGCAAGGATGGCCCTGTAGTTTTGCCTGCAGATAAGGGGCAGCGCACTGTTGTCCTGGACAATTCAGAGTATATTCGTAAATCCCTTGCTCTATTACAGGATCAGGAGGTTTATGAAACTGTGCAAGACTCCCCTGTGAAAGTGTTGGAGAAGTTGGAATCTAAAGTTAATAAACTTGTGCATTCTTGGTTTTTAGCTAATAAGATTACCAAGAACGTCTGCTGGAAGCTTCATGTGACAGGTTGTCGACTCCCGCAATTTTATGGACTTCCAGAGATCCATAAACATGATGTTCCTTTATGGCCCATTGTTTCTTGTTGTCATACACCTACGTATGAACTTTCTAAACATGTTGCCAAATTATTAGCACCCCTTGTTGGGAAAACTGTTTACACTGTTTCCAGTAGTATGCATTTTCTGCGTATTATTAAAGATTTTATTATTTCTGAGAGCGAGGTTATGGTCTCCTTTGATGTGGTTTCTCTGTTCACTTCTGTTCCTGTACAACAGGCTATTGCCTGCGCAAGATGTTTTTTGAGCAGGGATACCACATTGGGAGATAGAACCTCGCTCTCTACGGATGATATTTGTACTGCTCTCAATCTGTGTTTAACGGGGGGGGGGGTCACGATCATGTTCAATGACTCTCTGTTCTGCCAAATACAGGGCACAGCTATGGGTGCTCCTGTTAGTCCTATCGTGGCCAATATCACCATGGAGGGACTTGAGAGTCAGATTTTCTTGAACTTACCTATTCCTATCACTCTCTAGTGTCATTATGTTGACAATATTTTTGCAATTCCATCCCAGGGATCAGAAACTGGGCTGCTGCAATATCTCAATTGCCTGTCGCCGGTCATTCAGTTTACGATTGAACTAGAGGTTGATAATACACTTCCTTTTTTGGATTTGCATTTAGTAACTTCCGTTTTTAGGAAGCCAATGTGTGCAGGCCAATTTACCAATTATGGCTCTACGCATGCCCCTGTTCATTTATGTAGCACTGCTCACACTTTATTCTCCCGCACTTGGACGCACTCTAGTTCAACTGGTGACAGGCAATTGGAGATTTCTAAAATTAGGGCGGAGCTTTCAAATTGTGGCTATCCACTCATGTTCTAGATAGATGTGAGCTTCAGGCTCACGAACTTGTTACGCAATCTAACCCGCCTTGCGTCAGTCAATTTATCTCTACCACCTACATTCCCTATTATCCAGATGTATCGGAACATCTTGTTAGGATTTTGCATCTCCATCATATACGATGTGTGCAACTTCCGGGAGGAAATTACAATCTATTATTTCTAAGGTGAAAACACCTGTTCCTCCTTTCCTATGGAGTGGTTCTGTATGCCATATTATGTGTCCAGATGTGGGGGGTGTTATGTAGGTGAGTCTGGTAGAAGATTGAAAGATCGGGTTTCTTAGCAAGAAGTGGCTCTGCGAACCGCTAATTTTGAACGCTCCGCAGTCGCCGAACATTATTGGGTTGAGCAGCACAATCTTGATCCCCAACGGGATATTGAAATCGTCAACTATTCACGTGATTACCGCTAGCGCTCATGGTGGATATGTGTAGTGCACATATCCACCAATAATAGTACTATGAATCGGACGAGGAGAGTACACTTACACTCTATTACAGAATGTACTGTATCGCAGTGCGATGAGCACTGGCGATCATCACTTGTACATAAATCTCCTTTACCGATACCAGACTCGTGATACATGATCACATCCAGCTGACTTGTGCTATTGTAACCATCAATATATACTGAAGTACACCATTTACAGACTAGCTGATGATGAGGCACTTCGCTTCGAAAGCTACGCTACTCTCTATGTATTTTAATGCTTTTATTATATATATTTTAACTCTTTTATCTTATTGTATTTTTACGCTTTTATCTTATTTTATTTCTGTTTTATCTTAGGTATATATCATTTTTATTTTAATAAATTTATTTTAACCAGTTAGTCAGTCATCGCCAGAAACTTTGATGATTTAGTTAATTCAAATCTTTCTAAAACTCAGTCCTGTCTTATATTTTGCAAAAAAGGATTCTTCTGCTCCTATGCTTATCTTCAACAACACTCAGATTTCTATTAGGGATTATCCTGAATTCTAATCTCTCTCTCTCTCTCTCTCTCTCTTGGCATGATCACATTACAAATATTGCTTTCTCTGCATCTAAAAAACTGGATTTTCTCTTTCATTCTCACCTTTACTTTTCTTCTAAATATCTACTCACTCTGTACAAATCATAAATCTGCCTTGCCATGGAATATTGTTCTCACATCTGGGGTAGTGCCCCATAATCTCCCTCGTGCTTCTAAACTCCATTCAAAAGAGGGCAGTTAGGTTAATTAATGATCCATCTCATACAAAATCTCTCCACTGTCTGCCTCATAGACATTCTGCTTATGCTGCATACCTTTTCTATAGATACTTCCATGGGCACTGTTCTTTTGAATTGGCTTCTATAATTTCCCCTTTCTCTTCCAAACCAGTCCAAACATGTACTGCAACCAATCAGCATCCTTTTACTGTCCAACTTCAAACTCACAGAACCAACTTTTATTTTTTTCTCATTTATTCCTTCAACTTTTGTTTTTTGGAACAGCCTCTCTTCACACATATTTCCTGAAAATTACAATATGTACATGAATTTAAGTCTAATGTCAGTAAGTTTCATCTTTTCAACCCATGATGTTATTAAGTACTATAGGTTCTAACACC
The DNA here is from genome assembly GCF_048544385.1 of Mastigoproctus giganteus. NCBI lineage: Eukaryota > Metazoa > Arthropoda > Arachnida > Uropygi > Thelyphonidae > Mastigoproctus > Mastigoproctus giganteus. The sequence continues at coordinate 188,975,131 of NC_143580.1, forward strand.
TTTTGTGTTTGAAGTTTTTGCAAAAAAAAAAAAAAAAAAAAAAAACAGAATTAAAAATCATCACAGCAGCTAGTAGATAATTTCATAAGCACATAAATGCACACATAGATATCCTGTGGAATACCTTTTAAGAGTATATAGGAAAAATTTATTTTTTATATGTTTTAAAATAAAAAATTTAAGAATAAAACTTTAAGATAAAAACTTTAAGAATAAAAACTCAAAAAAAAAAAAAAATTAAAGAATTTGTGAGCCGTATTTGCTTCTTCCACTATCTCACACTTGACTTTCTGCAATCAAGCACATAATTATGTAAATCAGTTTGCAAATAAAAGTGAACAACTAATCTGCAAATGAAATCAATAATACTGTAAGACAATGTTATTATACAGGTTTTCTATTTTATTTTTTTAGTACTGTGGACAATAATAACAGCTGCACATGGAATTGAAGTGCTGATGTGTTTGGAAATTTCATGCAGTGGTCTATTAGTGACTATTTTAACTGGGCATGTCAAGTTGTGCTAGCTGTATACTAACACTAAAAAAATGGCACAAAGGTTTATAAAAATTAAAATAAGAATTGCATTTAAACGATGAGCTGCACAAAATGTGAAATCCACTAACAACAGTAATTGCACAAACATAAATCAAAAACTTGTAATCCAATTATGTTTATATGCCAGCAAATTATTCAATTGACACACTTCAAACTGAAACAATAACACGTAAGATATGAAATCAAAACCAAAAATAAATTAATATTAGATATATACAACCCTCTAGAAGTAATTATTCTGACATGTGATTTCATTTTAACTACAAACATGCAGTGTTCACAATAAATGCTTAAACCTATTGTTAGAACTGGTGCATACGCAGAACACCTAAAACTCAGATCTGATTTTTTTTTGATTTTTTTTATGGACATGCTTCCCAAATTCTAACAAAAATCGGGCACAGAAAAAATTCAAAAGTATACTGAAGGAATATTAAAATTCATATTTACATCACTTTGATGGCCATTTTAATTTTCAAGTTTTTTTGTTTTGTTTGGAGCCATTGCTGGATTAATTCAGGTGATCATAGGACCCTTCTTGAAACGTTTATAATGTGTCCACAAAAGAATATTTCTAAAAATTAATTTTTTCATAACAACAATACTGTAAGTACTTTAAAAATAACATGTCATATTCACAGTGAGAATTTTCTTTCCAATCTAAGTAGCACTTTTTCATGAAATTTTTTTTTTTCTGGTGGTCAAATCAAGATTCTTTAACTGTTTTCAAAAACTTTTTTTAGCTAAATAAATGCCACCTAAAAGTAAGTATTTTTTTCCCCTTATTTTCAACAAAAGCATAATTTAGAAAAGGAACAGCTTCAGCTGTAAACATTTTCAAAAAATATTATATAAACATGAAACATTTTGATGATTTACAATAATAAAAACTTTCCCAAGTCATACATCAGTTACAAAATGAAAACAAGAACTCAAATTTGTTTAAGCAGCAGGACACAGGGAGGTCAAACGAGACTGAAAGTCTGAGCATGATTGGCCATTGTGTTAAGGTGAAAGTAAGGTTATTTATTATATTCATTCTAGCATTGTACAACTAAACCTAATTTATAGAGTTATAAAAGCTGCCACTCCACAACCAGATACATATATATATTTTTTTTTTGCATGGAAGATGCTTTTATGCCACCAGGATGCCACCAATATCTTGCACACCTAACATTAATGAAGAACAATAAATGGAAAAAAAAAATATATTTTTTTCTGAAACAGGGTTCAGAATGAAAGGAAGTGCCAGGAACTGTATGTAATTCTTCTGAAATTTTGAGTCTTACCCGTTAGTGCAAAAGATAAAAATCTATATGTACAGATCAGAAAAAAAAAAAAAAAAAAAAAAATCACCTGAAGATGTCCTTAGACAATATACAAATCAGAGCCACACAAATTTTTAGTTCCAACATCTGTAATCCACTATAATCAAAGTAATCAATGTGCCCCTAAAATAAATGAAAAAAAAAAGTCTAAACTGCAAATTTAAGCTCAAGGATTTAGGGCTGGCTACAATGTTATTAACTTATCATTAAATGGAACTTGAAGCATTTAAAAATGAAGCCTTACCAGGGAAGGGGGGGAGAGGAGAGTTGGAGATTTAAAGTTGGAATTCTAGAATTGCACATGAAAACACACAAAATGTCTTTTTTAGTACTTTATAACACAAATATTATACAAATATTATATCTTGGCTTACTAGATATGTGAACATTACACAAATTTATTCAATCACAAAGACTATTTTTAAGATTCAGGAAGGATGTAAAACACATAACCTTCTTAGATTTTTATAAGACACAATCTTGGCTTATTTAGATATGTGAAAATTAAAAAGAATGCATTCAATTCACAAAGACTAGTTTTTAACATTTTGGCAGGATGTACAACACATAACTAAAAAAAAGTTTCACCTGCTGTTGACAGGATCTAAAAGCTGAATAAACAACTGATTAGCCATTTTTTTATTCCTACCACCTTCCTTCTCTAATTGCAGAAGCTCTTTCTGGAGTATAGCACTTTTCTATCAAGACACTGTTGAATGATGCACAAATAAAAACAGAAATGCATGAGAATGGACATATACTGATTGATCAGTTAATGTTATTTAAATTACGTGACATGAAAATAAATCAAATATTAACTTTCTAATGTATTAGGTTTTCTTCTTGAAAAACAGAAATAACCGAAATACTAATATATTACACAATTAAATTAAGAGAAGATCTGATAAAATTAGAACTTGCACATAACTAACTGGAAAGAAGGCAAATTGTTGTAAGAAAAAAAAGCTATGATGATGAAGATGAACATTAAGAAAAGGCATCTGGGATAAATGGCATATATCCAATTATATTAAGGGAAGAAGCAAATGAGATAAACAAACCTTTAGCCATAACTAAGAAAAAAATTCTGGTTTCAAAAACAGTCCCTATGGGCTGGAGATGTGCAAATGTATCCCCAATTCACAAATGAGGATCAAAAAGTGACATCAGTAATTACGGACCTGCAACTTCTTTAAACAGTGACTCCACTGATTTTCCTGTTAGCATTAGCATTAGCATTAGTAGAGGCATTTGATGCAAGAAAGCAAGCTTATGCAGCATCAGCCAAAAAAAAAAAAAAAAACCCACTTCCACTTCACCCCTCTGTTCGTTCAAAATACCTGTCCAGCTGAGCCTTAAATTTATTTAGGCTATCAACCTCCACTACAAGGGATGGAAGTCTGTTCCACCAACCAACCACCCGCTGGCTAAAGGCAAATTTCCGCACGTCTATCCTACATATCTTTCCTCAATTTGAATTTATGCCCTCTCAGGTGATTTTTCTGAGCTAGAGGAAGAATCCCATCAGCATTGAGCATGCTTAAACCATTCAAGGCTTTATACACCTCTATCAGATCACCTCGCTGGTGCCTAGTCTCCAGACACTGTAATTTGCAAAACTTAAGCCTTTCTTCGTAAGAGCACCCCTTTGTTCCATTCACTAATCTTGTTGCCCTTCTCTGTACTCGTTCCAGCAGCTCTACATCCTTCTTGAAATGAGGCCTCCAGACCTGTATACAGTACTCTAGGTGTGGCCTGACCATTTCCTTATACAATGGAATAATCACCTCTTATTCCTGCTGGAAAAATTCCTGTATATCATTGACAATACTCCATGAGCTACTCTTGCAGCCCGTCTGCACTGCTCAGAGAACTTCATATCTGCCTGCACAACGACCCCCAAGTCCCTTTCATTCTCTACCACTGTCAGTGTAGTACCACAGAGTTGATACGTTGCTCTGGGGTTGCTGTTTCTCATGTGTAGTACTTTACATTTGTCAATGTTAAACTTCATTTGCCACCTCTCAGCCCATCTGCTCAACCTTTCCAGATCCTGTTGCAGCAGCATAGTGTCAGTAGTGTCCTTGACAACCCTGCCAACCTTTGTATCATCTGCAAACTTGGACATTAAGCTTGATATACCATCATCAATATCATTTATAAATACAGAAAACAATAATGGACCCAACACTGAGCCCTGAGGGACTCCACTAATAACATTAGTCCACGATGAGCAGTGTCCATTGATTACCACTCTCTGTCTTCTCCCGCTCAACCACCCCTTTATCCATAGCAGCAATTTGCCTCCAATGTCACACTGCTCCAATTTGTGTAGCAGTCTTCCATGTGCAACAGTATCAAAAGCCTTTCTAAGATCCAAGTATATAATATCAAAGTTATTCCCTGCATCCAGTTCTTTTGTGACTGCATCATAGTATCCAATCAAGTTGGTCAGGCAAGACTTTCCCTTAACAAAATCATGCTGTGTCTGAGCTATAACTGAAGTCTTGTCTGTTCCAGGAAAAATAATGGAATCGCTGGTTAAAGAAGTAATGCAGAACCATCTAGAAAGCATGCAGTTATACTGCAGTCACAGCATGGATTTGTTAAGAGGAGACTTGTCTGACCAATGTGACTGGATATTATGATGCAATAACAAAAGAACTGGAAGCATAAAATAATTCTGATACCATATACTTGGCATATACTGTATTTGTATCTGAGTAAAGCTTTTGATACACTTGCACACAAAATACTGCAGTACAAATTGAAGCAATGTGGCATTAAGGGCAAGCTGCTGCTATGGATAAAGGAATGGTTGAGAGTGAAAAGTAGAGAGCAGTTATCAACGGACACTGTTCTTTGTGGATTAATGATCTTATGTGACGAGTCCTCCAGCGTTCAGTGCTGGACACACTCTTGTTTTCTACATTTATTAGTGATACTGATTAAGGTAAACTGCAGCCATTATCAATCCAATCCTCAACAATTCATGTTGAGGGATTCACGTTGATTAAGGCAAATTACGCTTAATGTACAAGTTTGCAGATGATACAAAGGGGGCAGGGTTGTTAAAATAATTAGACATATGAGAGGGTATCCAAATGTTCATACCCTTACCTAGAAATAATAGCCCAAGGAAGGTGAAACTTCACAGGAACGTTAATCCTTTTCTGTGTCCTCTCCATATATAGTAACACATTTCTCCCATCTATAGATCAGTTGTTTAATGCCTTGATTTTGAAGCTTTTCACCTTCAAAACATCGTGTAACTTTTTCAAAAGATTTCTGTAGTATTCTCCGATAAGTATGGAATCACGAGGTATGTAATCTGTCAGGTTAACCCCTTTTCTGTCCCGAAAACATGGACAACATCACCTTCTTCACAGATGGAGTGGTCTTTGCCTTTTTGGGAAGTGGGGAGGAGGTGTGCTTCCATTGCTTCGACATGTTTTTAGTCTCGGGATCATACTGGTATACCTAGCATTCGTCATTTGTCACCAATCGATCAAAAAAGTTCTCAACATCCACATTACACAAATCCAACAGTTGGCGAGACCATTGCATCTGACATTGCTTCTGCAAAGGCGTCAGCAATCTCAGAACCCATTGTGCGGAGACCTTAGACATGTGCAGATGGTCATGTAAAATGCTGTGGGCAGACCCATAACTAATTTCCACTGCATTTGCAATGAAATGAATTGTCACACATCTGTCACTCAGCACCAGCTGCTCAACCTTTGCAACCATCTCACTGTCTGTGGATGTTGTTGGTCTTTCTGCTCTTGGCTCATCAAAGACACTTGTACGACCGCACTGGAACTCCAGAATGGACAATTCTGCCCACATACGGCACGGCTTTCATTTCTTCGTCAATTTCCTGAGCTTTCTTGCCCTGCAAATGCAGGAACTTTACCACTGTTCGATACTCCACTTTGTCAACCATAGCGTTCTTCCTCAGATTCCGTGCTCCACCTCCGGTGTGAAATGAAATTTCACATGTTAGTTATTGAATATGTAGACAACTTATATTAAAAATGGCATCTTCCTATTGATGTTTAATCTAGGTCAAGGTACGAACTTTCTGATACCCCTTCATATGGGCAGAATATGGCAGTTTAAATTTAACATTGACAAATACAAGGTATTGCATATAGGTAGCAGTAAACCCAGATTAACTTACCAGCTGTGTGGTACCACACTCAGGGCAGTAGATAACGAAAAAGACTTGGAGGTAATTGCACTCTTTGATATGAAGTTCTCTGGGCAGTGCAGACAGGCTGCCAGGCCAGCTCATGTGGTTTAGTAATAATATACACAGATTTTGCCAGCAGAGAGGGATAAGGTTAATATCACATTGTATAAGGCAGTGGTTAGGATACATAATGAGTGCTGCATACAGGTCTAGAGGCTTCATTTTAGGAAGAACATGGATCTGCAGAGAAGGGCAATAAGATTGGTGAGGGAAACAAAAGGATGCCATTACGAAAAAATGCCCAAGCCCTTTAAACTGCAATGTTGATGCTCAATGTTTATGCACTCTTCCTTGATCAGACTATACACTTTCGAAGTGAGGAAGGATGGTTACAGAATAGATGTGCAGAAGTTTGCCTTCAGCACCAGTAGGTAGTTGATTATTGGAAGAAATCTGTCTGTTGTTGTGGAAATGGGTAGTTTGAATAAATTCAAGGAAGAACTAGACAAACTACTGTATGGGATTTGGGATGGACAGTGATATGAGAAGTTTTTTTTTTTTTTTTTCCGATCCTGGCTGATGTTTTATAAGCTTGCTGTTTTGTATCATCTACCAATATTAAATATGTATGTATATATTTGTTCTGGTGCTCTGCTTAAATTAGGGTGTATGTGTTCCAATGGTTTGCTAAAAGCTGAGCAACTGATCTGGATATTTCCTGGTAGTGTACCTTAATACATTCAATGTATTAGTTCAATGGTTTTAAAATTTTAATTTATTAGTTTTTTTTCATTAAACTTATATAACAATACTAAATTTGTCAATTCTGAGTTTGCACCAGATGTGTCTTTTTTGATTTTAATTTATACAGTTGTGCCCCCATATCTGCTGATTCAGTTACCCGCTGTTAACTACGGAAAAAAAAAAAACGAAAAAAACTTAACACGTACTACTCGCGTGTCCAATACAATGCTTCCCTTTAGCGCCTCCGTAGCCAGGTGGGAAGGAGCAGCAGTGCGTAGCACATGCTTCTTGATTAGACCGGGGTTCGAGCCCGTCACCACCAAATACGGAGTATGCGGAAAGGTCAAGGAATGACCACCGCATATCCCGGAGCAATATGGCCTTAGTTGCTAATGCTCCTAAAAACCAAATAACAACAACAACAGCTTCCCTTTATTTTTTACAATGTTGATTTTAAATAAAATAGCTTCCCTTTATTTTTACAATGTTGTGTATGGTTTGGTCACCAACATATAATGGTTCTTTAAACATTTAATTAATGGATGCACCGTTTTCAAACTTTTAAATAATTTCAAGTTTTTGTTTAATTTGAAAGCACAACTCTTGTGTTTGCCCATCATTTTTGCGATTTCTAAACAAAAAAAAAAAAGTTACTATTAAAAAAAAATTCCGACATGCCTGACATAAATAATGTAACATAATTTGTCCTTTTGCAGTGCGACAGAACACAACAATCAATGCGCCGCACTAAATCAAACTAAACGTTTGGTCTATTTTTTTTTTGTTTTGAGCGGTAGGTGTGAAGACAGCGGGGATTGCAAGATAATAGGAACACTGATCTCCCAATGACAACTTATAATGCCGGTTCTTGTCACTTATTTACAACTTGCAAAATATCTGTTTATACCTATTCTAGTTATTACTTGAATTTTATGATTTCTGGTTGATTTTTTTTTTTTTTAATTTGGAGTCTTGAAGTGTCCCGATTAATCCACTTTCCCGTTAATCCAGTCTTGGTAAATCGAGAGTCTGCTGTACTTTATTATTACCGTATTTAATGTTGGTAATGTCATACTGTGTGTTCAATTTATCAATTAAACTTTATTTGTATGTATGAACAAGAAAATCACGTTATATATGGGGTCAGCAGGTGTTTGCTTATATTTGCGGTTTCAGCCATCCACGGTAGGTCTTGGAACATATCCCGCACGGATATGGAGGTCTTACTGTATTCTAAATCTCCATTATTTTGATGAGGTGCATTGTAATAATAATAATAAAAAAAATGTCATTTATCATAATAGCCATTGTTATTTACAAATTTTATCGAAATATAAGCAAACAAAATTCAGCAGTGTTATCCGAAATGACTAACTTTATCTTGACAGACTTCTTTGATCTACTCCATTATTCATCTATTTCAATGCATAGTATCTCACAGGTTAAACTCACAGGTCTATAATTACTTGTGTCAGCCTTTGATCCTCCTTTGTGAATTGGGGTCACATTTGCACATCTCCAGTCTATGGGTACCTCCCCCGAGTCCAAGGAAGCTCTCATAATTATGGCTAAGGGTTTGCTTACTTCCTTTGCTGCCTCCTTTAATATAACTGGATAGATCCCGTCCACCCCAGGTGCCTTTCTTGTGTTTATCTTCAACAATTTCTCCTCCACTTTACTCTCAGTTATTACAAGAGCTGCATAAGCTTACTGCCAGAGTTGAATACACCTCTGGCATACCCCTCGCTGAATAAGTCTTCATGTGTGAATGTCGATGCAAAATATTCATTTAGTTTCTTAGCTACCTGAGCAGGATGAACCATCGATATCAAGTGGACCAATCTGATTCATCCCCTTCCTTCTAGAGTTTACATAAGTAAAGAACTCTTTGTTGTTTTTCTTTGCATCCCTTGCCAAAGATTTCTCGTAATCTGCCTTCGCCTGCCTAACCTTATTTGTAACTTGGTTACAGATCAACTTATATCTATCATAGGCTTCTGTGTCACGTGTTAATTTATATGTATCCCATGCATTTTTCTTCTCTGCCATATGTCTCATTAGTTCATCTGACATCCATTTAGGCCTAAACCTTGAACAATATTTCTTAGTTGGTATGTAAAGCTTAGTAGCTTCCAAGATAAGTTCTTTGAATGCTTCCCATTTTGAATTTGCTGTTGGTAACATCATCAGTTGGTCCCACTGTATAGAATTTAAATACTGTCTCAGACCATCGTAGTCATCTTTAAGAAAGCAATAACCCTTCCCTTTACCCCTGATGGTAGTTACCTCTTTGAGTAAATCCCACTTCAGCACAATGTGATCACTGCCACCTAGTGGTTCCTCTATCTGCAGATTCTTAATGCATGAAGAATCACTACTGTATATCAAATCAAGAGTATTACTCCCTCTAGTTGCCTCCCGAACATGCTGATGTAGAAAACAATCATCCAATAAATCCACAAAAGCCTTGCTAGTGTGCGAGTGACCAAACCATAAATTCCAGTCAATATCTGGGAAATTAAAATCCCCCATTATAAGACTCTCTGATTTACTGGCCCATTCTATTTCCCTGTACAATTTCTTATTATACTCTTCAGAGTCATTAGGCCTATAGCATAATCCTACTCTCAATTTGGTCTCCCAATGCTTATATCACACCAAACTGACTCAACATTGCACTGTCCAGCGATGTCAACTGGCTTCACTTTCTTGGATTTTATGTGTTTCTTAACTAATAGCATAACCCCTCCTCCCTTCCTATCCTGTCTATCCTTTCTGTAGACGTTGTACTCCCCAAATTCCAGTTCTGCATTCCTTATATCTGTGTGACACCACGTCTCTGATATCCCAACAATATCCCCCTTTGATGCTTTGAGCAATACCTCAAATTCATCAAATTTATAAGATTTAGAAATCGCACTTTCAGATGCCAAAATCATTGAGGGCAATGAATTGGTCAAGTCTGTGAAGGTGGCAGATAGTGATGGCCATATGCTAGTGGAGGTATGTAATGGAAGCACTGAAACAATTCTTCAAGAATCATGCTTCAAAAATTCTTTAAATATTTTAAAATTTCTCGCAACTAATGAAAGAGCCATTGGATATCTGAATTTATTCATATTGCTAAGAATATTTTTAATGATTCCAGCGACTGCAGCGTCAGGGGAAAAAAGCTTTTCCTGATTAAAATTAATTAAAACATATCCGAGACTGAACAGCTTTTCAATTTTATCCATTGAAATAGAAGAAGCAAGGAATTTAAATTTTGAGGAAGGTTTGCCCAATAAAAGGGCAAGATATTTTTCTTGCCCAGTAAAAGGGCAAGAAAAATATCCTTCTGATTAGTTTTTAGCATTAGCATTAGTAGAGGCATATGATGCAAGAAAGCAAGCTTAATCAGCATCAGCCAAAAAAAAAAAAAAAAAACAACCACTATTCCCATTTCACCCGTTCGTTCGAAATACCTGTCCAGCTGAGCCTTAAATTTGTTTAGGCTATCAACTTCAACAACAAGCGATGGGAGTCTATTCCACAAACCAACTGCCCGCTGGCTAAAGGCAAATTTCCGCACATCTATCCGACATCTGTCCTTCCTCAATTTGAATTTATGCCCTCTCAGTTGATTATTCTGAGCAAGAGGAAGAATCCCATCGGCATTGAGCATGCTCAAGCCATTCAAAGCCTTATACACCTCTATCAGATCACCTCGCCGATGCCTAGTCTCCAGGCTCTGTAATTTTCAAAACTTAAGCCTTTCTTCGTAAGAGCAACCCTTTGTTCCATTCACTAATCTTGTTGCCCTTCTCTGTACTCGTTCCAGCTGCTTTACATCCTTCTTGAAATGAGGCCTCCAGACCTGTATACAGTACTCAAGGTGTGGCCTGACCAATGCCTTATACAAGGGAATAATCACATCCCTGTCCCTGCTAGAAAAATTCCTGTATATCATTGACAATACTCCATGAGCTACTCTTGCAGCTCGTCTGCACTGTTCAGAGAACTTCATATCTGCCTGCACAATTACCCCCAGATCCTTTTCATTCTCTACCACTGTCAGCGTAGTACCACAGAGTTGATACGTTGATCTGGGGTTACTGTTTCCCATATGTAGTACTTTACATTTGTCAATGTTAAACTTCATTTGCCACCTCTCAGCCCATCTGCTCAACCTTTCCAGATCCTGTTGCAGCAGCATAGTATCAGTAGTGTCCTTAACAACCCTGCCAACCTTGGTATCGTCTGCAAACTTGGACATTAAGCCTGATACACCATCATCAATATCATTTATAAATAGAGAAAACAACAATGGACCCAACACTGAACCCTGAGGAACTCCACTAATAACATTAGTCCACGTTGAGCAGTGTCCATTGATTATCACTCTCTGTCTTCTGCCACTCAACCATCCCTTTATCCATAGCAGCAATTTGCCTCTAATGCCACACTTCTCCAATTTGTGCAGCAGTCTTCCATGCGCAACAGAATCAAAAGCCTTTCTAAGATCCAAATATATAATATCAAAGTTATTCCCTGCATCCAGTTCTTTTGTGACTACATCATAGTATCCAATCAAATTGGTCAGACAAGACCTGCCCTTAACAAAACCATGCTGTGTCTGAGCTATAACTGAATTCTTGTCCAGATGATCCTGCAGTGCTTCTTTAACCAGTGCCTTCATTAATTTTCCTGGAACCGAAGTTAAACTAACAGGTCTATAATTACTTGTGTCAGCCTTTGATCCTCCTTTGTGAATTGGGGTTACATTTGCACATCTCCAGTCCATGGGTACCTCCCCTGAGTCCAAAGAAGCTCTCATAATTATGGCTAGGGGTTTGCTTACTTCCTTTGCTGCCTCATTTAATATAACTGGATAGATCCCATCCACCCCGGGTGCCTTTTTTATGTTTATCCTCAACAATTTCTCCTCCACTTTCCTCTCAGTTATTAGAAAATCATCTAGCTCACTGCCAATGTTTACTTCACCTACGACATTTCCCTTCCTGAATAACTCCTCATGTGTGAATGTAGATGCAAAATACCCGTTTAGATTGTTAGCCACCTGAGCTGGATCCTCAACTGTTGAACCATCAACATCCAGTGGACCAATCTGATTCATCCCTTTCCTTCTTGAGTTTAAATAGGTAAAGAACTCTTTTCTGTTTTTCTTTGCATCCTTTGCCAAGGATTTCTCATAATCTGCCTTTGCCTGCCTAATCTCCTTTGTGACTTGGTTACAGACCAACTTATATCTATCATAGGCTTCCATATCACCCATTAATTTGTATGTATCCCATGCATTTTTCTTCTCTGCCATATGTCTCATTAGTTCATCTGACAGCCATTTAGGCCTAAACCTTGAACAATATTTCTTGGTTGGTATGTAAAGCCTGGTAGCTTCCAAGATTAGTTCCTTGAATGCTTCCCATTTTGAATTTTCTGTTGGTAACATCATCAGTTGGTCCCACTGTATAGAATTTAAATACTGTCTCAGACCATGATAGTCGCTTTACGAAAGCAAAAACCCTTCCCTTTACCTCTGATGGTAGTTACCTCCTTGAGTAAATCCCATTTCAGCACACTGTGATCACTGCCACCCAGTGGTTACTTTATCTGCAGATTCCTAATGCATGAAGAATCACTACTGATAATCAGATCAAGAGTATTACTCCCTCTAGTTGCCTCCCGAACATGCTGGTGTAGAAAACAATCATCCAATAAATCCACAAAAGCCTTGCTAGTGTGTGAGTGACCAACCCACAAATTCCAGTCAATATCTGGGAAATTAAAATCCCCCATTATAAGACTCTCTGATTTACTGGCCCATTCTATTTCCCTGTACAGTATCTTATTATACTCATCAGAGTCATTAGGCCTATAGCACACTCCTACTCTCAATTTTGATTTCCCTATGCTTATGTCACACCAAACTGACTCGACACTGCCCTGTCCATCAATGTCGACTGGCTTCACTTCCTTGGATTTTATGAGTTTTTTAACTAATAGCATAACCCCTCCTCCCCTCCTGTCCTGTCTATCCTTTCTATACACATTGTACTCCCCAAATTCCAGTTCTGCATTCCTTATATCTGTGTGACACCACGTCTCTGATATCCCAACAATATCTGCCTTTGATGTTTTGAGCAATACCTCAAATTCATCAAATTTATTTACTAAACTCCTAGCATTGGTGTACACGCAAGTATACATGCACCTGTTTCTATTCTTAGCTACCCTAACACAACCCATGTGTTTACTTGTACCGCAATGACTTCCAGCAGTCTCTGAAATATCCTGCATCTTGTTTTTCAGGCTTCTGCTCCTTCCAATAGAAGCAGTGCAAGAATCTCTTTCACCTCTGCCAGTGGCTACTGTTAATCCATTAGTCTTTGTCTCCCCCCAAGCTAGCAGTTTTCCGACCCACCTAACACTGCCTCGATAGCATCAGCAAATATTCTTGCACCCTTTCTATTTAAGTGTATCCCATCCCTGTAGAAGCAATCTCTCCTGTTAACAAGTACATTCCAGGCTGAAAAAAAATTCTACCCCTTGAGCCTTGCACAATCTTTCCAGGGCCGAATTGATTGACAAGGCTCTCATCATATACTCCCTCCTATCGTGTCTGGGCAGAATTGCAGACACTTTCAAATTCAACCCTACTTCACAGCTTTTTTTCAACAGTGACCTGTACTTGTTAAGTAATTCCGCTGGTCTCCTACTCTTAATATCATTAGTGCCAATGTGTACAACTATATCACCTTTTATGCCCTTAAAAGATGATATCCGCTCTACAACGTCATCAACCTTTGCCCCTGGCAGACATACCCTGGTCCTATTCCAGCTATCCTTTTTACAAAGCATGTTCCCCGTTTCCCTGACAATAGAGTCACCAACAACTACTAGTTCCTGTGGGACCAGGGCATTCTGCCTTGGGGGCTGCCTCTGTGTTGCCTGATGACCAAGTGCAAGCTCTGGCGTTGATGTGGGCAGCTGAGAGCTTGATGGGCCCCTCAATTTAGTTTCTACGAGGGCATCCACCCTGTCCTTCAAGCTCTGATAAAGGCCCATAACAACGCCTAGTTGTCGCCTAATTTCCTTGCACTCCTTGCATCGTGCACACACAAAGACATCCCCCATGGCAGTATCATGTCCCGTACCCATTTGCTCCGCAAACATCAAGCAAACAGTGCATCTTAAAAGGCTGTGATTCAGAGGGCAACTGCCCCCCTCAGTTCTCCCCTGAGTCACAGCACTCCCATTAGCTTGAGCCTTTTGCTTTGCTGCTCTGGTCAGAGTGATGATTTCAATTTAAATGTCAATAAAATTACAATTTCAGAACAAAATTAAAACCTTAAACTTGTATCTTAACACAGTTATAACGCTTTATTTATTTTTCAGTATCGAGTGTTATCTACGAGTTACCTTTATATAACTTCCGTATCAAGTATATATTAATTATTTGTTACGTTTGTACTCTAAGTCGTTATATATATATATAGTTAAAAGTACAATTTAATTGACAATGAAGTTTAACAAGATTAATAGATCTACTGATTAATTGAGAATATTATATTATGCACTATACTATACAAAGCTAATGCTATCGAATTCCGGATATGCTGTATGGCGTTTCAGTAACGAGTGTTATCTACGAAATTCCTTTATATAACTTCCGTATCAAGTTATGTATTAATTATTTATTATCAAGTAATTAAGTATCAAGTTATGTATTAATTATTTATTTTTACTAATTATTTATGTTCCGTAACCTAAGTGGTTATATGTATAGTTAAAAGTACAATTTAATTGCCAATGAAGTTCGACAAGATTAATAGATTTTACTGATTAATTTTCACGTAACAATGGCGGCTGTTTATGAACGGTAAACACGTGGATTTGATACCCTTTCCGATACTAAGTAATACCTACAAATCTCTATCTAAGTTACTTTAACTTTAAGTACCGTAAATAGGAATATAAAGCTAATCTAGAAATAAGTTAATATGTCAATTTAAACTAATAAAGCAGAAAATAAATCAGAAAAAACTTCTGTTCCAAGAGCGGCAGAAAGGCACGTCCGCCCAGGAAACCCTTGTCCTCCTATAACTGTTTTGTTCATATTATCAAAATGTCTGGTCAACTGTTAATTAATTGTAATATAAAAATAAGATAGAATTATTAATTAATTGTTTTTAATTTTTTTCATTATTTCAAAATACTGAGGGGTCAATATTAAATTTTTCAAGGGGCCTCGCTAGCATGTTTCAATCGGGCCCCACATTTGCTGAGACTGGACTGGGCAGTGTTTTGGCATTTGGGATGTTTTTTTCTGGGATTCTCTTGGAGTCTTCATACCCCTAGACCACACTCCGAATGCTAAAAGCTACCTATCCATCGTGGCTGATCAGGTACACCCATTTGTAGTGATGGTTGTTCATTATGACAGAAGTAGGTGTTTTCCAGAAGGATAATGTGTCTTGTTGTGTTGCCAGTATTGTTTAAGAGTGATTCACTTAACACCAGGAGCGTATTCAGGGGTGGGCAGAGAGAGAGAGATGCCCCTTAACCAAAATATTCAAAATTAAAGAAAATGAACGCAGGAAGCATTCATTTTTGCCTTGAACCCCCCCCTTACGACCAGGTCCCATTCATGGTCATCATGTCCCCCCTTACAACGATACCTAAATATGCCACAGCCTAACACAAAACTGACTTCCAAGTGCTACCTTGGCTGCTGAATTTGTTGGATGTGAATTCCACAAAAAATCTCTGGGATTATGTTGATTGATAGATCTGGTATATATGGGACACAATCCTGGTGCCATAGTACAACATACCCCCCTGCAACATTCGAAGGCCTTATAGGGTTCATGCTTAGCTGTGTAGTGGTGGTAGTAGTACACACAGGTGGCAAGAGGAGGAGGAGGAGGAGGAGGAGGAGAACATGCTCACTATTAAGTAGGTGGTCAAAATGTTTTAACTGGACAGTGCATGTCTAGCGATTGGAAAACCAGCTCCTGTGTTATGGGGAAGATAAGTTTGATGTCCTGATGATCTGGGATCATGACTAAGAAGATCTATGGGTGCCTCCGTAGCCAGGTGGGAAGGAGCAGCAGTGTGTAGCACACGCTTCTTGATTAGACTGGGGTTCGAGCCCGTCACCACCAAATACAGAGGATGCAGAAAGGTCAGGGAATGACCACTGCATTTTCCAGAGCAATATGGCTTTAGTAGCTAATGCTTCTAAAAAAACCAAACAACAAACAACAAGAAGATCTATGGCGAATCTTCGCCTTTAATAACACTGACATCCTAATATAACCTTCAAAATGGAATAAGAAGTAAAAAAAGACTTTATCATTCCTTTACATCTTGTTAACCAGACACAACCCCAATTAACCTCTGGCAACTTGCCATGATGGGAATAAACATTTATTTATGACCATATAATCACAAGAATAGTATACAGGAAATGCATGGAAAATGGGAAAATGGAGTTATCTTCATCTACAAATCTATAAATCAACCAAAGTAGCAATTATAAGATATTATGTCACCAGGGTGCTGAAAATACACAAAAGGAAAGATCTCAAAAAGGAGATTTTTCAAAATTAAAATCACTGAAAAGCAAATGGATACCCCGAAAATGCTATTTTATATTGGTATTGGCCATAAGTATAAGGAAGCCACAGGCTTTTCTTACATTAGCCAAGAAAATAAAATAAAATAAATAATAATGATAAATTATAAAATAAACAATAAAATAATAAATAAAAAGGAATAAAATAATAATAAAAATAAATAAACAATAAAACAATAATAATAAACAATAAAACAATAATAAAATAATAAAAATAAATAAATTATATAAAACAAAGAAAACTATCTGTGTATTTCTCTCTTCATGTAGGTAAATATGACATTGACCTATGGATTTGCTCAAGCTAACCTCAACTACCCATGGAAGTAACTTATTCCAATAATGAACAACTCACAGGTTAAAAGAAAACTTCCTACAGTTTGATAAAAACTGTTGGCATAAAGGTTTTCTAAACAAGCTTCCATCTTATGGTTTGCCAACTGTTTTTTGTAATTCGTTATCCAGTTTTCTCTCTGATCGCTCACTGAGGGTGATGGTAGATGGCTCTCTGTCTTCTGACTTCTCCACTAATGCTGGTGTCCCCCAACATTCAGTTCTTTCTGCCACTCTTTTCTTCTTGTATATTAATGACCTTCTTCCATTGACTGGAAATCCTATACATAGTTTTGCCGATGATAGCACATTGCATTCCACTTTTAATTTTGAAAAACCTTGCCCTGCTCAATCAGCTTCAACTTCTCGAATATCCGCTTCCAGTTCCTTAAATGCTGATCTCCAGGTAATTCTCCAGTGGGGCAAAGACAACTTAGTTGATTTCAATCCTTCTAAAACTCAATATTGTCTTATATTAGCATTAGTAGAGGCATATGATGCAAGAAAGCAAGCTTATTCAGCATCAGCCAAAAAAAAAAAAAAAAAACACACACACCACTCCCATTTCACTCCTCCGTTCTTTCGAAATACCTGTCCAGTTGAGCTTTAAATTTGTTTAGGCTATCAACTTCAACAACAAGTGATGGAAGTTGGTTCCACCAACCGACCACCCGCTGGCCAAAGGCAAATTTCCGCACATCTATCCGACATCCGTCCTTCCTCAATTTCAATTTATGCCCTCTCAGGTGATTATTCTGAGCAAGATGAAGAATCCCATTGGCATTGAGCATGCTCAAACCATTCAAAGCCTTATACACCTCTATCAGATCACCTCGCCGGTGCCTAGTCTCCAGACTCTGTAATTTGCAAAACTTAAGCCTTTCTTCGTAAGAGCAACCCTTTGTTCCATTCACTAATCTTGTTGCCCTTCTCTGTACCCGTTCCAGCAGCTCTACATCCTTCTTGAAATGAGGCCTCCAGACCTTATACAGTACTCAAGATGTGGCCTAACCATTGCCTTATACAAGGGAATAATCACCTCCTTATCCCTGCTAGAAAAATTCCTGTATATCATTGACAAGACACCATGAGCTACTCTTGCAGCTCGTCTGCACTGCTCAGAGAACTTCATATCTGCCTGCACAATTACCCCAGGTCCTTTTCATTCTCCACCACTGTCAGTGTAGTACCGCAGAGTTGATACGTTGCTCTGGAGTTACTGTTTCCCATATGTAGTACTTTACATTTGTCAATGTTAAACTTCATTTGCCACCTCTCAGCCCATCTGTTCAACCTTTCCAGATCCTGTTGCAGCAGCATAGCATCAGTGGTGTCCTTAACAACCCTGCCAACCTTTGTATCATCTGCAAACTTGGACATTAAAATTGATATCCCATCATCAATATCATTCATAAACACCGAAAACAACAACGGACCCAACACTGAACCCTGAGGAACTCCACTAATAACATTAGCCCACGTTGAGCAGTGTCCATTGATTACCACTCTCTGTCTTCTGCCACTCAACCATCCCCTTATCCATAGCAGCAATTTGCCTCCAATGCCACACTGCTCCAATTTGTGCAGCAGTCTTCCATGTGCAACAGTATCAAAAGCCTTTCTAAGATCCAAATATATAATATCAAAGTTATTCCCTGCATCCAGTTCTTTTGTGACTACATCATAGTATCCAATCAAATTGGTCAGGCAAGACCTGCCCTTAACAAAACCATGCTGCGTCTCAGCCATAACTGAATTCTTGTCTAGATGATCCTGCAGTGCTTCTTTAACCAGTGCCTCCATTAATTTACCTGGAACAGAAGTTAAACTAACAGGTCTATAGTTACTTGTGTCAGCCTTTGATCCTCCTTTGTGAATTGGGGTTACATTTGCACATCTCCAGTCTATGGGTACCTCCCCTGAGTCCAAAGAAGCTCTCATAATTATGGCTAGGGGTTTGCTTACTTCCTTTGCTGCCTCCTTTAATATAACTGGATAGATCCCATCCATCCCAGGTGCCTTTTTTATGTTTATCCTCAACAATCTCTCCTCCACTTTCCTCTCAGTTATTACAAAATCATCCAGCTCACTGCCAATGTTTACTTTACCTACATCATTCTCCTTCCTGAATAACTCCTCATGCGTGAATGTAGATGCAAAATACTTGTTTAGATTGTTAGCCACCTGAGCAGGATCCTCAACTGTTGAACCATCAATATCCAGTGGACCAATCTGATTCATCCCTTTCCTTCTTGAGTAAATATGTAAAGAACTCTTTTCTGTTTTTCTTTGCATCCTTTGCCAAGTATTTTTCGTAGTCTGCCTTTGCCTGCCTAATCTCCTTTGTGACTTGGTTACAGACCAACTTATATCTATCATAGGCTTCAATGTCACCCATTAATTTGTATGTATCCCATGCATTTTTTTTTCTCTGCCACATGTCTCATTAGTTCATCTGACAACCATTTAGGCCTAAACCTTGAACAATATTTCTTAGTTGGTATGTAAAGCCTGGTAGCCTCCAAGATTAGTTCCTTGAATGCTTCCCATTTTGAGTTTGCTGTTGGTAACATCATCAGTTGGTCCCACTGTATAGAATTTAAATACTGTCTCAGACCATCATAGTCGCCTTTACGAAAACAAAAACTCTTCCCTTTACCTCTGATGGTAGTTACCTCCTTGAGTAAATCCCACTTCAACACACTGTGATCACTGCCACCTAGTGGTTCATTTATCTGCAGATTCTTAATGCATGAAGAATCACTACTGATAATCAGATCAAGAGTATTGCTCCCTCTTGTTGCCTCACAAACATGCTGATGTAGAAAACAATCATCCAATAAATCCACAAAAGCCTTGCTAGTATGCGAGTGACCAACCCACAAATTCCAGTCAATATCTGGGAAATTAAAATCCCCCATTATAAGACTCTCTGATTTACTGGCCCACTCTATTTCCCTGTACAATATCTTATTATACTCATCAGAGTCATTAGGCCTATAGCACACTCCTACTCTCAATTTTGATTTCCCTATGCTTATGTCACACCAAACTGACTCGACACTGCCCTGTCCATCGATGCGACCGGCTTCACTTCCTTGGACTTTATGTGTTTCTTAACTAATAGCATTACCCCTCCTCCCCTCCTGTACTGTCTATCCTTTCTATACACATTGTATTCGCCAAATTCCAGTTCCGCATTACTTATATCTGTGTGGCACCACGTCTCTGATATCCCAACAATATCTGCCTTTGATGTTTTGAGCAATACCTCAAATTCATCAAATTTATTTACCAAACTCCTAGCATTGGTGTACACGCAGGTATACATGCACCTGTTTCTATTCTTAGCTACCCTAACACAACCCATGTGTTTACTTGTACCGCAAATGACTCCCAGCAGTCTCTGAAATATCCTGCATCTTGTTTGTCAGGCTTCTGCTCATTTCAATAGAAGCAGTGCAAGAATCACTTCCACCTCTGCCAGTGTCTACTGTTAATCTATTAGTCCTTGTATCCCCCCCAACTAGCAGTTTTCCGACCCACCTAACACTGCCTCGATAGCATCAGCAAATATTCTTGCACCCTTTCTATTTAAGTGTATCCCATCCCTATAGAAGCAATCTCTCCTGTTAACAAGTACAGTCCAGGCTGAAAAAAATTCTACCCCTTGAGCCTTACACAATCCCTCCAGGGCCGAATTGATCGACAAGGCTCTCATCATATACTCCCTCCTATCGTGTCTGGGCAGAATTGCAGACACTTTCAAATTCAACCCTACTTCACAGCTTTTTTTCAACAGTGACCTGTACTTGTTAAGTAATTCCGCTGGTCTCCTACTCTTAATATCATTAGTGCCAATGTGTACAATTATATCACCTTTTATGCCCTTAAAAGATGATATCCGCTCTACAACGTCATCAACCTTTGCCCCTGGCAGACATACCCTGGTCCTATTCCAGCTATCCTTTTTACAAAGCATGTTCCCCGTTTCCCTGACAATAGAGTCACCAACAACTACTAGTTCCTGTGGGACCAGCGCATTCTGCCTAGGGGGCTGCCTCTGTGTTGCCTGATGACCAAGTGCAAGCTCTGGCGTTGATGTGGGCAGCTGAGAGCTTGATGGGCCCTTCAATTTAGTTTCTTCAAGGGCATCCACCCTGTCCTTCAAGCTCTCATAAAGGCCCATAACAACGCTGAGTTGTCGCCTGATTTCCTTGCACTCCTCACATCGTGCACACACAAAGACATCCCCCTTGGCAGTATCATGTCCCGTACCCGACTGCTCCGCAAACATCAAGCAAACAGTGCATTTTAAAAGACTGTGATTCAGAGGGCAACTGCCCCCCTCAGTTCTCCCCTGAACCACAGCACTCCCATTAGCTTGAGCCTTTTGCTTTGCTGCTCTGGTCAGAGTCATAATTCCGATTTAATTCAATAAAATTTCAAAACAAAAATTAAATCCTTAAGTTATATCCCAAAACAGTTATATTATATATATATATTTTTTTTTTTTCGGTATCTAGTGTTTTCTACGAGTTCCCTTTATACAACTTCCGTATCACGTGTACCACTATAGTTATGTATTAATTATTTGTTACGATTAAGTTGTTATATATATATATATATAGAGTTAAAAATACAATTTAATTGACAATAAAGTTTATCAAGATTAATAGATTTACTGATTAATTGACAATATTATATTATGCACTATACTACACTAAGCTTATGCTATCGTGTAAAAATGGCGGGAATTCTCGAACGGTACTTCTACGGACTTGTAAGTATTGATTAGCTTCCAAATCTCGCTATCTCAATTTACAATAAACTAAGGATCCTGACTAGGTCTATAATCTACTTATAGAAGATAATTTGATATAACAATTGGTTGATAAATCGACTAAATTTGGTTAAAAAAAAGACCTCTGGTTCAATTTGTAACACGTGGATTTGATACCGTTACTGATACTAAGTAATACCTACAAAATATCTGTCTAAGTTAAACATTAAACTAAGTATCGTAACTAGGAATATAAAGCTACTCTAGAAAATAAGTTAATATGACAATTTAAGCTAATAAATCAGAAAATAAATCAGGAAAAACTTCTCTGTTCCAAGAGCTTCAAGGAGCTTCGTCCGCACAGGTTAACCTCCCTTCCAATATCTTGTAAAAAAGGATTCTTCGGCTTCTATGCTTATCTTTGATGACACTCCGATTTCTAGGCAAAATGATATATCTCTTTTGGGGATTACCCTGACTTCTAATCTCTCTTGGCACAAGCATATTACAAATATTGCTTCCTCTGTATCTAAAAAACTTGGTTTTCTCTTTCACTCTCAATGTTACTTTTCTTCCAAACAGCTGTTCACTCTGTACAAATCGCAAATCCGCCCTACCAGGAAATATTTTTCCCACATCTGGGGCAGTGCCCCCAAAATCTCTCTCAGGCTTTTAGATTCCATTCAGTAGAGGGCAGTTAGGTTAATTAATGACTCATCTCTAACAGCCTCTCCACTCTTTCTCGTAGACATAATGTTTCTGCTGCATGCCTTTTCTACAGATACTTCCACGGGCAGAGTTCTTCTGAATTAGCTTCTATAATTCCCTCTCTCTCTTTCAAAACAGTCCGAACACGTGCCCCCACCAGCCAACATCCATATACTGTTGAACTTCAAACTCACAGAACCAACTTTTCATCTTCCTCGTTTATTCATTCAACTGCCATTTTCTGGAACAACCATATGTATTTGGTTGTTCCAGAAAACGACCTTCCTTCGAAACGATGTATTTCCTGAAAATTACAGTCTACAGAAGTTCAAGTCTAATGTCAACAAATATCTTCTTTCATCTTCTCAACCTCCAACCCATGCACAGTACAAGGTCTATAAGTTCTAATACCTCGTGTTTGTGATTTTCATAAAAAAAAAAACAACAACAAAAAATCAGAGTTTCAAAAGAGCATCATTGTGGGAGCTCATGCTTGGTGCTTCCATATCAGAAATAGCACATCTTGTCAGTTGCTCACGGTGCACTGTGGTTAAGGTGCATAAAGAATGGCATCGAAAAGGTTAAACCAGCTCCTGCTAACACAACCACAAAGGATTATACAAGGTGGATGTTCATGGTGAGTGAAGGGTGCAGTGTGTTGTATGAGCAGGTCTTTTTTTTTTTTTTTTTTTTTGATTTGGTAGTTGTTGGCGCATCGGCTTCTGTGACCATATTGCACCTCCCAAGGTTTTTTGCAGTACTTTGATCCAAGCCCGAGGCGGGAATCGAACCCGCGACCTTTGGGTTGCCAGGCAGGTACTTTACCCACTCGGCTAGCCCGGTCGGCATGAGCAGGTCAATGTATGACAGCTGACACTGCAATTCAATATGGGGAATACAAGAACAATATCCCAACTGATGATGCTATGTTTGTTTGTTATTTGGTTTTTAGGAGCATTAGCAACTAAGGCCATATTGCTCCGCGAATATGCGGTGGTCATTCTCTGACCTTTCTGCATCCTCTGTATTTGGTGGTGACGAGCTCGAACCCCGGTCTAATCAAGAAGCGTGTGCTACGCACTGCTGCTCCTTCCCACCTGGCTACGGAGGCGCCCTAACTGATGATGCACCACACACTCAGACGTATGGGGTTCCACAGCAGATGTCCCAAGAGACACCCTCTCCTCACTACTAATCATCATCAATGGTGAATGCTGTGGTGTCAACAACATGACAGCTGAACACTGGACGATTGGAAACAAGTGTTGTTTGTTTTTTGTTTTTTAGGAGCATTAGCAACTAAGGCCATATTGCTCCGGGATATGCGGTGGTCATTCCCTGACCTTTCCGCATCCTCCATATTTGGTGGTGATGGCCTCAAACCCCGGTCTAATCAAGAAGCGTGTGCTATGCACTGCTGCTCCTTCCCACCTGGCTACGGAGGTGCAGGAAACAAGTGTAATGGTTGGACAAGTCCAAATATCTGGTATGACATGCTGACAGACACCTTCATATGTGGTGCAACAAGAGTCCATGGAACCATCATGCTTGATTGATTGATTTAGATTTTATTGGTGCATTAGCAGCTTTGACTATAATGCGCCAAGACCAGGTCATATATATATATATATAAAAAATTTAAATATTCATTGATCTAACTAGTTAGGTGAACCATCATGCATGGTGCCCATTATCCAGTAAGGTGGCAATGTTTACTTAATATGGGGCATACTTTGCTGGGAAGAACTAGGACTCCTGGTACATATGGACCAACATTTCACTGGTAAGGTCTACTGGCAGCTCTTAGAAGACTGGGTGCACCCTGCCATGTTGCATTTTTTCCTGGAGAGAAACAGCATCTTCCGGGACATTATGGAAGACAAGATCTTCCATAATGTCCCATGTCATCGGGCTCACACTGTGCAAGAGCAGTTCAAAGAACACAGTGAAGCTGTCACCAATCTTGATTGGCCTCCAAATTCACCTGACTCCAATTCAACTGAATACCTGTGGAATGTTTTGGAAGGGGAAGTGAGGCATATGGACCCACAACCGTCATCTATTCTGACATTGTGGAAAGACCTGCAGGTAGCATGGCTATAGATCTCTATGGATGTTGTCACACATCTAGTGGAGTCAATGTCTAGGAAAACAGTAGCTGTTATCTGTACAAATGGTGGCCCAACAAAATGGTGGAAAAACCAGCTAGGTGGTCACAATTCAGTGATCAGAGTGTATGTTAAGGTGAGACAGGAAAGGACCAAGAGGTGGGGAAGTGATGCTTCTGATCAAAAATTGACTGAAGGTAATCAGTGCACTATGGCCATAGTTGCCGATGTGCCTAATAAATCTCTAAACCAACAACAACAACCTGAAGGTCAAAATAATCTCCTCTGAGTCAGATCAAGGTAATGAGGTTTTTGAACCAGTATGGTGTGAAATGACTTGCAGTAAAGGGAAGATGACAGTAGGGGTATATTATAGGCCAAATGACTTTGAAGAGTATGACAAAAATTTCTTTAGGCAGTCTGAATGGGATAGCAAGTACAACTGTCTCATTATAGGTAACAGTTTGAATGGGATAGCAAGTACAACTATCTCATTATAGGTAACTTAAACCTACTTCTTATAGATTGAAATACACAGACCAGAAATACATTATATGATAACAGGTTTTTGAACAAACGACAATTGCTGCTTATCCAAGCATATACAACAATCTACAAGAAGCTCTAATATGCTAGATCTGGTTCTCATTAAGGAGCATAACTGTATAAAAATCTTGATAGCAAGGGGACCAATAGCAGGAGTGCCCACAATACCATAAAATGGATTGCATCAAAAGAAACCTATGTAGTCAAAAGTAAAAGCAAAAAGGTTCAATTTTATGAGAGGGAACTATAATAGAATGAGATATTTCTTAGGCTTGATTAACTGAAGTGACTGCTGTATGAAGACAAACCCGCTATGGGAAATATTCAAGGAATTTATCCTCAAAACTAGTATTTTCATACCAGTGGTCAAATTCCATAAACATAAGATGCCAAAATGGATGACAGATTAGGTTAAAATTCAGCAAAAGAAAGCATGGGACAGTTAGGGACAATTATATGATTCTGATTTGTATGAGCATTATGACTGAATATGTAACAATGCAAATGAAAATGTAACAATACAAAAAAATTACACATCCCTAGACATTTAGACTGGGTTGGAAATGTTGTAGCCACGACTATCACTGACTTCACATCTTTGGCTTTCTAGAAGCAGGTGTCCAAAGGTAACAATGCAACTGATGGGATAAGACAAGTAAAACCTAACTATGAGAAAGCATTAGCAAAGAGAGCTAAGAATTGGAATAAGGAGTTTTTCTTATGTATGAATAGAAGAAAGAAGAGAGTAAGAGAAGAGAAGGTAGCACATGTATTGCTTTATGACAATACAAAAAAATTACACATCCCTAGACATTTAGACTGGGTTGGAAATGTTGTAGCCACGACTATCACTGACTTCACATCTTTGGCTTTCTAGAAGCAGGTGTCCAAAGGTTATCACTTTTGTTCTGATGATGAAGTGAGGATGATTATCATATGCAGCCAGAAGAGTTTATATAAAAGGTGTATGTTGCCTGGTGACAGATGGAACTGATGTCTCAATGCTGCATGTGCTTACATATCTGAACTGTTGAATCCAAAAGTCAATGTTTCATTTAAATGACTAAGACTTCAAAACTTTCTTTACAGCAAGTACATCACTTCTGCTAGCAGTAATAGCTGCTTCTCTTCTGGTGTACTCTATCTCTCATCCAGCTGAAGGCTGTCATTCCTTCTATCAGTGCTGATTATGATCCAAATAGTAATCTCATTTCCAACCACATCTTAATCTTTAACCATTTCACACTATGGTAATTTGCTTCACTTGCAGATCATTCCTTCAACATAAAAACAACAGTGTTAATACTAAGGGTGATCTGTGGTATAGACATCCATGGGGGATGTCTTTGTGTGTGTGCGCGATGCAAGGAGTGTATCGAAATCGGGCAACAACTCAGCGTTCTTATGGGCCTATATGAGAGCTTGAAGGACAGGGTGGATGCCCTCGAAGGAACTAAATTGAGGGGCCCATCACGCTCTCAGCTGCCCACATCAACGCCAGAGCTTGCACTTGGTCGTCGCGCAACACAGCGACAACCCCCAAGGCACAATGCGCTGGTCCCAAAGGAACTAGTAGTTGTTGGTGACTCTATTGTCAGGGAAACGGAGAACATGCTTTGTAAAAAGGATAGGTGGAACAGGACCAGGGTATGTCTGCCAGGGGCAAAGGTTGATGACGTTGTAGAGCAGATATCATCTTTTAAGGGCACAAAAGGTGATATAGTTGTACACGTTGGCATTAATGATATCAAGAGTAGGAGACGGGCAGAATTGCTTAACAAGTACATGTCACTGTTGAAAAAAAAGCCGTGAAATAGGGTTGAATTTGAAAGTGTCTGCAATTCTGCCCAGACACGATAGGAGGGAGTATATGATGAGAGCCTTGTCGATCAATTCGGCCCTGGAAAGGTTGTGCAAAGCTCAAGGGGTAGAATTTTTTTCAGCCTGGACTGTACTTGTTAACAGGAGAGATTGCTTCTACAGGGATGGGATACACTTAAATAGAAAGGGTGCAAGAATATTTGCTGATGCTATCGAGGCAGTGTTAGGTGGGTTGGAAAACTGCTAGCTTGGGGGGAGACAAAGACAAATAGATTAACAGTAGCCACTGGCAGAGGTGAAAGAGATTCTTGCACTGCTTCTATTGGAATGAGCAGAAGCCTGAAAAACAAGATGCAGGATATTTCAGAGACTGCCGGGAGTCATTGCAGTACAAGTAAACACATGGGTTGTGTTAGGGTAGCTAAGAATAGAAATAGGTGCATGTATACTTGCATGTACACCAATGCTAGGAGTTTAGTAAATACATTTGATGAATTTGAGGTATTGCTCAAAACATCAAAGGCAGATATTGTCGGAATATCAGAGACGTGGTATCACACAGATATAAGGAATGCAGAACTGGAATTTGGGGAGTACAATGTCTACAGAAAGGATAGACTGGATAGGAAGGGAGGAGGGGTTATGCTATTAGTTAAGAAATACATAAAATCCAAGGAAGTGAAGCCAGTGGACATCGCTGGACAGTGCAGTGTCAAGTCAGTTTGGTGTGACATAAGCATTGGGAGATCAAAATTGAGAGTAGGAGTGTGTTATAGGCCTAATGACTCTGATGAGTATAATAAGATACTCCATTTTAACCTCCATTCGCCGAATCCGCTACTGAGGCCGTAGCCTATCCGCGGTAATGTCAGAGAATGGGATTTTTCCTAACTTTTAGAATTCAATTTTGTTAATAAATAAATAAATAATAACCGAACAATAAACAATTCCTATCTGGCCACTTAGCCTCATGCAAGGAGAATCAACTTTGATTTTCTATCCATTGATCCTAATTGGATGAGTTGACATCCCTGCCACTTGGAGGCGTGCCACTACTACCCAGAAATCTAAATCTTCTTTTAAAGACTTCCGAAACGTACTTATTAAAATAAGTAAATAACCTTTTATCAGTGAACATATCATGGAGTCTCTCTTTCTCCAGATAGCCAATTGATAGTTCCAATTCCATTCTCAAGTCAACATAATAATTGCAGTCAAGCATAACATGTTCAGATGTTTCAAGCTCTCCACATTTACACAACCCATTTTCTTTAAGTGCAAGCTGAAAGAGTCTCAATGCCAATCCATGTCCAGTTAACAAAAACGTAGAACAAAGACCAAACTGTTGCCACAACTTTCTTTTAACATCAATTATATTAATTCTCGGCAAAAACATAAAGGTCTGTCGTCCTTTTTCAGATGTTTCCCATTCCATTTGCCATCTAATTTTAACTTCTTCTAAAACTCTGTTCTTTTCATTTTTAACATCTGCTCTTGTATAAATTTTTCCTGGTTCTGGACAAGTTCTTATTCTTACTATTGTCTTCCTGATGTTTCGCTTAGTAAGATATCCAACTCCAGCTATTAATACTACATACTGGACTGGCAACCTACCTGATATTACCTGCAAGGCTCCTGTGGACACCGTCCGACATGCCCGAGTAATCCCTAGTAATGCAAATCTTTGTGCTTGTACTAGGTGTTTTTGAATAACCTTATTGCCAATCCTATGAACCCAAGCCCCGGCAGCATAACACATTATAGGTGAAAATAAACAATCATATAACAGATTGAGGCCTCTACCTTTTATACCCCAATCTCTTCTAATCACCCTCCGGAGCTTGGCATATAAGGTTTTAATTTTAACTTTTAAATACTTAACGTGTTCTGTAAAGAACAAACGTTCTTCAATCATTAAGCCTAAATATTTTGTTACTTGTGCATATCGAACGGCACTCCCCATCAGCCGTACAGTAGGAGCTCTATTCATGCTTAGTCTTCCCTTGAGCAACATCTGAACCGTCTTTTCCTTTGAGACCTGCAATTTATGTTTCCTTGTCCATATTTCTAATGTTCTCAAAGCTTCTTCTGCTTTGCTTTCTATGGAAGATCTGGAATTTCCCTGAACCATCATTACCAGATCATCAGCATAAGCTATCTTTGTGACACCAGGCATTTCTTCATTTAAATATTCATCAAAGACCATGTTCCACGCAAAGGGGCCAATCACCGAGCCTTGTGGACATCCTTTAATAACTTTCCTAGTTATCTCTGTATATCTTGTTTTAACTACTACTTCCCTATTGGAAAAGTAGCTTCTAAATACATTATATAATTTTGTTGTACATACTTCTTTAATTCTAGACATGATGCCTCCCCAGCATAAGTGGTCAAAAGCACCCTTAAAATCAATAAATACACCCAAACAATACCGTTCCTCACTGTCCTCCACCGCTTGAAGCAATCTATATACCGCATCTTCAGTTGATGAGTCTTTCTTAAAACCATATTGGTTTTGTGATGACATATTTCTTGAATCATACCTCATCATAAGACGGTTCATACATAGTCTTTCATATATCTTACCCAAAACAGAGAGGAGGGCAATTGGACGATATGTACCAGTTTCATTAAGCATACGATCTGTTCCTTTTATAAGTAATTTTATCTGTGCTCTCTTCCACTCATCCGGAAAGGCACCCTCTTCTAAACATCGATTATACAGATTTAAATATAATTCTGGAGCCATTTGAAAAGATCTTTTCATAACCAAAACTTCTATTTTATCTAGGCCCGGCGATTTACCATCCTTCGCCTGGCCCATGGCCGTTGTCAACTCTTCTAACGTAAACTGTTCTTCTGGTGTCACAACAATATTTTGACCATCTATTTCTAATTCATTGACTTCTTCATTTTCATCTGGAAAGAGATCGTCCAATATCCTGTTCACTGATTCTTCCCAAGTTAAAGTTTGACTATTTTCATTGCCAATAGTGCTCATTATTTCCGATAGGCTTCTTTTATTAGTTAATAATTTAAAAATAGAATTCCATGGATCCCTAGATCCTTGTTTGCTCACATATTCCCTCCACTTATTCTGTTTAGCTTTACAGATAGCTGTAACATATTCTTTACGACAAGCTTTATACATATTTTTATACACCTCACACAAATCTAAATCTCCAATTCTTCTTACAGCCTGGAACTTTCTTCTTAAGCGAAAAGTCTCTCTCCTTTTTTCAGATAATTCAATACTCCACCAGAATACTGGCCTATTAACCTTATACCTTTTCTTCATACTACTAGAACATGCATCTTTTAAAATAACAGTTAATTGTTTAACATAATCATTTGATGTCAGGCCCACCCAATTTATTTCATTAATACTACTCAAAAACACCTGCTCAAACTTTGGCCACCTTGCAGTTTTATCCATAAATCTATCAATATCATTCAATATTCTCACTGAATCATTTATAACACAGGAGAAAGAGATGCTGTTATGATCACTAGTAGTATGATGTTCTATCACTTTCCAATTTCTAATATTATCCACAATAGAGGTAGTCGCCAAAGTTAAATCAATATATGACTGTCCATGTACCGTGGAATAAGTAGGAGCATGTCCTGTCACATTTAACACCTCCATACTTGAGGCAGCAATGAATTCCTCCAGCATCACTGCTCTTTCATTGGATACATCACTACCCCACAATGGAGAACAAGCATTAGAATCCAAGGCAACCACTACATTACAAGAGCCAACTAATTCATATAATTTATCTAAATACTTTATATGTTGTTCCATTCCTTCTGATGGCTGGCAATATACTGTAACAACATACAACTTGCCAATTTCCCTATAATTTCACAACAAACGTGTTTCTCATCACACAGTGATAACACTTGTGTTACAACCACTTCAGGATCTCTAATTACTATGGCCGTCATTGGATTATCACCTTTAGAAACAATTCTATATCTAATAGGATAACCTGCTACTTTACCTTTAATTACATATGGCTCCTGCAAGAGGGCCACCGAGAAATCTTCACATTCCATTATATGATTTATTTGCAATGCAACTGCCTTAGCTCTTTGTGCATTTAGTTGTAAAATTTTAATATACTTATCCATAATTAATTTTTCTTTTATGAATGTCTAAGGCCCTTTGATACTCAATACACTTTTTATCCACGGCAGCATGAGCAGTCTCTTCATTCTTCCCTTTACAATTACAACACTCGGGCTGTTTCCCTCTATTTGGACAGTCTTTAAACAAATGTTCTTTGGAACAGTGACCACATCGCATCTCTCTCCTACAATACTTTGCAACATGGCCAAAAGCAAGGCATTTATAACATTGAGTAATTGAATATATCTCTTTAAATTTGTAGGCCATCCATCTCACAAATAATCTTACTCTATCCTTAACATTATTCCATAATATAGGAGATAACTGTAAAATCCAGTTATTCAACTGTGTATTCTTATTCCTATTTACAGTTAAAATCTCAATATTTTATTTAAACTTCTTTTCACTTATATCACAATCTTTAAAGTTTTTCACCCACAATTGCTGCAATAGTTCTTCTTTCTCTACATATTTTTCCACATCAAATAATACAATTCTAGGTTATACAGGTTTAGGCACAATATACTTTAATCCTAAGTCCTGAATTTTGGAACACGATTTCAACTTTATCAGATCATCATTTGTTTCAGCTTCTACAAGGACTCCCCTATCTCTTATTGGTTTTAAGTTCCAAACTTTAAGGTTTGATAACATCGGCCTTATTTCTTTTAAGATATCCACTTTAACATCTTCGCTCGTTTTATGTTTATCTGTCGTTGCTTTAATAATCATAACCTTTGACACTGTATCTTCAAGTTTATTTTTCACAATAGTAGAATAACTTTGTTTTTCCTGCTTTATTTTTACTTTCTTTTTCAATAAGACATTCTCAAGATATACTTCTTGCGCCTTTTGTTCCAATTTATCCCATTTTTCCAAAATAATTCTTATCACTGCAATAGGGACTTTACTTTGCTCATTCCACAAAAACGAGCTTAATTCACTCCTTATTTCTCTAACGTAATCAAAACCTTCCATACTCGGCCGCTCACTTACACTGTTTTTTCGTTTTCTCTTCTTATGTTTTTCCCCATCGCTTAGTTCTTGTTTATCTTCCACTTTTTTTGACTTTTTACTTTTACTTCCTTTTTGCAAAGATTGGGAAGTGCCTGGTAATGATGTTGATCTTGTCTTTACTGGTGTTCTCTGTAAAGTTTTTCCAATAAGGATATCCTGTTCCACTAGTTCCTGGGCTGAACAAAAAATTTCTTTTGTCAAATCTTGTCGTTCACCTTCAGTAATAACGTTCACAACTGGCTGTACTTCTTGATCATCCATCCTTATCAAATCTTCCTCACTTGAAGAGGCAGAAGAAGAAGACATAATGTATAATATAAAACTCTATATTTACAATTAAAAACTGAAATCTAACAACAGAAATCAGTAACTATTTACAAATATACAATCAATGTAAGCAAACAAGGAGCCACAATCCACTTGTCAAAATGGAATATTAAAATTGCACTTAGAAAATCTATTCAATAAATGCTTCTAAAACACTTTGCCCAAGTTTAACAGGCAAAGGTCCCAGAGGATTGACTCACAAATTTGTGCCAATAAGGCAAACTGTGCCAAAGGGCACGGAAATGCTCACAATTTAACTAAGAGCACGGAATGCTCTAACACACCTCAAGAGGAGAAAATTTGAACACCCCCTCTTGAGCCAAATTTATTAACGAGACCTCGTCCCCTTTGATCTGTCTGGCTCAACTTCGCCAGGTAGGGGTATCACCCCTACCCGCCCGCCCCGGACCACGAGGAGGTGTGAGCATTAGACGCTTAGTTTTATTTGCCAGAAAATGCAATCAATAACTTATGTCTCGCACAAGCTAAATGGCACAATACAATCAGCAAAAATAAAACATTGCTTATTATCTATAATAAGATACTGTACAGGGAAATAGAGTGGGCAAGTAAATCAGAGAGTCTTATATTGGGAGATTTTAATTTCCCAGATATTGACTGGAATTTGGGCGCTGGTCACTCACACACTAGCAAGGCTTTTGTGGATTTATTGGATGATTGTTTTCTACATGAGCATGTTCAGGAATCAACTAGAGGGAAGAATACTCTTGATTTGATTATCAGCAGTGATTCTTCATGCATTAAGAATCTGCAGATAAATGAACCACTAGGTGGCAGTGATCACAATGTGCTGAAGTGGGATTTACTCAAAGAGGTAACTACCATTAGGGGTAAAGGGAAGAGTTATTGTTTTCGTAAAGGCGACTACGATGGACTGAGACAGTATTTAAATTCTATACAGTGGGACTAACTGATGTTACCAACAGCAAGTGCAAAATGGGAAGCATTCAAAGAACTTATCTTGGAAGCTACTAGGCTTTACATACCAACTAAGAAATATTATTATTATTATTATTAGCTGTATGGTGCAAGGAAGCCCGAGGCTTATGCTGCACCAGCCAAAAAAAAAAAAAAAAAAAAATTCCCTGAGTTACCCTGAAAGAGAGAGAGAGAGAGAGAGAGAGAGAGAGAGAGAGAGAGAGAGATGTAGAAGGGAATCACCAAGAGAGAGAAGAATGCTGATATCCAGCTCAGGACCCTGGGTGTGCCAAGCCCATACTCACCAGATGTGAGCCCCTGGGGACAAATTGTTCAAGGTTTAGGCCTAAATGGATGTCAGATGAACTGATGAGGCATATGGCAGAGAAGAAACATGCATGGGATACATACAAATTAACACATGACACAGAAACCTATGATAGATACAAGTTGATCTGTAATCAAGTTACAAAGGAGGCTAGGCAGGCGAAGGCAGATTACGAGAAATCTTTGGCAAGGGATGCAAAGAAAAACAGCAAAGAGTTCTTTACTTATGTAAACTCTAGAAGGAAGGGGATGAATCAGAGTGGTCCACTTGATATCGATGGGTCAACTGTTGATGATCCTGCTCAGGTAGCTAACAAACTAAATGAATATTTTGCATCGACATTCACACATGAGGAGTTATTTAGCGAGGGGAAAGCCAGAGTTGTATTCAACTCTAGCAGTAAGTTAGATAATCTTGTAATAACTGAGAGTAAAGTGGAGGAGAAATTGTTGAAGATAAACACAAGAAAGGCACCCGGGATGGATGGGATCTATCCAGTTAAAGGAGGCAGCAAAGGAAGTAAGCAAACCCTTAGCCATAATTATGAGAGCTTCCTTGGACTCAGGAGAGGTACCCACAGACTGGAGATGTGCAAATGTGACCCCAATTCACAAAGGAGGATCAAAGGCTGACACAAGTAATTATAGACCTGTGAGTTTAACTTCTGTTCCAGGAAATTTAATGGAGGCACTAGTTAAAGAAGCACTGCAGGATCATTTAGACAAGACTTCAGCTATAGCTCGGACACAGCATGGTTTTGTTAAGGGGAAGTCTTGCCTGACCAATTTGATTGGATACTATGATGCAGTCACAAAGGAACTGGATCAGGGAATAACTTTGATATTATATACTTGGATCTTAGAAAGGCCTTTGATACTGTTGCACATGGAAGACTGCTGCACAAATTGGAGCAGTGTGCCATTGGAGGCAAATTGCTGCTGTGAATAAAGGGGTGGCTGAGGTGGAGAAGACAGAGAGTGGTAATCAATGGACACTGCTCATCGTGGACTAATGTTATTAGTGGAGTCCCTCAGGGCTCAGTGTTGGGTCCATTATTGTTTTCTGTATTCATAAATGATATTGATGAGGGTATATCAAGCTTAATGTCGAAGTTTGCAGAAGATACAAAGGTAGGCAGGGTTGTCAAGGACACTACTGACACTATGCTGCTGCAACAGGATCTGGAAAGGTTGAGCAGATGGGCTGAGAGGTGGCAAATGAAGTTTAACATTGAGAAATGTAAAGTACTACACATGGGAAACAGCAACCCCAGAGCAACGTATCAACTCTGTGGTACTACACTGACAGTGGTAGAGAATGAAAGGGACCTGGGGGTGGTTGTGCAAGCAGATATGAAGTTCTCTGAGCAGTGCAGACGGGCTGCACGAATAGCTCATGGTGTATTGTCAATGTTATATAGGAATTTTTCTAGCAGGGATAAGGAGGTGATTATTCCCTTGTATAAGGCAATGGTCAGGACACACCTAGAGTACTGTATACAGGTCTGGAGGCCTCATTTCAAGAAGGATGTAGAGCTGCTGGAACGAGTACAGAGAAGGGCAACAAGATTAGTGAATGGAACAAAGGGGTGCTCTTAAAGAAAGGCTTAAGTTTTGCAAATTACAGTGTCTGGAGACTAGGCACCAGCGAGGTGATCTGATAGAGGTGTATAAAGCCTTGAATGGTTTGAGCATGCTCAATGCTGATGGGATTCTTCCTCTCGCTCAGAATAATCACCTGAGAGGGCATAAATTCAAATTGAGGAAAGACAGATGTTAGCATTAGTAGAGGCATTTGATGCAAGAAAGCAAGCTTATGCAGCATCAGCCAAAAAAAAAAAAAAAAAACCCACTTCCAGTTCGTTCAAAATACCTGTCCAGCTGAGCCTTAAAGCTATTTAGGCTATCAACCTCCACTACAAGGGATGGAAGTCTGCTCCACCAACCAACCACAATGGATGTGGTTGGTTGTTGGAACAGACTTCTTAGGATAGACGTGCGGAAATTTGCCTTTAGCCAGCGGGTGGTTGGTTGGTGGAACAGATTTCCATCCCTTCTCGTGGAAGTTGATAGCCTAAATGAGTTTAAGGCTCAGCGCTGGACGGGTATTTTGAACGAACAGAGGGGTGAAGTGGAAGTGGTTTTTTTTTTTTTTTTTTTTGGCTGATGCTGCATAAGCTTGCTTTCTTGCATGAAATGCCTCTACTAATGCTAATAGCAGGTTGCAGTCTGCAGTAAATTCTTATGTGGTATAATAATGTTAAATTTTGTTACATCATTACTTGATTACACCATGTTTAATTTATAATTTTTTGTGAAAATAATTCATCTCTATGTTTTAAAATTACAAATAGAAATGCAGATTATATCATATTATTTTGATTATTTAATTAATGGATAATATTGCTTATAATCACGTGTGGGATGCTGATTTTTAAAATTTCATCAGTCATGAGTATAAAAGTGTGGAGCCACCAAACCTGAAAGCTTCATTACTGCACTTCAGATAGTTATAGGTTTGTGCTACATCCAATTTATCAATTTTATTTGCCATCGGTCCCAACCACAGCCATCTTTGGTTTAGACTTATGGTGAATGGGGGGGGGGATATACAACAAACAAATTAATGTACAGTTGATTTTTGGATATCAGTTTGGGCTTTTTTTAAGAGCAAAGTAATTTCAAATAAAAAATTAGCTACTGGCTATTGCAATAAACTCATCAGACTTTTCAGTTATTCTGCATGGAGTTTCATGTGCATATGGATCAGCAGTTCATTAATTAAGGGCACAAAGGGTATTCTTATTAAAAGAGACTTGAGTTCAGAAAATTATAGTTTGAAAACTATGCATTGGCAAGATGACCTGACTTAGGCATTGAACACTTTAAAAGGGTTTAGTAAACTAAACACCAAGGATATATTTACAACTGATCACATGACATATTACACAAGGTGACACAAATTTAAATTGAGAGGGTATTAGCTGTAGAACAGATGTCCAAAAACTTTCCTTTAGTCAAGGGGTGAATGACTGTTGGAATAAACTCTCGCCTACTCTTGTGGAAGTTGGAAGTTTATTTAAATTTAATGAATAAAATGGCCATATACTTTAATGAAACAGGTGAAGTAACTAGTGTCACCATTCCTTAACAAGATGAGGAAAGGTGACACTAGTTATTCTTGTTTTTTTTTTTATTTTTTTCTGGCTGTTGTTTGCATATGTTTACTTTCTTCTGCCATTTTGCTGATAAAAATACTAATATCAGCAGACTTTTTTTGAAACTAAAAAAAACTTCTTACCTTCTAAAGAAAGATGGAGTATACTGAGATAAGTAATATAAACAGAGGCCAGGTTGGAGACACATCCAGGCTTCATCTAACTTATTTGCAATGGCTACTGCAATTAAGTAGCTACAACGACTCGTAGGCATTCTTTTATCTGTTGGTTTTGGTCTTCCAGTATATGTCTATTAAATGAAAATTTAGCATGTAATTTGTAATAATGATTTTAAGCATAAAGGACAGAGTGAATTACACTATCAAGTTAAAAAAAATTATCTTGAATTTAATGACTTTCTAAAAGGCATTATTTAAGAGAGCATTTGGCATTATTATGCAACAACTAAAACTTTTCATTATTTACGAGAGAAAAAGCATTTCCAAATCTTGTTTACAGACTAGCTCTCTTAACAAATACAGTATATGAAACTTGTAAAGTAGCATTCTCTTTGAAAGTGAAACTTTCAAAGAGAAAAAGAGTAACAAAATTAATTGTGATATATTGTGACATATATCTGTAGAAAAGTTCTGTAAGATTTAGAGTTAACATCCATTATGAAATGGAAGTTAACTCTAAATCTTACAGAACTTTTATGAAATCCATTACGAAACTGGACTACTTGTGAGATCATGAGTATTAATAAAAATTTATGCTCAATTCAAAGGAATGAAAAAGCAATTTAAAACAGTAAATGGATGAATATTACACTCCTGAAAACTGCATCCAAGGTAACTGTTCTTATTTTATTCGTTTCAGTCTTTCACCATGTAATAAATCAACAGATGATATTAAGTTCTTTCTGCTATATGAGTGTCAGTCTTGTTTTTTTATTGTCTTTCAGTAGTAATCACTGTAGCAATTAGGGAATGTATTTATGTGTGCACTATGAAGGGTGTGTGTGTGTGTGTGTGTGTGTGTGTGTGTGCGGGCGCACGGCAACCAGGCACATGAAAGCTGCAAGCATCCAGGTGGAAATCTTTGAGTTGATTAATTAAAAATATAAAAATTAATAACAACAAAACAAAAAAAGGGTAAACCAAGTTCAAAACAAGTTTTCAACCAATAAGTGCACGCTATTTGAAGATGCACAGAGTGATAGTAATTGATTGGTTGGTTACTTAATAATTAATTTGGTGTTTCAACTACTTGATCACAGTCACATTACATACAGATAACTGTGTATTGTGTGTGTGTGTGTGTGTGTGTGTGTGTGTGTGTGTGTGTGTGTGTGTGTGTGTGTGTGTGTGTGTGTGTGTGTGTGTGTTGCAGACAAAAAATCACGTACAGGAATTTTTCCGGCAGTGAAAAGATGATTATCCAATTGTATAACGCAATGGTTAGGCTACATTTTGAGTAATTTACACAGCTCCAGAGAAGAGCAACAAGATTAATGGCCATAACAGGGTACCCTCACCATGAAAAACCTGAGTTCTGAAAATTGCAGCATCTGGAAATTGCATCTGTAAAGAGATACGAGTGAAGTTTTGGCCTTTAATGGACTGGGTAAATTAAATGCTGATAGCATTTAACTCTTTCTCAGACAACATTCATAAGAGGACATAAATTTAAGATAAAACATGATGGATGCAGGATAGATGAGCAAAAATTTGATTTCAGCCAGAGAGCAACTGAATTGGTGGAACAATTCAGTTATTCTCTGAGGACCTAACAAGTACAGGGCAATGTTCACAAAAAACTAGTGAGTAAGGACTGAAATTGTGTCTGCAATTCTGCCTAGACACAACAGGAGGTACATGTAGAGAGCCTTGTCAATCAATTTGGTTCTGGAAAGATTGTGCAAGGCTCATGGAGTAAAATTTTTCTCAGTGCAGTCTGTGCTTATTAACAAGAGAGACGGCGCCTCCGTAGCCAGGTAGGAAGGAGCAGCAGTGCGTAGCACACGCTTCTTGATTAGACCGGGGTTCGAGCCTGTCACCACCAAATACGAAGGACGCGGAAAGGTCAGGGAATGACCACCGCATATCCCGCAGCAATATGGCCTTAGTTGCTAATGCTCCTAAAAACCAAACAACAACAACAACAACAAGAGAGAACACTTTTGCAGGGATGGAGGTTGGGATATGCTTAAATAAAGGAGTGTAAGAATATTTGCTGATGCTATCGAGGCAGTGATAGGTGGGTCAGAAAACTGCTAACTTGGGGGTTAAACAGACTAATAGATTAACTAGAGCCATGGGAAGAGGTGAAAGCTATTCTTGCATTGCTACTATTGGTAACTGCAGCAACCTGGGAAGCAGGGTACCTGGGATTTCAAAGTCTGCTGTAACTAACAGTAAAAACAGGTGCATGCATACTTGCATGCACACCAAAGCAAGGAGCATTGTAAATAAATTTGATGAATTTGAAGTACTGATTAGTCATTAAATGCAAACAATGCAGTGACAGCACAGACATGGTGTCACTCAGACATAACTGATGCTGAATTTGAAATGGATGTACAATATATAATGGAAGGACAGACAGGAGAGGAGGGATGGGACATTATGCTCTTAATTAACAAGCATATTAAATCTAAGGCAGTACAGATATCGATATGGATGACTAGTGCAATGTTGAGTCAGTCTGATATGATGTAAACACTAAGAAAACAAAAATGAAAGCAGGAGTGTGCTATATGGCTATTAATAATAATAATAATAATAATAGGTCTAATGACTGTGATGAATATACAAAGCAGCTCT
The DNA here is from genome assembly GCF_048544385.1 of Mastigoproctus giganteus. Taxonomy (NCBI): domain Eukaryota; kingdom Metazoa; phylum Arthropoda; class Arachnida; order Uropygi; family Thelyphonidae; genus Mastigoproctus; species Mastigoproctus giganteus. The sequence continues at coordinate 189,014,623 of NC_143580.1, forward strand.
ACAGAGAAATATAGTGGACCAGTAAATCAAAATGTCTTATAATGGGGGAATTTAACTTTCCAGATGTTGACTAGAATGGTCACTAGAATGACTAGGGTTGGTCACTCACATGCAAATAAGACTTTTGTAGATTTATTGGATTACTGTTTTCAACAGCAGTACGTTAGAGAAGCAACAAGAGGAAGCAATACTCTTGATCTTGTCATTAGCAGTGAATTCTTCAAGCATTAAGAATGTGCAGGTAAAAGACCCACTGGGTGGCAGTGATCACAGTATACTAATGTGGAATTTAATTAAAGACTACTGTCAAAGGTAAAGGCATATGTTATCATAAGGGTGACCTCGGTGGTCTCAGACAGTATTTAAATTCTATGTGGTGGGACCAACTGAGGATATTACCAACAGAAAATTCAAAGTGGGAAACATTCTGAGTAGTAATCAGAGAAGTTACTAGGCTTTTAATGCCAACTAAGAAATACTCTTCAATGCTTAGACCTAAATGGATGTTACATGAACTGATAAGACTTGGGCAGAGAAAAATATGCATGGGATGCAATTAAATCATCAGGTGATACAGAAGCCTAAGGTATATATAAAACAGTCTGTAATCAAGTCATAAAGTAGGTTTAGCAAGTTAAAGCAATGGAAAGTCTCTAGCAAAGAATGCAAAGACTTCTATGCTTATATTAACGGTAAAGTACTAGATGATACTTATCAACTGGTGCGATACCAGCACTTTGCTTATTGGAGGTCTGAAGTGGTGGAACCCATGTTTAGTCTCCAGAGCTAAGTTCTAGTCAACCTTTCCCTGTCTCTTCCATCACGCAGTATGACTGATGACTTTTGAGGTTATGATGGACATCATGGAGAGATCCAATCTTCCTTACATTTCGAGGATATAGCTCTAAAATGGTGTTCGCAGGCCAGCCGCTAGTTGGTACACCAGAACGAACCTATTGGTAACTTTCTAGAAGGCTTCCGGATCAGCTAGTGTATAATCTTGCTACTTCTACTCTGCCAGATAGTAACTGAAGAGAGTCCGAGTAGTGTGGATGTGTGGGGCATTGTTGAGGCCAAGTTATGTCAAAGATCTGAATATAAATTTTTACCATGTGTACGCCATATCCAAAAATTTCATTACTTCATACAGCACGTCCCCCTCCACTTTTTCTTATTATTCAATACACCATGAATTGCCAAACTAATAGAGTAAGCTTATCTGCGAAAAGATCTAAACGTCCCAAACACTTCCTAGTTCATTTCGCAAATATACGTGGTCTCAATTCTAATCTCAACGATGTCCGTTTCCACTTTCAGTCTGCCAAACCCCATGTATTTTTTCTGACAGAATCTCAGTTATCGGTTGATTCAACTACTACTCATCTCAGATGCCCAAATTATTCGCTGTATGATTCCTTTCGCCTCAAAGGTGGTACTTGTGCATATGTCCGTTCTGATATTCCCTGTCAGAGACTTAGCAATTTGGAATCTCCTCTCTTTGATCTTCCCCGGCTTAAAATCTCTCTACCTCATTGTGTTAAATTCATCTGTTGTCTCTACCTTTCTCCCAACTCCACTAATCACTTGCAGCTCTTTGACTTCCTCTCTTTGCAACTTGACTTTCTCCAGTCCAACTTTCCTAACAGTGAGGTAATTTTCCTTGATGATTTTAATGTTCACAACTCCAGCTGGCTTCCGTTTTCTAGTCACACCAACCCAGTTGGTCAAGAGGCTGAGGCTTCTGAAATTACTAATGACCTTGCACAGATTGTTCATTTATCTACAAGAATACCAGAAAATCCTAACCGTACAACCAACAGGTTTTATCTTTTTCTCACAAAAAACCTGCCTAAGTACACAGTCGAAGTGAGTGGTCCTTTAGGCACCTCAGATCACAACCTGGTGATTGTCTCTTCCCCAATGGAGATTTTATCTCATGGATATTCCCAATCTCGTGTTGTTTGGTATTACAAGAATGCAAAATGGGATGACCTGCAAAATTTCTTTTCTTCTTTTCCTTGGTCAGATTACTGTTTCAAAACTCCTGATGTCAACGTTTGTTCAGATCATGTCAGTGAAATTATTCTTGTAGGAATGGAATCCTTTATCCCACACTCCACTTTAAAATCTCGTCCTTTATCTAAACCTTGATTTTCCAATAAATGTGCTAAGCCTATTCAAAAGAAGAATGTTGCATATTGTAATTGGCTTGTTTCCAATTCTTCAGTTTCATTTTTCTGCCTACACCAAAGCTCGCAACAATTGTAAAGCAGTCATTAAAAGGTCCAAACTAGATTTTGAACAGGCTGAGAGTAGAAAACTTGCTTCTTGCCCTAATGGTAGTCGAGCATTCTGATCTCTTGCCAAAGCTATTGTCCGCAACTTTTGTCCATCTCTTCTCCCACCTCTGTCAAAACTAGATGGTTCTGTTGTCACTTTGGCCAAGGATAAAGCTGACCTGCTAGCATCTCATTTTTCTTCCAGCTCATGTATTAATGATCTTGGTAAATGCTGCATTCAATGCCTCCTGTGGTCTTCAGTCAAAAGGATGTCAGAAGAATTTTGACGAATCTCGATGCTAAGAAGGCTCCAGGTCCTGATGGTATTTCTCCACTTGTTCTCAAAACCTGTGCTCCTGAACTTACTCCTGTTCTTTGCTGCCATTTTTCACTTTCTTATTCCAAAGGTGTTTTTCCTTCTGCTTGGAAATTTGCTCATATCCAGCCAGTTGCTAAAAAGGGTGACAATTCCTAACCATCCAATTATCGTCCCATTGCAATTACTTCTACTCATTCTAAAGTAATGGAGAAATCAATTAACTGCCAACTCTTAAACTACCTAGAAACCTTCCATCTGATCAACAATCGCCAGTATGAATTCCGTCAGTGTCGATTTTGTTACCCATTTATGGACAAATTCAATGGAAAAGTTTGGTGAAACACAAGCAGTTGCTCTTGACATCTCACAGGCTTTTGATCTTGTTTGGCATAAAGGTCTTCTAAACGACCTTCCATCTTATGGTTTGCCAACTGTTTTTTGTAATTGGTTATTCAGTTTTCTCTCTGATTGTTCATCGAGGGTGACGGTAGATGGCTCTCTGTCTTCTAACTTCTCCACTAATGCTAGTATCCCCCAAGATTCAGTTATTTCTGCCACTCTTTTCTTCTTGTATATTAATGGCTTTCTTCCATTGACTGGAAATGCTATCCATAGTTTTGCTGATGATAGCACATAGCATTCCACTGTCCATTTTGAGAAACCTTGCCCTGCTCAATCAGCTTCAACTTCTCGAATATCCGCTACCAATTCCTTAAATGTCGATCTCTAGGTAATTTTCAGGTGGAGCAAAGACAACTTAGTTGATTTCAATCCTTCTAAAACTCGGTCCTGTCTTATATCTCGCAAAAAGGATTCTTCTGCTCCTATGCTTATCTTTGGTGACACTCCGATTTCTAGGCAAAATGATATATCTCTTTGGGGATTACCCTGACTTCTAATCTCTCTTGGCACAAGCACATTACAAATATTGCTTCCTCTGCATCTAAAAAACTTGGTTTTCTCTTTTGCTCTCGGTGTTAGTTTTCTTCAAAACAGCTGTTCACGCTGTACAAATCGCAAATTCGCCCTACCATGGAATATTGTTCCCATATCTGGGGCAGTGGCCCCAAAACCTTTCTCAGGCTTCTAGATTCCATTCAGAAGAGGGCAGTTAGATTAATTAATGACTCATCTATAACAGAGTCTCTCCATTTGCTATCTCCCAGACATACTGTTTCTGCTGCATGCCTTTTCTACAGATAAAATGTAAAGTGTATTGATGTCTAATGGCACCAGGAGTTCCCCCATCTCTGTGTTGCTTTCATTGTGGGTGTACCAGTTCACTGGGAAGGCCAGAGATTTAAAAGTGTATGGATTTTGTATAAGTGTAATGTTGTGTACCATTGTTCATCTAGCCACTTAGCTGCTGGACCCCTACTGAGGCCCAACGTTGCCCACACTTGGCCCCGTGGAGGCAGACGAGGTACACAGTAGTATGATGCTTTACTCTGGCAGGCCCTGCCACCTAGTTTCCTGAGATTTCAGCGGCTAGGGCCTATGTGAAAAAAAATAAATAATGCAACATGCGGCGATTTCGGGGTAAATCGCTAAGAAGATTTTTAGAGCCCAAAAGGGCATGCATGACGATTTGAACAATTAAAATTTTGGTATTTGGTGGGACATGCGCTATGATGTTTAGTCAGAGTAGTTTGCTGTTTGTTTGTTTGGTTTAATTTGGTTTTTTTTTTTTTTTTTTTTAAGAGCATTAGCAACTAAGGCCATATTGCTCCAGGATATGCAGTGGTCATTCCCTGACCTTTCCGCATCCTCCATATTTGGTGGTGACGGGCTTGAACCCCAGTCTCATCAAGAAGCGTGTGCTATGCACTGCTGCTCCTTCCCACCTGGCTACGGAGGCGCCTGTTTTTTTTGTTGTTTGGTTTTTAGGAGCATTAGCAACTAAGGCCATATTGCTCCGGGGATATGCGGTGGTTATTCCCTGACCTTTCTGCATCCTACATATTTGGTGGGCACGGGCTCGAACCCTGGTCTAATCAAGAAGTGTGTGCTATGCACTGTTGCTCCTGCCCACCTGGCTACGGAGGTGCCTTAGAGAGTAGTCAGACTGGGGAGGAGACTGAAGGTTGGGGGAAAAAGTCAGAAATATTTGGTCAATAGGGAAGACGACCCCAGAGAAGGTCAGTGAGGCATGTCCATGCTCCACCAGGAAAAGAGGGATGGGGGAGAAGAAACAGCAGAGCAGTCCTCTCTCTCCCTCACCCAGGAAGAGGAGTAAAAGCCCTGTGCAAGTGAGCACAGGTGTAGGATCGCCTTATGGCGTCAGCAGCAAAGCTGCGTGTAGTCATAGTAGTTGAAGTATCCAAGATGCGAAAGTTACTGGGACAGTCCTGACCTGTCTAGTAGTTAGCATATCCATTTTTGTGCAGGTGATGCACAAGCAGGTATCCTCACACACACGTCAGTCATATTTCCGCGTCTCTATCAGGTAGGTCGTTGTACTAAGAGTCCGCGAGATTCCTCCTTATTGAAGTTTCTTATATTCAGCAGTTGTGTTTATCGCTGGAGGGGTAAGCAGCTCTTGCACGAGTTTCTCCTTATTATTGTGGTTCCCTGTGAACAGCAATTTGTGTTCCGCGCTGGGTAAACAACTCCTGCATGACTTTTGGTTAGTGCCTTGTACGCTTCGAATGAATCTAGTAGGTGTGACTTGAGATGTCTTGAGAAGTACGTGATTGCTGTCATAAGTCTGCAGCATAGGCCTTCATAGTTGGTACATTATGTGTGTCCAAGTTTCTGGCTCCCCACAGGAGCAACGTGGGTTTTCTAGGGTTCTGAAAGATGCTAATTTCGCATTGAATTCTCCTTGGCCTGTCAGCAAATAGGTTGTGAAGAGGCTGGGTTGAAACCAGGGTGGGGGCTTGGGGTACACCCTGTCTATGGTGGGCAGAAATTTCTTTGTAATTTCACCTTTGGTTGTGGCAGTCCATCGATCCTGCCATACCTGCTGTAAGTGCCTTTGTAGTCTGATTTTTTCTTCTTTCTGATTCGCAGCTGTGTTTACTGTAAAGCCAAGGAAGGTGCAGGGTTGTCCTTTTGCAATGCAGTGAGGGGTGCCGCAGCGAATAGCCTCTAAGTCCAGGGGGAGGGGCCCCTGTTAATACCAGTAGGGCAGGAGTGCTGGTGGTACAGCAGGCACGGGTAATGGTTAGAAGTACTGTCCATTTAGTGGCATCCAGTGTCCGTCGATTTACGGCAGTTACGGCTTTTTGAAACCAGGCCTAAGATTAGTTGTGTGTCATTCAACTTATACTCTAAAACAACAGCCTTGATTGAGATTAGTTATATGAGAATTTGGAAGTTTAAAAGAAAATTCCACCAATTGTCCTCCCTCAAGTTTCTCCTTTATAATTCAAGACAACCTTTTATTTTTTTATGTAAGGAATTTAAATGAGACAATTGCCCTCAGAGTCTGAATTCAGCTCATCAGTCAATTGTCTGATTAGCTACACTCGTGCTCCTGATCAAATAATGTTTTCACTATTCTTTAAGAAATGGTTATATCTATTTTTTTCTGGGATCGCTTCCTCGTAGGGTGCTCTAAGTGACGTACCTAACAATATGACAATATCTGGTGTAAGAAATAAATTTCAAGGTGTTCTTGAGATCAGGCACAGGGAAAACTCCTGGAGGCAATATAGGCCTCTGTGTCAACTTGTCTAATGCCAGGTAATAATAATTATGCAGATAACAAGTTTATTTGAACGATCTTATCATTTCTTTGAGTTGATATAATAGTAATAGTAATAGTGGCATGCAATGCAAGAAAGCAAGCGTATATAGCATCAGCCAAAAAAAAAAAAAAATTTTACGCAACCATTCCCTCTAAATGTTTGTCCAGTTCCTCCTTAAATTTATTGAACTTATCAACTTCCACAACAACAGATGGAAGTTTGTTCCAGCAGTTAACCACCCGCTGGCTAAAGGCAAATTTTCACACACATCTATTCTGCAGCTGTCTTTCCTCAATTTGAATTTATGCCCCCTTAGGTCCTTATCTGAACAAGTGGAAAAATCTCATCAGAATTCAGCGTGCTCAACCCATTCAAGGCCTTATGAACCTCAATTAGATCACCTCACAGGTGCCTAGTCTTCAGCTGCTACAATTTACAGAACTTAAGCCTCTCTTGGTAAGATGATCCCTTCATTTCCCCTCACCAATCTTGTTGCCTTTCTCTGTACATGCTCAAGCAAATCTACATCCTTCCTAAAATGAGGCCTCCAGACCTGTACGCAGTACTCAAGGTGTGGCCTGACCATTGCCTTATACAGAGGAACAATCACCTCCTTTTCCTTGCTAGCAAAATTCCTGTATATCATTGACAAAACCCCATGACCTCCTCTGGCAGCCTGTCTGTAGTGTAGTACCACACAGTTGGTACGTTCCTCTGGGATTACTTCTACCCAATGTAGTACTTTGCAATTGTCAATGTTAAATTTCTTCCATTCCATTTCTTCCACTGAGAAGTTGCCACTTCTCAGCCCATCTTCCCAAATTTTCTAGACCCTGTTGCAGTAGCACACTGTCATTAACAACCCTGCCAACCTTTGTATCATCTGCACACTTTGACACTAAGCCTCATATACCTTCATCAATATCATTGATAAATATAAAAAACAACAGTGGACCCAACACCGAACCCTGTGGGACTCCACTAATAACATTAGTCCACAAAGAGCAGCACCCATTGATTACCACCCTCTGTCTTCTCCCACTTAACCATCCTTTTATCCATTGTAGCAGCTTACCCTTAATACCATTCTGCTCGAATTTGTACAATAGTCTTCCATGCGCAACAGTGTCAAAAGCTTTCCTGAAATCCAAATATATGATATCAAAATTATTTTTTGCATCCAGTTCCCTTGTAACCACATCATAATATATATCCAATCAAATTTGTTTGACAAGACTATCCCTTAACAAACCCATGCTGTGTCTGAATTATTGCTGCAGTCTTGTCTAGATGATCCTGCAATGCATCTTTAACCAGTGACTCCATTATTTTACCCGGAACAGAAATTAAACTAACTGGTCTGTAATTACTCGTGTCACCCTTCAATCCCCTTTTGTGAATTGGGGATACATTTGCACATCTCCAGTCCATGGGGACCTCCCCCGAGTCCAAGGATGCTCTCATAATTATGGCTAAGGGTTTGCTTAGTTGCTTTGCCGCCTCCTTTAATATAACTGGATAGATCCCATCCACCCCAGGTGCCTTTCTTATGTTTAACTTCAACAATTTCTCCTCCACTTTGCTCTCAGTTATTACAAAATCATTTTAAGCACCCTGCTACAATTTGATAACCTTCTGGCATTTTCAATCCTTAATAACACCTCATGTGTGAATGTAGATGCAAAATACTCATTCAGTTTGTTTGCTATCTGAGCAGGATCATCAACAGTCGAACCATCGATATCAAGTGGACTAATCTGATTCATCCCCTTCCTTTTAGAGTTTATATAAGTAAAAAAAATCCTTGCTGTTTTTCTTAGCATCCTTTGCCAAAGATTTCTCGTAATCTGCCTTCGCCTGCCTAACCTCCTTTGTGACTTGATTACAGACTAGCTTATATCTGCCATAGGCTTCTGTGTTGCCTGATAATTTATATGCATCCCATGCATTTTTCTTCTCTGCCACGAGTGTCATTGGTTCATTTGACAACCATTTAGGACTAAACCTTAAACAATATTTCTTAATAGGTATGAAGCGATTAGTAGCTTCCACAATTAATTCCTTGAATGCTTCCCACTTAGAATTTGCTGTTGGTAACATCACCAGTTGATCCCACTGTAGAGAATTTAAAAACTGTCTGAGACCACTGTAGTCACCTTTACGGAAGCAGAAACCTAGGAAGCAGAAAAGCAGCTGATGGTAATTATATCTTTAAGTAAATCCCACATCAGTACACTGTTATTACTGCCACCTAGTGGTTCCTTTATCTGCAAATTCTTAATACATGAATGATCACTGCTGATAACCAGATCAAGAGTATTATCCTCTCTGATTGCCTCCAGAACATGCTACTGCATAAAACAATCATCCAATATCTTATCATTTCTCTGAATTGATTCAATTGAGAGCAAAGATAATGAAGGACTTGTGCCAGGTAAACCATTCTGCAGATTAGGGGGACAATGAGCATTAGCAGTGGCCAAAGATGCAAAATAACTAAAGCTTATACTGCATCAACAAAAAAAAAAAAAATAATAATAATAACTAGGGGGCTTTGCCCCCTGCTCGCTATGCTCACTTCTTTTGATAAAGTAAAATAAAATACTTACAAAAGCTTTTGACACCGTGTGTGTCTCTTTGCTATGAATACATAAATATGTTACATAGGGAAATCAAGCATGGTACTGCATGGTCATGTTAGATAAACATAGCGCAATACCACGCTTAAACAGAAGCTTGTTCTACCACAGTAAAACAAGCTTCTGTTACGTATTTTAGTACATGTTACATATTACACGTAACCTGCATCTCTCTTTTCCCACTGGCTGAACAAATATCACTAGGAGGAAAATTATTTTAATATATAGAAAGATAACAACAATGATACCTCCCACTTCACCTATTCATTCCCTCCAATAGTTTGTATAGTTCTCCCTTGAATTTATTTAAACTTTTAACTTCCACAACAACAGATAGAAGTTTGTTTCAGAAATCAACCACCTGCTGGCTAAAGACAAACTTCCGAACATCTATTCTGCAACCATTCTTCTTCAATTTCAATTTGTGCCCCCTTTTGTGTGTGTGTGTGTGTGTGTGTGTGTGTGTGTGTGTGTGTGTGTGTGTGTGTGTGTGTGTGTGTGTGTGTGTGTGTGTGAGAGAGCAAGAGGAAGGATCCTATCAGCATTGAGCTTACTCAATCCATTCAGCCATAAACACCTCAATCAGATCACCTTACAGGTGCCTAGTCTTCAATGATGAAATTTGCACAACTGAAGCTTTTCTTGCAAAGTGCACACCTTTGTTCTGCTCACCAATCTTGTTGCCCTTCTTTGTACTCGTTCCAGCTCTACATCCTAAAATGAGGCCTCCAGACTGGTATGAGTACTCAAGATGTGATCTGATCACTGCCTTATACAAAGGGATAATCACTTCCTTATCCCTGCTAGCAAAATTGCTGTATATCATTGACAAAACAACCCCAGGGGCTCATATCTGGTATGGGCTTGGCACACCCATGGTTGTTGTTGTTTGGTTTTTAGGAGCATTAGCAACTAAGGCCATATTGCTCCGGGATATGCGGTGGTCATTCCCTGACCTTTCCGCATCCTCCGTATTTGGTGGTGACAGGCTCGAACCCCGGTCTAATCAAGAAGCATGTGCTACGCACTGCTGCTCCTTCCCACCTGGCTACGGAGGCGCCTACACCCATGGTCCTGAGCTGGATATCATCATTCTTCTCTTTCTTAGTGATTCCTTTCTACTTCTCTCTCTCTCTCTCTCTCTCTCTCTCTCTCTCTCTCTCTCTCTCTCTCTCTCTCAGGGTAGGCACCTCCATAGCCAGGTTGGCAGGAGCAGCAGTGCATAGCACATGCTTCTTGATTAGACCGGGGTTCGAGCCCGTGATCACCAAATATGGAGGATGCAGAAAGGTCAGGGAATGACCACTGCATATCCCTGGAGCAATATGGCCTTAGTTGCTAATGCTCCTAAAAACCAAATAACAAACACACTCTCTGGGTAACTCAGAAATTTTTTTTTTTGCATGGCGCAGCATAAACTTTATATTATTATTAATAATAATAAAAAATAATAAAAAACCCCATGAGTTATCCTGGCATCTTGTTTTGTTCAGCCAAGCCCTTCATCACATCATAGCCAGCAAAACGCTATCATCCAGTACAGGGTCATGCTGACCAGCGTCGTAGAGATCACCACCTCCCCTTAATCAGGTCAACCTGCAGGTGCTCTGTTTACGTTGTCTCTCTGCAGTGGAGAACGACTACCCACTGGGGTACTTAAAAGAAGGGAAAGTTGTGCTATGCTAAATTTAACTGAATGACAAACTACGTCCTCATACAGTAAGAATTGATTTTATTGCCTGGCAGTCGAACACTTTACAAACTATATAGAGTTTTCAGTAAGTAATATACAGTGAAACTTCCCTTTAACGGACAGCCATGGGGAACGAGAATTTGTCCGTTAGAGAGAAGTGTCCGCTAACAAGAAGTCTGAGGGTGAAAAAAAAAAAGAAAGAAAGAAAAATCGTTAAATGTAAAATTAAATTAAAATATATATAGATTTTGAACAATATTTTTGTAAATAATATACAATTACATACACAAGAGATAAAGAAAAATCGTCAAACGTTTAATGTAAAATTAAATTATATACAGATTTTGCACAATATTTTTGTAAATAATATACATACAATTGTGCTATGCATATTATGACTTTATCTTAAGAAAAATACATACAGTAATCACTTATTTTCTTTTGCACCTTCTTCCGGCTGATAATTTTGTTTTCAACATTTGTTTGGAGTGAAGAAACCGTTGAAAGTCTTTCAGTATCTTCTTCAGCGGCGAAAAACATTTTTAAACGGTTGATTTGTATGAGCGCTTCTTCCATTTTCATCGGTGGTTCGTTGTTAATATGTTCTTCGACAGAATGACCTCCTTCCATTTCTTCATCCTCATGAGGAACTTCTTGAACAATATCGATGATAAGGTCGTTGATATCTAGAGCACCATCTTCTGTAGTGAGGTTCGAGTCTATATCTTTGTAGCCAGGGTCACTTGTAGCTGAAGTATCGTACATTATCAATAGATGTTGAAGTTCTTATTCTTCTTGTTGATCCACATTGCTGTTCACAACTTCAATTTTTGCGTTTGAGAAGCCAGACTTTACAAAACAGTTCACGACTGTTTGTTTTCTAATTGCGTTTACTGAAGAGGAAATCCATTGAATCACATCTAGGATGCTGATTTTCTTTTCAAGGTCACTCACACATGTTACATCGTTCATGTTTGCAATGAGATGTCTTAAAACACGCTTTCTGTAGTGAAGTTTAAAATTTTTTATTATCCCTTGATCCAAGGGCTGACACTCTGCAGTTGTGTTTGGTGGCAGAAAAACGATTTGAACGTTGGACAATTCAATGTGCGGGTGAGATGTAGCATTATTCACGAAAAGAATAATTTTTCTGTTTTGGTTAAAGTGACTTATCCATTCACTCATGATATCTCGTGCCATCCACGCTTTTTTATTAGACTACCAGTCAACATTCAAAAGATTCAACTTTATGCCCTTAAAACAACGAGGATTTTGTGGTTTTCCTATAACAAGAGGTTGTTCAAATTCTCCCAGCATATTTGTACACAATAGTACAGTCAAGCGTTCCTTGGAAATTTTTCTGCCCTGGCACTTTTCATTTTTTTAGACTCATTGTTTTTTTCAGGAAGAGCTTTAAAAAACAACCCTGTTTCGTCACAGTTGTAAATATCCTTAGCTTCAAAATCACGACATAAATCTTCCAATTTGATGGTTCACCCTGTTACAACCCCAGTATCAACAGATCCACCTTCACCACTTACGGTTTTCCAAGAAATTTTATGCTGAGTTTTGAACTTGTCTAGCCATCCCACAGAAGCTTTGAACTTATTTACTCCCATAGATTTTGCAACCTCCAAAGCCTTTTCCCTAATAATAGGCCAATTAATGGGAATTTTTTTAGAATGTGCGTGACAAAACCACTCATATGTAATATTGTCAATTTGAAGTCCAACAGTTTTTGGGAATGATTTTTGAACCTGATCATTTCCGTGCTGCCAAAATTGTTTGAGCAGTTCATTTTTTTCCTTTAGAATGTCGCTTACCTGCGTCTTCCCAATTTTGAATTTTGCAGCGAGATTGCGAACACTATTTTTTTGCCGATCATACGCATTAATGAGTTCGACTTTATCTTTTAAAGTTAAATGTTTACGAGAAGACACTGTGCACTTCACACGACACTGAACAAAACTGAAAACTGAAATTCAAAAGACAAAAGGCCGACCAAATTCCCCCCCCCTTGCACACACCGAATTCATCAGAAGTTTTACACGTGCCTTAAAATTCTTGAAAAAGGGTTTAGAACCGCGACGTAAACCTTGATAAAATGCAGAGAATCGGAAATAGAAAATAAACACACGATTGAGGCAATACGTGGAAGAAAAGTTCCTAGAAAAAGGGCCATGAGTTCGCCTGCTGTCCGTTATGGGGAGATCAAATTAAGTGCTAATGTAAACGAAACAGTGCAGATTGCCTGTCCACGTCCGTTACAGAGAATGTCCGCTAGACAGAAGCTGAAAACACGTTAAAACCAATAGAGGAGAGTTGGGGAATTTGAAAATGTCCGTTGTAGAGAGATGTCTGTTAAAGAGAGGTGTCCTTAGAAATTTCACTAATATATATATATATAAAAAAACTTGAGAAGCCTTCTGCCACAACGGAAGTGCTATTTAAACATTTGTTCGTTGCCAAGTTCTATCTCTTTAATAATAATTATTATTATTAAAATTTAAAAAAATTTTCCGATTTTCAATGGCCCCTGCAAAAGAGCCCTTGGGGAGTGCTGTTCTGGAAGATCGATTCCAAAGATTAGTGCCACAGCTCGAGCTATATACGTCTGCAGCCAGTGCAAAAGCAGCATCCCAAGTGCTGGGAATAACAATGCAGAGAGAGACAGCACTACAAGTGAGGCGACTCCGTAGCCAGGTGGGAAGGAGCAGCAGTGCATAGCACACGCTTCTTGATTAGACCGGGGTTCGAGCCCGTCACCACCAAATATGGAGGATGCAGAAAGGTCAGGGAATGACCACCGCATATCCCGGAGCAATATGGCCTTAGTTGCTAATGCTCCTAAAAACCAAATAACAACAACAACCACAAGTGACCTAATTTTTCTCACTCCTGTGGACTCATCTGTCGAGGAGCTACAATTAGGCGAAACTGATAACCCAGAAAATGGCAGGAAGCAAGACATTGAGACTACAAGAAACAGCAACCCTGCAGAGCTTCAAGAACAACCATATACACCTTATGACAATGCTACGGCGCTGGATCCAACTATCATGGACTGGGTCAAAATTTTCCGATGGGAACTGGAAGACCTTATGACTGACTCCAGTAATCACATAACTACAGCCCTGACAGGAAAGATAATTACCATCTAGTGAAAGATGGAATACTTATTGCTGAATATGCATACTGAATGCGAGAAGGCTGTGGCCAAATTAGAGGCTTATATGGAGGTACGAGGAAACCAAACGCAACAGTGCCCTCGTTCGTAAGCAGATGTACTGAGGACTGCTACCAAGCTGAGTAATGAGGCCTCTGGCTCAACAACCAAAAGAAAAACACTAATAAACACTACTCAAATTTAGTTATTCTAAAATCTATTGACAACCAAGAAATTAAGTCTAGAATACAGTCATCAATAAACTGAAGGAGCACTTTAAAACTACAAGAATTAAATTGATCAGGAAGATCCGAAATGTTGGGGTGCTGATTGAAACTGAAACATCAAAAGAAACAGAAGACATCATAAAAAATCCTGCCATCTCGACACTTGGCCTTACTGCAGAATAACCAAAGGAAAAAAGGCCCCTCAGTAATCATATTTGATGTTAGCAAGGACTCCACACCTATGCAAATCATTGAGGAACTATACTACCGTAACCTCCAAGTGTCTCACCCTGACTCGGCCCCAGAAGAAATTATTAAGAGAAAATTACATAAAAAGTCGAAGTCAGATAATAATGTCAACTGGGTGGTGGAGTTAACCCCCCCCAAGCATGGAATACAATAAAATATCAAGACAGAATATATATAGACTGGGGCAGCCATCGTTTTAAAGAACATATGGCTATCCCAAAGTGTTTCAACTGCTGCAGGTTTGGCCACACCACACACACGCACGCACTCAGGCGGAGTCAACCTGTGGGTACTGTGCCCAGAAGGGACATCAGTATAAGGACTGCCCCCAACAAAACCAGCGAGCCTGTCTGTGCAAACTGCAAAAGCTCAAAACTTTCTCATAATCACCCAATAAGAGACAACAGTTGTCCAGTTTATCTAAGTGCAAAGCGAGCACAACAAAGTAAAACCGATTATGGGCCTATGCCTTAAACAGTTCAACACCCAACAGATCAAATTCATCCAACTTAATGCACAGCAGGCCAAGGCAGTTCCAGACCAGCTAAAAGTAATTGCAAATGAGGAAAATATAGACATCATGATCCTTAAAGAACCTTATACCCATGCCAAGCAGGTGCGGGGTTACCCACTTGCATACAAAATAATCCAAGCAGATAATGAAACTCCCTGGGTGGCAATTGTAGTCAGAAACCCAGAAATCACCACCACCAAAATATCAAGTCTCTGCACATCCTGAGCAGTGTGCCTGCATGTCATAGGCCCCTTGGAATCTTTTATGTGGTTTCTATATATAACAGACCTAGAGAGGATATTCTACTAACAATAAACTATCTGGAAAACATAGCGGCCCTCTTTCCCAATGAGAAAATTATCGTGGGGGCAGATGTAAACTGCCGCTCTCCTGCTTGGTTTGTGGCACCTGCACCTTCAATTCATAGCTTACCATATTAAATAGGCCACACAATTTGCCAACATTCTCATCCACTCTCTGGGAATCAAATAACGATATACCTGGCTAGCAGATAGATGACCTGGATCACCTCAGACCACCAGGCCAAAACCTTCCAAATGTCTAGAATCCAACAGCAACCATTGAATACCAAACTCACACTGAACAGATTTAAAATAGAAAATCATAACTGGGACAACTTCATAGCAGCTCTGGACATCTCTGTCATGCAACTCCCGGTGGGGGACTGTAACTTGCTGGATCCAGAAGTGCACCAGAGAACTGTTACCAGGGTCATCACAAATGCCTGTACCACAACCTTTAAATGAAAAAATCTGCTCCCCAGCACTGTTCCCTGGTAGTCCCCAGAGCTGCAGTGCTTCCGCAGAGAGGTAAATAGTAAAAGGAAATCATGGCCGCAGCCAGAGGTGGTCTTAAGAGAATAATATAGAACAGCCAGGAACACTTATATGGCTCTAATCCACCAAAGGAAAAGGACACTTGGGAACATTGACTGGGAATGTTGACCCTTGGGGGGTGATATATAAAATTACCACCAATAAACTCCCCAGGGGAGAGGTTTTGACAACAAACTCTCACACCACAAGGCACAATAACTACTACCTGGGAGGAGTCAATTAATAATATACTGAATACCATTTTCCAGCCCCCAATCTCTGACCTCACACCAATACAAGCCCAACTGTGTGCCTCCAATGATTGCTACACCACATAGGAAACCGAAGAGCCCTTCACCCTGGAGGAACTTCATCGAGCAGTATTGAAACTCAAGGACAGGAAATGCCCAGGTCCTGACCTTCTGGAGCCCGAGATATACTTACTGCTGAACTTTTTCAACCACTGGCTGGCAAAAGGATCCTTTCCACTTGACTGGAAGACAGCTAATCTTTGACAACTTCTCAAGAATCCGAATAAACAGCCACAACAGCCAACATCATACAGATCAATCACCCTCCTAACTGTTCTCAGCAAATTGTTTGAGAGACTCATCTTCAGAATTCACAAGTATTATACAAACACAAACCTACAGGCCAATAACCAGTATGGATTCCGTCAGGGGAGCTCAACAGCAGATGCACTAAATAAACTGATAACATCTGCTCAATCCACATCTGAAAAATACTTCCTTGTAATTGCAGTTGACTTCGCCGGGGCATTCAACTCACTTTGGTGGCCGAGTGTCCTTGGCAGGATCAGGCAAGCACAGATTCCTCAAAATCTCTACTCCTGCATTAAAAGCTATCTATATGACAGATCTGTCAGTGTAGAGACTCCCTACTCCAGGGTGATCAGAAAGATCCACATGGGATGCCCACAGGGCTCGGTCCTAGGACCAACTTTCTGGAACATGGTCCTGGATGAGTTCCTAAATCAAGACCTTGGGCATGTTAAGTCCGAAGCCTATGCAGAAGATTTGATCCTTTCCATGCCTGCCAGCTCAAGGGCCCAGCTTGAAATTTCTGCTAACTGAGCACTCTGGCTCCTCCAGGAGTGGGCTAACCAGAAAACCTCGGCTGAGAAAACCTCTAGCTTCCTCCTGAAAGGGAACCTAAGCTCAACCAGACCACCGCAGATTAAGATCAATGGCACAACCATCAAGCACCACACACAATTTAAGCACCATTGTGTAATCTTGGACTCAAAACTGTCCTTCTTCCCACAACTACAGTATATCCAAAAGAAGATAAGAAATTACGCAGCAATTTCTTATTGGTGACAAGGGTCACCCGCAGGGACTGAGTTTTAAACCGATGTACCCTAGCCCTGTTTTACAAAGCAGTATTTATTCCAGCCATCTCATATGCATGGTATTTCAGAGACTGCTGGGAGCCATTGCGGTACAAGTAAACACATGGGTTGTGTTAGGGTAGCTAAGAATAGAAACAGGTGCAGGTATACTTGCATGTACACCAATGCTAGGAGTTTAGTAAATAAATTTGATGAATTTGAGGTATTGCTCAAAACATCAAAGGCAGATATTGTTGGGATATCAGAGACGTGGTGTCACACAGATATAAGGGATGCAGAACTGCAATTTGGGGAGTACAATGCATACAGGAAGGATAGACAGGATAGGAAGGGAGGGGGGGTTATGCTATTAGTTAAGAAACACATAAAAACCAAGGAAGTGAAGCCAGTCGACATCGCTGGACAGTGCAGTGTTGAGTCAGTTTGGTGTGACATAAGCATTGGGAGATCAAAATTGAGAGTAGGAGTGTGCTATAGGCCTAATGACTCTGATGAGTATAATAAGGAACTGTACAGGGAAATAGAGTGGGCCAGTAAATCAGAGAGTCTTATAATGGGAGATTTTAATTTCCCAGATATTGACTGGAATTTGGGGGCTGGTTACTCACACACTAGCAGGGCTTTTGTGGATTTATTGGATGATTGTTTTCTACATCAGCATGTTCGGGAGGCAACTAGAGGGAGTAATACTCTTGATTTGATATCAGCAGTGATTCTTCATGCATTAAGAATCTGCAGATAAATGAACCACTAGGTGGCAGTGATCACAGTGTGCTGAAGTGGGATATACTCAAAGAGATAACTACCATTAGGGGTAAAGGGAAGGGTTATTGCTTCCGTAAAGGCGACATACGATGGACTGAGACAGTATTTAAATTCTATACAGTGGGACCAACTGATGATGTTACCAACAGCAAATTCAAAATGGGAAGCATTCAAAGAACTTATCTTGGAAGCTACTAGGCTTTACATACCAACTAAGAAATATTGTTCAAGGTTTAGGCCAAAATGGATGTCAGATGAACTAATGAGGCAATATGGCAGAGAAGAAAAATGCATGGGACACTTACAAATTAACACATGACACAGAAGCCTATGATAGATACAAGTTGATATGCAACCAAGTTACAAAAGAGGTTAGGCAGGCGAAGGCAGATTACGAGAAATCCTTGGCAAGGGATGCAAAGAAAAACAGCAAAGAGTTCTTTACTTATGTAAACTCTAGAAGGAAGGGGATGAATCAGATTGGTCCACTTGATATTGATGGGTCAACTGTTGATGATCCTGCTCAGGTAGCTAACAAACTAAATGAATATTTTGCATCGACATTCACACATGAGGAGTTATTCAGCAAGGGGAATACCAGAGGTGTATTCAACTCTAGCAGTAAGCTACAGAATCTTGAAATAACTGGGAGTAAAGTGGAGGAGAAACTGTTGAAGATAAACACAAGAAAGGCACCCGGGGTGGATGAGATCTATCCAGTTATATTAAAGGAGGCAGCAAAGGAAGTAAGCAAACCCTTAGCCATAATTATGAGAGCTTCCTTGGACTCAGGGGAGGTACCCATAGACTGGAAATGTGCAAATGTGACCCCAATTCACAAAGGAGGATCAAAGGCTGACACAAGTAATTATAGACCTGTGAGCTTAACTTCTGTTCCAGGAAAATTAATGGAGGCACTGGTTAAAGAAGCACTGCAGGATCATTTAGACAAGACTTCAGTTATAGCTCAGACACAGCATGGTTTTGTTAAGGGGAAGTCTTGCCTGACCAACTTGATTGGATACTATGATGCAGTCACAAAAGAACTGGATGCAGGGAATAACTTTGATATTATATACTTGGATCTTAGAAAGGCTTTTGATACTGTTGCACATGGAAGACTGCTACACAAATTGGAGCAGTGTGACATTGGAGGCAAATTGCTGCTATGGATAAAGGGGTGGTTGAGGGGGAGAAGACAGAGAGTGGTAATCAATGGACACTGCTCACCGTGGACTAATGTTATTAGTGGAGTCCCTCAGGGCTCAGTGTTGGGTCCATTATTGTTTTCTGTATTTATAAATGATATTGATGATGGTATATCAAGCTTAATGTCCAAGTTTGCAGACGATACAAAGGTTGGCAGGGTTGTCAAGGACACTACTGACACTATGCTGCTGCAACAGGATCTGGAAAGGTTGAGCAGATGGGCTGAGAGGTGGCAAATGAAGTTTAACCTTGACAAATGTAAAGTACTACACATGGGAAACAGCAACCCCAGAGCAACGCATCAACTCTGTGGTACTACACTGACAGTGGTAGAGAATGAAAGGGACTTGGGGGTGGTTGTGCAGGCAGATATGAAGTTCTCTGACAGTGCAGACGGGCTGCAAGAGTAGCTCATGGAGTATTGTCAATGATATACAGGAATTTTTTCAGCAGGGATAAGGAGGTGATTAATCCATTGTATAAGGCAATGGTCAGGCCACACCTAGAGTACTGTATACAGGTCTGGAGGCCTCATTTCAAGAAGGATGTAGAGCTGTTGGAACGAGTACAGAGAAGGGCAACAAGATTAGTGAATGGAACAAAGGGGTGCTCTTACGAAGAAAGGCTTAAGTTTTGCAAATTAAAGTGTCTGGAGACTATGCACCAGCGAGGTGATCTGATAGAGGTGTATAAAGCCTTGAATAGTTTAAGCATGCTCAATGCTGATGGGATTCTTCCTGTAGCTCAGAAAAATCACCTGAGAGGGCATAAATTCAAATTGAGGAAAGACAGATGTGGGATAGACGTGCGAAAATTTGCCTTTAGCCAGCGGGTGGTTCGTTGGTGGAACAGACTTCCATCCCTTGTGGTGGAGGTTGATAGCCTAAATAAGTTTAAGGCTCAGCTGGACAGGTATTTTGAATGAACAGAGGGATGAAGTGGAAGTGGGTTTTTTTTTTTTTTTTTTTTTGGCTGATGCTGCATAAGCTTGCTTTCTTGCATCAAGTGCCTCTACTAATGCTAATGCTAATATGCTGCAGGGGTCTGGTATCACCAGGAAACTATTGTCACAAATGAGAAGAAATTAGGAGATGATTATCCCCTTGTATAAGGCAATGGTCACGCCACACATTGAATACTGTATACAGGTCTGGAGGCCTCCTTTTAAGAAGGATGTAGAGATGCTGGAATGAGTACTGAGAAAGATTAGTGAATGGAACAAAGGGTTGCTCTTACAAAGAAAGGCTTAAGTTTTAAAAATTACAGTGTCTGGAGACAAGGCACCATGCTCTGATTGAGGTGTATTAGGCCTTGAATGGTTTGAGCATGCTTAATGCTGATGGGATTCTTCCTCTTGCTCAGAATAATCGCCTGAGAGGGCATAAATTCAAATTGAGAAGAGAGAGAGAGAGAGAGAGTTGTAGGATAGATGTGCGGAAGTTTGCCTTTAGCCAGCGGGTGGTTGATTGCTGGGACAAACTTCCATCTGTTGTTGTAGAAGTTGATAGCTTAAATAGATTCAAGGCAGAACTAGACAAACATTTGGAACGAGTGGATGGGTGAAATGAGAAGGGATTTTTTTTTTTTTTTTTTTTTGTGGCTGATGCTGTATAAGCTTGCTTTCTTGCATCAAATGCCTTTACTAATACTAACTACATTTAAGTCAAAAAGATACTGAGTTCAAGTTCCCTATATCCATGCAGGGTACAGATCCTCAGAGATTCTGTACCGTGCACTAACAAAAAAAAAAAAAAAAAAAAAAAATAAAGATAAGGTCGACTACCAATGTGAATTTACTCTCTAGAAATAGAGAAAAACTGAAATTTTATGTTGTTAAAAACATTTTATGTTATCCAATCCACAACAGGTAAGAAAGCCAATTAAAAACTGGGGGAGAGTCATTCCTTTCCTCACATGCTATGGCTATTCTGTCACCTGTCCAGACAACTCCCTGATCAAGTGGACAACAACCTACCATTTGGCAAGATACCACTGTACTCCAACCAAATAACCTAAGTGGAGTCAAACAGAGTCCACAAGACCAGTATATCACCAGTACCTAGGCTATCATGGGATTTACTATAATAACCAGTCCAGATATCCAGAGCAACTGTACAACAGCCCAATAAGAAATTTTCCAATGTAATCACTGTACAGTGGTAAAGGTGGAGTGGAGTATTCTCAGAAGTTATGTGGAAGATTCATAAGATGAATTAATTTGTTATCATTGTTTCTTTTATGAGTGCGCTAACATCCTGTAGTGTACAATAAGAAACAGCCGTTCCTATAGCATCTTCAGACACCTTTTGTTTCCAGCCATCAGGACAGATGCATGTAAGAACTGGTTTGGTTTTATTTGCTGTTTTTATAACCTTTGATGCAACATGTGTAGGTCTCCAGCAGCATTGTAGATCATTTGTTTTAATTTCAGTTAAACATTCACTATTTTGGTTTATCATTGCTGAGTATGGTACGCACACTCCCACATTGAAATGTTTGATATAATATAATAATAATATTTATTTATAATTATATCTTCCAAGTGTGCAGTCATAACCATAATTGTATTATGCCTGTAGAAGAGTGTGTACACAGGCCAATTTTCACATGGGCTGAAAAATCTGGAATAAAGCATTGAGGAAAACTACACTCTCCACCTGAGATCAGCTAACAGCAGACTTAGACGAAGTGAAGAGCACTTCCAATTCCTCCATATAGTATATAATCATATACTATATACTAGAGGTCTGCATGGACGTGGGCTTGGCCCTTGAGCTGGGTAACACGAACGATGTTCGGGTGGGGTACAAATAATCAAAATGAATTGTTATTTCAAGCATTTCACGCTATTTCTTTCTTTCTTTTTTTTTTTTTAAATATTTTTTTATGTGTTTAAATTTTTAAAGGTTTTTTAGAAAAAAATGTGTATTATTAGTGTGTTGGCACTTCACCAACATCTCCAAAATTCACTGAAATTAGTACTCTTTCATGGAAATAACCTGCCAGCAGTGCAAGCTCCAAAAGAAATTTTAGTGCAGCCGGATTAGCAGTGTAAGAGCGTCGAAAGTAGCAATAGTGTCGACACTATTTTATTTCTGCACAACAATTTGCAATAAAAAGCACATGAAGAGAAGGTGGCTGGTACAGTTAGATATCGATATTCATTTTGGAATTATATTAAGTATGTTAAATTTAAATTTTATTACATTTTATTTTTTAAAATTAATATTGATAATTATTATTGTTTATAATTATTAATATTGAATTTTGAATATGAAAGTTTATTTCTTTATTATTATTATGAAACTTCAGAAACTAATGCTAGCGATTTTATTTATATAAAAATTTTCAGTCAGGCCGGGCCATCTAGACTTCGGACCAGGCTGGATTAAGTGGGGAAAGCTGTTGTTATTTGTTGTTATTTAGTTATTTTGGAGCATTAGCAACTAAGGCCATATTGCTCCGGGATATGCAGTGGTCATTCCTTGACCTTTCTGCATCCTTCGTATTTGGTGGTGACGGGCTTGAACCCCGGTCTAATCAAGAAGCGTGTGCTACGCACTGCTGCTCCTTCCCACCTGGCTACGGAGGCGCCTGTGGGGAAAGCTTTTACATAATATTACTACCCGCTACTTACTCTACAGAATCAACGTTAGTGACCAAGTTAGCATCATTTAGGAAGTGACTATTTCCGTCTCTTAGCACAAACGATGTAATATTTTATTCTCATGGCCACTACTTACTCTACTGAATCAATGTTAGTGACAGAGTTAGCACCATTTAGGATGTAATGTCATTTCTGTAAGAAAATTTCGTTACCAATTGGTTTTGCATCAGTCCGAAAATGTAGTAGGTGATGCCAAATACGTTTTCACATTAAAAAAAAAAAAAAGTTTATGTTTTCTTCATCAAACCCTGCTTTGCAATTATATAACTATGCTGATTCTCATACCAAAAACTGAAACTTTGCATTTTAGACCTGTGCAGCTTTGGGATCTCCTTTCAGTCACTCGGGAGCACTTAAGATACAAGTTGACAAATACTTGAATTATACTGTAATTCTAGGTTGCAGCTGATTGTAAGAGCTGATATTTCATTATGACTTTCCTTGCAAATGATTGTTGCTCTCTTTCCATATGTTTTGTGATTTTGTTTTGTTTCAGGAGAAGAGAACCAGTAAATAATTATTTTAATGATATGGATCCAATTGGTAAGAATTCAAATTTAGCTTGCCAACTCAGTTCACACAAACAGTTTACAAAACAATTAAAGTAAATTCAAAATGATTATTCCCAAGTTGATTCAGCAGAATAAGAAAGAGTGGTAAAGGCGAAGTGGTGTGTTCCCAGTAGTTATGTGGAATAGATTCAAAGAATTAATTTGTTATTGTTGTTTGTTTATGGGGCATCAACATCCAAAACCAAATTACTCTAGTGTATTATGTCTGTACTAATATGCGTTCATGGGCTGATTTTCATGATATGTGAACTGAAAATCCTTGAATAACTTGTGGGGAACCCTACTCCCTAGAATTAATTTGTCTAATTTAAGATGAATATAACACTGTTATACAGTGTTATATTCATCTTAAATACATATATCACCAATTCCTATATGTTGATATTCTACCAACATATATAAATTGGTTGTTGTTGTTGTTATTTGGTTTTTAGGAGCATTAGCAACTAAGGCCATATTGCTCTGGGGATATGCGGTGGTCATTCCCTGACCTTTCCGCATCCTCCGTATTTGGTGGTCATGGGCTCGAACCCTGGTCTAATCAAGAAGCGTGTGGTATGCACAGCTGCTCCTACAAATTGTTGATAGTATCTGCTGTCATCAACATACAATATCACTTGATTGTTCTGAGCTTGCTTCATAACTCGTGTCACAAAACATCAAAGAAAAAATAAAATAATAAAGCTGAAAGTAGATACTGTTGTTTGAACATACCTGTCCAGGAGTATCTGTAAATGCATTCTCAAGGAACCTAGAAAATACTGGTCCAGGAGCAACTATTGTAACTGAAATACCCGTTCTGGCCATTTCTGTTCTAAGACACTCAAAATATCCCTTCAATAAAACAAAATTTGAGCGAACTCAAATCAAACAACATAATTTAAAACATATGCTTTTTTTCAGAGAAATATATATATATATATATATATATATATATATACACTTATACTTCATTGATTAGTTAGGTATTACTTATTAGTAGCAATATGGAAAAGCTCACAGTCTTATAAGTTGAGAGATCAATGCCTTTTTATTAGACTTAACAATTTTTTTTTGTTACCTACACTATAAAATATGGATTTTGGTACTACTACTATAGTTAAATAGTGTGTGTGTGTGTGTGGGCATGCACAAATATCACTATCCAACAAAAAATATTTTTTTTGTCCCTCCGCAATGAAAATATGTGATTCTGGAGGAAATAAACATGTTGTTTCCAAAAATTACCATAAAAAGTCTCTATCATATCTACATCAAAAGACGTACCAATGTTTAATGTTAAAATAAAGGGATATATACATATAATTCAAGTTTGTAACACAAGTGTAAAAAAAATATTATACATTCTCTATAACTCATTCAACTCTGGAAAAAATATCAGAAATCATAGTGAAATAGTTATATTTCAATAATACTAATCAGAATACCTGTAGTCCTTAAAAAGTTTTGCTACTAAGGGATTTTCTCTTGTATTCTTGCTTACTCTCCCTCAACAAGGAACCAGTAGTAATCCTCCATCATTACAGGATCCTAGTGACCTTGGTACCACTTTTCTATTGTATCAATGACATTTGAAAGCCCATATTTTTGTAGCATTCGAATAAATTAGACACCAACATTTCATAGTTTTCTTCTTTCCTATTTCCCAAAAAACCATATACCTTAAATGATCGCCAAGCTGCCAATTCAACCTCCTTTAACTGGCTTTCAGACACATTGTCTTTCTAGAGTTTCCTAATTTGGGATCTTACAAAAATTCCTTCTTTAAGTTTGGCATATGTTAAATTAGGAAACACTTCAAGTATGCAAATCTGTTACCTTCTTTATCTAGTCCAAGATGATCTTGGATCATCAATCCAAGTTTCATGAAAAATTTCGTGTGCAGGGGTGGAAAAAGAACCTGGTTTGATTGCACTAAAAATATATTTCCCATTACATTGTTCTGGTATGACTAGTCCCGCTTGTCCCAATGTTACAACATAATGTTCTTCTGTCGCACAGCTGTCCCACAAACACAAAAAAACAACAATATTTTGTGAAACCCCCCTGCAAAACAACAAGCAAACCAATAACCATAAGATCACTGTATATGTTCCAACCATAATCCTGGTATTTTATAGCATGCAGAACTTAGACATGTTTTCATGACTTTCTTTAAGTCCAACTGAATTAAACACAGGAGCTGATGGAAATGTGTTGCCATTATGAAGCAAAACTGCTTTTAAATTTAATTTTGAGGCATCTATGAATAAATGGCATTCATCTGACTTATGCACAACACCTAGTTCTTTCAGAAGTCCAATAATGTCTTTGCAAAAACACATACTGTCCTCCATAGCAATATATTTTGAAAACTTTTCAAAACACTGAAATCTTTGTTCCTTCTGCGAGTATACCACTGCTGTAACCTGGATCCTAACAGTTCAACTTGTTCTTTCGGCAAATTTAAGTCTCGAACCAAATCATTCATCTCATCTTGTTTGATTAAATGTACCTCACTACCTGAACTTATTGGCTGATAATTGACATCTTGTGAAGTGGTAAGATGGCCCTCGAAAGTTGGAGGGCCACACCCTCCTACTCTCGAGGGGCTGTTTATGTTTGGGGATAGATTTACAACCCTGAGAACATGTCACAATTAATTAATACTTGGAAAACCTTGGCACAGCATACAAAAATCCTCACCAAAAATGCTAAGTGTGCACTCTTCAAATTGTATATTGTTGGATCAGAATTTGAACCTAAGAACCAATCACAGATAGAAGTCTGATTATGTTCATCAAAAGAAAACTGAGGTCAGAATCGATTGCTAAAATTAAGGGAATTAGCTTATATCTGTTAAAATAAATCAGCATCATACATTACTGGCTAGATTATGCAAAAATTGGCATATCTGGTAAAACGTAACTCCCTCTATATTTAATAACTGTGACATGATGTGAAACTATCATGGTGATTTTCGAAATCTATGCATAAAAATTGGTTAAAAACAGCACTTAAGTTCTTGGAGGTAAAAATCGTGTTTGTTAGTGTATTTTATTATATATATATATATAAATAATTGCAGAGAATGAAAACACCTGGGGCAATTGTGCAATCAGACATGAAGTTCTCAGAGCAGTACAGATGGGCTGTTACGACAGCTCATTGGGGTTTGTCAATGATATCCAGGAATTTTACTAGCAGGGATAAGAAATTGATTATCCTATTGTATAAAGCAATGGTTAGGCCACATCTTGAGTACTGCATACAGGTCTAGAGGCCTCAATTTAAGAAGGTTGAGGTTCTGTTGGAATGGGTGCAGAGAAGAGCAACAAGATTAGCATTAGCTGAAGCATATGATGCAAGAAAGCAAGCTTATATAGCATCAGCCAAAAAAAAAAAAAAAAAACTCTTCCGATTTCACCCATCCAGTCATTTCAAATGTTTGTCTAGTTCAGCCTTAAATTTATTTAAGCTATCAACTTTCACAACAACAGATGGAAGCCTGTTCCAGCAATCAACTACACGTTGGCTAAAGGCAAACTTCACATCTATTCTACAACCGTATTTCCTCAATTTGAATCTATGGCCCCTGTGCCTAGTCTCCAGATGCTGCAACTTGCAGAACTTAAGCCTCTCTTGGTAAGAGCATCCCATTGTTCTTCTCATCAATCTTGTTGCCCTTCTCTGTACTCATTCTAGCAACTCTAGATCTTTCCTAAAATGAGGCTTCCAGACCTGTATGCAGTACTCAAGGTGCAACCTGACCATTGCCTTACACAAGGGGATAATCACCTCCTTAGCCCTGTTAAAAAAATTCCTGTATATCATTGACAAGACCCCATGATCTATTCTGGCAGCCTGTCTACACCGCTCAGAAAACTTCATATCTGACAGCACAATTACCCCAAGTCTCTTTCATTCTCCACTACCACGAGTGTACTACCACATAGTTGGTACATTTCTCTGCGGGCGCCTCCGTAGCCAGGTGGGAAGGAGCAGCAGTGCGCAGCACAAGCTTCTTGATTAGACCGGGGTTCGAGCCCGTCACCACCAAATACGGAGGATGCGGAAAGGTCAAGGAATGACCACCGCATATCCCGGAGCAATATGGCCTTAGTTGCTAATGCTCCTAAAAAAAAACCAACAAAACAAACAAACAAACAAACATTTCTCTGGAGGTTACTGCTACCCATATGCAATACTTTGTATTTGTCAATGTTAAACTTCAGTTGCAACTTGTCAGCCCATCTACCCAGTTTTTCCAAATCCTGTTGTAGTAACATACTGTACTGTCTTTACTGTGATTAACAACCCTGCCAACATTTGTATATCTGCAAACTTGGACATTAAGCCCGATTTACCATCATCAATATCATTGATAATTACTAGTGTGTGGGTTGGTCACTCACACACTAGTAAGCCTGTTGTGGATTTATTGGATGATTGTTTTCTGCGGCAGCATGTTCGAGAGGCAACCAGAGAGGGTAATACTCTTGATCTGGTTATCAGCAGTGATCATTGGTGTATTAAGAATTTGCAGATAAAGGAACCACTAGGTGGCAGTGATCACAGTGTACTGATGTGGAATTTACTTAAAGATATAATTACCATCAGGGGCAAAGGAAAGGGTTTTTGCTTCTGTAAAGGTAAGTACAGTGGTCTCAGACAGTTTTTAAATTCTGTACAGTGGGATCAACTGACGATGATACCAACAGTAAATTCTAAGTGGGAAGCATTCAAGCAATTAATCGTGGATGCTACTAAAAGTTTCATACCTATTAAGAAATATTGTTCAAGGTTTAGGCCTAAATGGTTATCAAATGAACTAATGAGACTCGTGACAGAGAAGAAAAATGCATGGGATACATATAAATTATCAAGCGACTCAGACGTCTATGGCAGATATAAGCTAGTCTGAAATCAGGTCACAAAGGAGGTTAGGCAGGCGAAGGCAGATTACGAGAAATCTTTGTCAAAAGATGCTAAGAAAAACAGCAAGGATTTCTTTACCTATACAAACTCTAAAAGGAAGGGGATGAATCAGATTGGTCCACTTGATATCGATAGTTCAACTGTGGATGATCCTGCTCAGATAGCAAACAAACTGAATGAGTATTTTGCATCTACATTCACACATGAAGAGTTATTAAGGTTTGAAAATGGCAAAAGGTTATCAAATTGTAGCAGGGTGCTTAATGATTTTGTAATAACTGAGATCAAAGTGGAGGAGAAATTGTTGAAGTTAAACATAAGAAAAGCACCTGGGCTGGATGGGATCTATCCAGTTATATTAAAGGAGGCGGCAAAGCAACTAAGCAAACCCTTAGCCATAATTATGAGAGCGTCCTTGGACTCAGT
Organism: Mastigoproctus giganteus; assembly: GCF_048544385.1. Lineage (NCBI taxonomy): Eukaryota > Metazoa > Arthropoda > Arachnida > Uropygi > Thelyphonidae > Mastigoproctus > Mastigoproctus giganteus. Next base: position 189,043,165 of record NC_143580.1, read on the forward strand.
GGAGGTTCCCATGGACTGGAGATGTGCAAATGTATCCCCAATTCACAAAGGGGGATCGAAGGGCGATACGAGTAATTACAGACCAGTTAGTTTAACTTCTGTTCTGGGTAAAATAATGGAGTCACTGGTTAAAGATGCATTGCAGGATCATCTAAACAAGACTGCAGCAATAATTCAGACACAGCATGGGTTTGTTAAGGGAAAGTTTTGTCTGACAAATTTTATTGGTTATTATGATGTGGTTACAAAGGAAGTGGATGCAAAAAATAATTTTGATATCATATATTTGGATTTCAGGAGAGGTTTTGACACTGTTGCGCATGGAAGACTACTGTACAAATTCGAGCAGAATGTATTAAGGGTAAGTTGCTACAATGGATAAAAGGACGGTTAAGTGGGAGAAGACAGAGGGTGGTAATCAATGGGTGTTGCTATTAGTGGCGTCCTATAGGGTTCGGTGTTGGGTCCACTGTTGTTTTGCATATTTATCAATGATATTGACGAAGGTATATCAGGCTTAGTGTCGAAGTTTGCAGATGATACAAAGGTTGGCAGGGTTGTTAATGACAGTAATGGCAGTGTGCTACTGCAACAGGATCTAGATAATTTGGGCAGATAGGCTAAGAAGTGGCAACTGAAATTTAACCTTGACAAATGCAAAGTACTGCATATGGGTAGAAGTAATGCGAGAGAAACATACCAACTGTGTGGTACTACACTTATGGTGAAACAAAATTAAAAAGACCTGGCGGTAATTGTGCAGTCAGATATGAAATTTTCTGAGCAATGCAGACAGGCTGCCAGGGCAGGTCATGGGGTTTTGTCAATGATATGTAGGAATTTTGCTAGCAGGGAAAAGGAGGTGATTGTCCCTTTGTATAAGGCAATGGTCAGGCCACGCCTTGAGCACTGCGTACAGGTCTGGAGGCCTCATTTTAGGAAGGATGTCAATTTGCTTGAGCGTGTACAGAGAAGGGAAACAAGATTGGTGAGGGGAATGAAGGGATCCTCTTACCAAGAGAGAGAGAGGCTTAAGTTCTGCAAATTGCAGTGGCTGGAGAGTAGGCAGCTGCGCGGTGATCTGATTGAGATGTATAAGGCCTTGAATGCATTGAGCACGCTGAATTTTGATGGGATCCTTCCATTTGTTCAGATTACAAACCTAAGGGGGCATAAATTCAAATTAAGAAAAGACAGATATAGAATAGATGTGCAGAAATTTGCATTTAGCCAGCTGGTGGTTAATTGCTGGAACAAACTTCCACCTGTCGTGGAAGTTGATAGCTTAAATAAATTTAAGGAGGAACTGGACAGGCATTTGGAGGGAATGGTGTGATTTTTGTTTTTGGCTGATGCTGCATAAGCTCATACACTTGCTTTCTTGCATCACATGCCACTACTACTATTACTACTACTTTGCTCCTGATTGCCTCTTCTCACTAATGTTTAAAAGTGCAATTGGCTGATAATACAGCGCAAGGTATACACTGAATGGCCTCTTTATTAGGTACACCATCCTTTTCATGAAATAGAACTCTTCTTAAGTAACAGCATCACATGTTTGTATCATGCAACATAAAGCAGGTGGGCAGCTGAACAAGTGGCTGTATATGTTCAATTCAGTTCAGAATCGGCAATCCTGATGGTATTTTCATACATGATTGTGTATTGAGATTGTTTCAATAATTAAATAGCATCCAACCAATAGCGATTCTGCATTCAAAAACAGCTCATTGGTGAGAGAGACTGGCAACACTTGTGTAGGGTAACAGAAAGCTACAATCAATCAAAAAACAATCGAGAGTAATAAAACAGTTGCAACCAGTGGTAAACAAAGAAGCATTTCAGGATGCACAACTTGTCATGTTTTGTCAAGGATGGTGTATCGCAGCCAATGGCTGAAAGAGGTTCCACCCCTGTTAGCAAAAACACAAGAAGGTATGGATATAGCACATCGACACTTGAAAAAGACTGCATGGTTTGATGAATCCTGGTGCTTGCTGCTTCATGCTGATGGAGTACCAAACTGTGATGAAAACAGCATGAGTCCAACAATACAGGCTGGTGACATAATGGTTTGGAGAGTTTTTTTGTGATGCATGTTGAGCCCCTTGATAGTGTAGAGAAATATTTGATGCCATGGGTTATCTGTAAACTGTTTCTAACCAGGAGCATCCTTTCATAGCTGCAGTATATATATTTGCAAATGGGTTCTTCCAAAAGGATAATGCAATGTTCAAGACCAGAACTGTACTGAAGTGGTTCCAGAAACATGAGTGTGAATTCAGCCTGCTGTAGTGACCTCCCCAGTCACTACATATCAATTGAACTGTGCACCTTCAGGATGAAATGCAACAAGCTCTTCAGAGTAAAGACTGCATATGGGTAGAAGTAACGTAATCCGACTGTAATCCAATTTGCAGCTAAAGGCTGCAACTGAGTCAACATAGATCAACATCCTTGTGGCATGAGATTTTGCTGAGTCCATACCAAGATGAAACCAGGCTTTCTGAGGGCAAAGAGAAAACCTACTCACCATTAGGTAGGTTAACCTAATACAATTGCCGCTTAGCATATGCATTTTTGTATGGAAAACCAAAAACTAGTTGGTTTCATATCTCTAGCTTGCCTGATAAATTGTTTTATACTTGTATTACATGGCAATATTAGGACTTACACTGCATATAAAGGCACTGGTTTTGGTTTTTTTTAGAAGCATTAGCAACTAAGGCCATATTGCTCCGAGATATGCGGTGATCATTCCCTGACCTTTCTGCATCCTCCGTATTTGGTGGTGACGGGCTCGAACCCCGGTATAATCAAGAAGCGTGTGCTACGCACTGCTGCTCCTTCCCACCTGGCTACAGAGGCGCCTATATATAAAGGCACCTGATGGTGTTTCGTGGTCCTAGTACACTTCTCTACAGCCATCAAAGCAATGAGAAAGTGTTCTGTGTCAATTGTTAAGGGGAGAATCTAAAAGCCTTTACTTTTATTCTTGTATGCATGGGGGTATCCTGTTGGTAAAAATGGCTATTGGCGGAAATATGCTGTGGTATTTACATTTCAGTTCATTTTTTCTCCTTGTTATTTTAAGTGGAACATTATCAAAGTGACCTTGTAGATGACCATGTTGGTAATTTAATTGTGCTTAAATTTCTTATTTCTAAATTTAACTATTGTGCTAGGGAACAATGAATAGATTAGAATAAAATAACACAGTCGATAAAAAATATGTTAATTGAATAGAGAAATTTTCAAAAGTAGGCAGCAGGGCTGCCAATGCATTCTCCATTTCTGTGCTTGGATTTTGTAATTTATTTTGACAATTTGTGTTTGGTTAAATTTATCATCTAAAAATTGGAAAATCCAAAACCAGAAATATCTAGGTCCCAAAGTTGTTGGTTTTTTTGAATACTGCACCTGACATAATGCTATTCCAAAATGTCCTGATGCACAGATGAATTTTTATTGAGCATTTGGAATTGACACAAAAAATTATAACAGGGTGTCCACAAACCTCCTTTACAAAATTGAAACCACCTCCAAGTGATAGAGGATATATTCACATTTTTATTCACCAACCAGAATAATGTGTGTGCTATAACAGATGGCAACATAATTGAAAAACTGTGATCATGGCAGAATGTAATAACTGGCATGTACACAACGAGTTGTTGCAAAGTATATGGACTTTTCTTCTTTGGAAAAGCTACTGTCAAAGGCATCATCTATCTGGACAAATTGCAGAATTTCCTTATGCTCAAACTACAGGATGACAATGATGGCGAGTTGATTTTCCAACAAGATGGGGCTTTGCCACATTATCACAATGGTGCACTATGGCCACAGATGCCGATGCACCTAATAAATCCCCAAACAAACATTATCACAAAGAAATTTGTGAAAACTTGAACACAGTGTTTCCTGAGAAGTAAACTGGAAGAGGAGGACTGAAACTATAGCTATGCAATTTCAAATTAGGCATTTGTCTGTCTGAAGTTCTACTCCCATAGGTAAAATAAACATTTACAGTTTTATGTGCTCTATTTCTGAAAGATTTGTTATGGCTTTTGCATACATAATGACAGGAAAAGGAAACACAATATTCAGTCAAGATGGATGTTAATCTGTGGGAAGTGAGAAATGTTTCAAAAATGAAACATACATTTTTTTCTTGCAAATACTTCAAAAAAAAAAATTTTTTTTTTGAAGATTTTGTATGCATAATAAGCAGAAATACATGCACATGCATCCATTTAAAATTTTGCACACTTAACAGTCTTTTCAACTGGAAAATGGACAGGACTAACTAATAGATTGTTATAATTTTATATCTAAAATATATATTTTTTAATTTTTAGTGCAATTAGTATTTTTTTTGATTTTTTAAATATAGCAAGTAAAAATAATAATAAAAAATAGCATTTTTTTAAATTTCATTATTTATTAAAAAATGAAAAGTTACATACAATAAGTATTGCAAACCACTCAGAAAAGATCAGACATTGGAAATGTCAAAGCAGAATTTTTTAAAAAAAAATCAAAAAAATCCAGAAATTAAAAAGGAAATTGGCACCAGTCAGGTGCTGCACTACCATTTTTGTAACCCTGGTTCATCTCACAACTGCCAAGTTAATGAAAGAGATGAAATCTATTGAAACTGTCTGACCACTGCCCCGAAAATTTCATAATTTTAACAGATGCTCATGTAGCTAAACTGAGAATTTTGAGGAATATATATAAATGTATACAGTAACAGTGAAAAATAATGTTATGTTTTAATGGAAAAGTTTAGAAATATGTTAAAAAAATACATTAGAAATATATTATGTTAAATACTTTGGCAAAACACATAATATGTTGAAATTCATAGATACAATATTGAAAACAAAGGATGTACCCCTTCTTCATTATTACATAGTGAGTACACATTATCTTTTTCACACAATTCTTGTTGGTTTTTAGAAGCATCAGCAACTAAGACCATATTGCTTTGTTGTGTATTATGGCTACTGTACCCCTTACAAGTTTGTGCTGACACACTAATTTGCATATTTTGTGGGCTAAAAATATAAAACTCGTGGGGAAACCCAGCTTCCTCTGCCTCATACTGACTAACTACAGCTTTGATTCAAGAGACATTTAGAAATTTCTCTAGTCATTAACAGGATTTGAATCCAAAGCTCCCCAAATGAGTGACAAGTGTCACAGAGAACTTTCAAGATTACACTGAATGTACAAATAAACAATGGACATCCGAAATGCAAACTAAAACTGGCATACAAATAATATTCTTTTCCACAAAATTTAAAGAACTTTAAAAAATTAAGAATTAAAAAGTAAGATTTAAAATTAAACATAAAATCTGCATGAGATACTTTTCCAGAAGCATCCAGAACTGATATGATGTGAATGACGTGATTAAATGAACTGACAAAATAATGAAATTGAAATACAGCTGAATTACTTTTTAATGCCAGCAAACAGATGATTAAATTTTATTTCTTAATTCCATTTTAAGATATTTATTTTTTTTTTTATTTCTTTAAAATCCAATTAAAAAGAATATTATTTGTATTTTAATTTAAGTTTGCACTTCCTGTGTCTTTTATTTGTATAATTTTAACTTCCCACTATCTGTAAAGGGTGCTTTAGTATTTTAGTAAATAGCAAGCTTGCTATTTACTTTTATTTTTTTGTTTCTCAATATATTTCTAATAGTTTTCATTCTGTTTCAGCTACATGTGAACATCTGTTGAAAGGATTAAATTTTTATGAATAATGGTCAAATAGTTTAAATGAATTTCATTAAAAGCAATACATTTAATGCATTTAACAGATTAAATTTTTGCTATGTAAGGCACCTTGGAAATGTCCACTCACCCAACCAGCTGACAAACCTTGGCCCAGCAACTATAACTTCCTATGTGCCTTCATGGATCTATTAACAAACAATATGCATTCTTCAGTAGTAGTTTGTATGATTTTACCTATTTATGGTTCACCAAAGTCATCCAACCTTTAGCCAAAAAATCTGATATGTATATAAAAAAAAATAATAGAATAAGTTGAATATAAATGGGTCCAGTCAATTTAATTTTTAAATTTATGAATTTTATCTATTTATTGTTCACTGAAGTCATCCTACCACTGTCCAAAAAATCTGATACATATAAAAATAAAAAAAAATTAAATATAAATGGGACTAGTCAATTTAAGTTTCAAATATTATTTATCAATATAAATAGGTTGAGACAAAATATGAAGGTGACAAAGCAGTTAAGACAACTCTCTGAGGTGGAGGGCAAGGGTAAGAATAGAAGCAAGACAAATCCAAACAGGAAAACGGCAGAAATGCAAGTTTAATGAGGAGTGTGAAAATTATTTACAAAAAACACTCTCAAGAAAATAAGCATATCATGAAGGACTGAACAAGGCATTCTTGAGATCACTTCTTCACAGGATGCCCAAAACTGTAAGATGTCACAGAGACTATGTTTTCATTAACTTGAATTGGAATTATATCTGAGCTAATATTAATTATATTTACTATTAAATTCAAACATTTTTAATTGTCAAGGACTTACATGTAATGCATGCTTTGAACCTGTATAAGATGCAGATCCTGGGACACCTGGCAAACAAGCAAATTTATTATCTCAGTATTTTTGAAAACTGGATAACAGAAATACTTTTAAGTTGTCATAGATATATTTAAGCCTTTAAGTAAAGATAACTCTCATGTTACATCTATAATGACAGATTTTTAACAATTATGGTTCTGTTGAATCATGTTTTTTTATTTTTTATTTTATTTTTTTGGTAGTTGTTGCCGCATCAGCTTCTGTGGCCATAATGCACCTCCCAAGGTTTTTGCAGTACTTTGATCCAAACCGAGGTGGGATTCGAACCCGCGACCTTTGGGTTGACAGGCAGGCACATTACTCACCCGGTTAGCCCAGTCAGCCGTTGAATCATGTATGATTAACCTAAATATTCTAGGGAAATTTTATCTTAGCCATGACAATTTATAAGACAAAATCGGTAATAAATATTATTCAGAGAAATAATTTTTATTTATTGTAATAAATATTTCAATTACTAAAATTAGTAATATTTATAATTAATATTTATTTATTATGTTAATTTATTGTGCAGCATCCATATAAACTGAGAATTATAAAACCTCAAGCTTTGGAAGGTAGTAACTATTGTGTATAAGTAGAGCAAATACATTTTTCTGTATGTAAAATTTGCACATAAAAAGCATTCTGCATCTCATGCTGTGAAGCATATCACCATAGTATAGTAAGCTGCCTCACTTTTTGCCTTGAGCTGTATCAAGCAAGATAAAATCAATTCATTGCATGACAGTTCGGTGTATGTGACAATTCAATGCATGACAATTTGGTGAAAGACAGTTGGTAGCTATGACAATTCATTGAATTCTTTGAGATAATTTGGTGTATGGCAAAGCAAGACAGAAAACGCAAACTTTTACATGCCATGATGTAAATGGTGAATTTAGTGATCACAATAACGTTCTTAATATTTTATATTTTTGATGGAGCTTCTATCAAAAAAAAGGAGAAAAAGGAGAAAAAAGGAGTTACTATCAAAAGAAAGGAGAAAAAGTTTTTAAATGCACATTCTCCTTTTTTTTAGGAAAGCCTATTAAAAGTGCTATGGATAGCTTAAAGACTGGAATACAGAGAACCTTGTTTGCACTTTACTTTCACTTCTATAAGTTGCATTTTTTTGGAGATACGCATCAGGGAGTTAGTAGTAGTATATTAGTAAAGGCATATGATGCAAGAAAGCAAGCTTATATAGAATCAAAAAATAAATAAACCTACACATATCAACCATCCGCACCCTCTAAAAACTTGTCTGCTTCTTCCTTGAATTTATTCAACTCATCCACTTCCACAACAAGAGATGGAAGCCTGTTTCAACAATCAACCATCCACTAGTTGAAGGCAAACTTCTGCGCATCTATCCTACAATCATCTTCCCTTTACCTCAATTTATGCCCCCTCATGTGTAGTCTCAGCAAGTGGAAGAATACCATTAACATTCAGCTTACTCAATTCACTGCTCAATATTGCTCCTTAATAATTGTCCTTACTCAACCTTAAACACCTCAATCAGATATCCCTATAGGGGCTTGTCTAGAGATACTCCAATTGCAGAATTTAAGCCTTTCTAGGAAAGAGCATCATTTTGTTTCCTTCACCAATCAGGTTCCCCCTTCTCTGCACCTGTTCCAGCAGATCTACATCCTTCCTAAAGGAAGGATGTAGATCTGCATCCTTTCTGGAGGCTTCCAGATACGCAGTACCGTGCATTTGTCAATGTTAAACTTCAACTGCCATTTCTCAGCCCAGCGACACAATTTTCATAGATCTTGCAGTAGCTCACTCTGATGACTGTCGTCAATGACCTTGAGAACTTTTGTATCATTTGCAAACTTAGACATTAAGCCTGACATACCTTCAACAATATTATTCATGAATATTGAAAAGAACAATAGGTTCAGCATTGAACTTGGGGAAACTCTACTATTAACATTAGCCCAAGAAGAGCAGTGCCCACTGATAAAATATTCACTGTCTTCTTCCGCTTAACCATCCCTTTATCCATAGCAGTAACATCCTTAATGCCACATTTCTCCAGTTTGTACAGCAGTCTTTTATGTGCTATAGTATCAAAAGCCTTCTTGATCTCTAAGTATAAAAAAGTCAAAATTATTTTTTGCACCAGTTCCTTGGTCACTGCATTATAGTAACCTATTAGATTGGTTAGACAAGACTGCCCCTTAACAAATCCAAGTGGTGATTACAGCATAATTGCATGCCTGTCTGGAAGGTCCTGTATTACTTCATTAACCAGTGATTCCATTATTTTCTCCAGAAGAGATGCTAAGTAACAGATTGTGCAAGGCTCAAGGGGTAGACTTTTTTTCAGCTTGGTCTGTACTTGTTAAAAGGAGAGACTGCTTCTACAGGAATGGGATGCACTTAAATAGAAAGGGTGCAAGAACATTTGCTGATGCTATCGAGGCAATGTTAGGTGGGTCGGAAAACTGCTAGCTTGGGAGGGATACAAGGACTAATAGTTTAACAAGTAGCCGCAGGCAGAGGTGAAGGTGATTCTTGCACAACTTCTATTAGAATAAGTAGCGACCTGGAGCGAGGGGGTGTTGGGGGTTTCCATATACCCACCTATTTCACGATGGCAGTCATCATGAAATAGGTGGGTATATGGGATGTGTTAGGGGGAATAGGAATAGGTGCATGTATACCAATGCTAGAAGTATAGTAAATAAATTTGATGAATTTGAAGTGTTGGTCAAGACATCAACGGCGAATATTGTTGGGATAGCAGAGACATGGTGTCACCCAGATATAAGGAATGCAGAACTGGAATTTGGGGAGTACAATGTGTACAGGAAGGATAGACAGGATAGGAAGGGAGGAGGTGTTATGCCGTTAATTAAGAAAAACATAAAATCAAAAGAAGTGCACCCAGTTGATATAGATGAACAGTGCACTGTTGAGTCAGTTTGGTGTGACATAAGCACTGCAAAAGCAAAAATAGGAGTAGGAGTGTGTTATAGGTCTAATGACTCGAATAAGTACAATGAACAATTATATAGAGAAATAGGTAAATCAGAATGTCTTATAATGGGGGATTTTAATTTCCCACATATTGACTGGAACTTGTGGCTTGGTCACTCACACACTAGTCAGACTTTTGTGGATTTACTGGACGATTGTTTTCTGCAGCAGCATGTTCGAGAGGCAACCAGAGGGAGTAATACTCTTGATCTGGTTATCAGCAGTGCTCATTCATGTATTAAGAATTTGCAGATAAAGGAACCACTAGGTGGCAGTGATCACAGTGTACTGATATGGGATTTACTTAAAGATTTAATTACCATTGGGAGTAAAGGAAAGGGTTTTTGCTTCCGTAAAGGTGAGTACAGTGGTCTCAGACAGTTTTTAAATTCTGTACAGTGGGATCAACTGACGATGTTACCAACAGCAAATTCTAAGTGGGAAGCATTCAAGGAATTAATCATGGATGCTACTAAACGTTTCATACCAATTAAGGAATATTGTTCAAGGTTTAGGCCTAAATGGTTATCAAATGAACTAATGAGACTTGTAACAGAGAAGAAAAATGCATGGGATGCATATAAATTATCAAGCGACTCAGAAGCCTATAGCAGATATAAGCTAGTCTGTAATCAGGTCACAAAGGAGGTTAGGCAGGAGAAGGCAGATTACGAGAAATCTTTGGCAAAGGATGCTAGGAAAAACAGCAAGGATTTCTTTACTTATATAAACGCTAAACGGAAGGGGATGAATCTGATTGGTCCACTTGACATCGATGGTTCGGCTGTTGATGGTCCTCCTCAGATAGCAAACAAACTGAATGAGTATTGAGGAATTTATTGTAGCTTAAACACAGAGCGTACAGATAAAGCAGAAATATATGAGCTTTCGGCTATATGGTAGCCTTCATCAGAATTAAAATACATGAATGGCAGTTGGAATGAAGATGTGCACTGCCAGGTGCGTGAGACGCGAGGTTTAATTGTTTGTTGACGTCTGTGGCTGTGACGCATGATGACGTGGCCAGCGCTTGTCCAATGACAGAACTACTGACTCTGTGATCGGGTTGACTTGGCAACCACTGTTCCTGTTTAAGGATTTATCCGAAGATTTTATATTTAGCGATTCCAACCAGGTACGCTTTAGGTAATGGTGGGATCTGTCTACCACCACGACATCGCGGTGTGGGTCGATGTCGTGGTGGGTTGTCCAGACATGTTCGGCGATAGCTGAGTGTTCTATATCCGCTAAACGGATCGCTCTTTTGTGCTCCGAGAGACGTTTCTCGAGTCGACGTCCAGTCTCTCCGAAGTAGCAGCTAGTGCAGTCACGGCAAGAGATGCGGTAGACTAAACCGCTCTGCAGAAGGGTGGGGACAGGTGTTTTCACGTTGGAAATGAAAGAACGCAGTTTCCTGCCTGGGAGCTGGATGCACTTTCTTCCGTGCGTTCTCAGGATTCTACCGATCTGTTGTGACAGGTTGGGGTAGTATGGGATGAATGCCCTTGTGGATGGCTCGTCACTGTTGGTGTTGTAGCTGGTCGTCACGATGTCACGTGTCTGTAGATCACACCTGTCGAGGACGTCAATGGGGTAGCCACACCTCGTAAGGTCTACTTTGACCCTAGTGACCTCTTTGCGTCTTTCATCAGCGGAGCTGGAGTGTGTCCAGGCGCGAGTAAGCAAGGTTCGGGCCGTGGAGAGGAGGTGGCCTCGCGCGTGTGCTGACCGGAAGTTGGTAAACTGGCCAGCACACATGGGCTTACGATAAACTGTAGTCCTCAGGTATGTGCCTTCACGTCGGACAAGTGTGTCTAAGTATGGTAAAGAGTTGTTCGACTCCAGCTCAATCGTGAATTTTATGAAGGGCGATAGTGAGTTGAGGTATGATAGAAGTCGCTGACCTGAGTCTCTAGGGATGACCACGAACACATCGTCAACATAGCGACACCAAAAGGCGATGTGATCAGGTGCGTGTGCAAACGCACGTCCCTCTAACTCCTCCATCACGATGTTTGCTGTGACTGAGCTGACCGGGGAACCCATGGCCGTGCCATGTATCTGCTGGTAGACTGAGTCATTAAATATGACCGCACCCCCTGTTAAGCACAGTCTGAGGGTGGTGGAAATGTCATCGGGTGTGAGACCAGTTCTTTCGTTGAGGGTTCTATCATTGTCCAAGAGTTGTTTTGCACAAGAAATGGCAAGTTCCACAGGGGTGGAGGTAAAGAGCGATATGACGTCGAACGATGCCATAACTTGATTCTGCGAGATGGATACAGTGCGAATCCTCTTTATAGAGATAAAGAGGTAGAGGTAAAGAGGATTCGCACTGTATCAATGGGTAATCAATGGGTGCTGCTCTTCGTGGACTAATGTTATTAGTGGAGTCCCACAGGGTTCGGTGTTGGGTCCACTGTTGTTTTGTATATTTATCAATGATATTGAAGAAGGTATATCAGGCTTAATGTCGAAGTTTGCAGATGATACAAAGGTTGGCAGGGTTGTTAATGATAGTAATGGCAGTGTGCTACTGCAACGCGGTCTAGATAATTTCGGCAGATGGGCTAAGAAGTGGCAACTGAAGTTTAATCTTGACAAATGCAAAGTACTGCATATGGGTAGAAGTAACGTGAGAGAAAGTACTAACTGTGTGGTACTACACTTATGGTGGAAGAAAACGAAAAAGATCTGATGGTAATTGTGCAGTCAGATATGAAGTTTTCTAAGCAATGCAGACAGGCTGCCAGGGCAGGTCATGGGGTTTTGTCAATAATATATACGAATTTTGCTAGCAGGGAAAAGGAGATGATTGTCCCTTTGTATAAGGCAATGATCAAGCCATGCCTTGAGTACTGCGTACAGGTCTGGAGGCCTCATTTTAGGAAGGATGTAGATTTGCTTGAGCGTGTACAGAGAAGAGCAACAAGATTGGTGAGGGGAATGAAGGGATCCTCTTACCAAGAGAGAGGCTTAAGTTCTACAAACTGCAGTGGCTGGAGACTGACTAGGCAGCTGCGCGGTGATCTGATTGAGGTGTATAAGGCCTTGAATGGGTTGAGCATGCTGAATTCTGATGGGATCCTTCCACTTGTTCAGATTACGAACCTAAGGGGGCATAAATTCAAATTAAGAAAAGACAGATGCAGAACAGATGTGCGGAAATTTGCATTTAGCCAGCAGGTGGTTAATTGCTGGAACAAACTTCCATCTATCGTTGTTGAAGTTGATAGGTTGAATAAAGTAAGGAGGAACTGGACAGGCATTTGGAGGGAATAGTGTGATTTTTTTTTTTTTTTTTTGGCTGATGCTGCATAAGCTTATACACTTGCTTTCTTGCATCACATGCCACAGGTGGCTCCGTAGCCAGGTGGGCAAGAGCAGCAGTGCATAGCGCACGCTTCTTGATTACACCGGGGTTCGAGGCCGTGCCCACCAAATACAAGGGATGTGGAAAGGTCAGGGAATGACAACCGCATATCCCCGGAGCAATATGGCCTTAGTTGCTAATGCTCCTAAAAAAAAAAAAATAACAATAACAATCACATGCCACCACTACTACTACTAATTATTCACATTACCTTTTGAAACCCCCTTTATGAATCGGGGATTCATTTGCACATCTCTAGTCCACAGGAACCACCTCTGTATCCAAGGATGTTCTCAAATTTATGGCTCAGGGTTTGTTTCCCTCCTTTAACATAAATGAATAGGTTCCATCCACCTCAGGTGTCTTTTTTATTTACATCTTCAACTATTTCTCCTCCACTTTCCTTTCAGTCATCACAAAGTCATTTAGCTCATCATTAGAGTTTGATAAACTGCTGGCATCCCCTTGATCAAGAACGTCAGGTCTGGCCAGCCGGCTTGTAAATTCAGCTAGATATATTCAACAAGGAGGAACAACAACAAAGGCATAGTATGAGGGCTAGGGTGTACCTTGTAAGCGACGTGCTGCAACATACCCCACCTGTAGTGGAAAATAATCAAGGGAAAATATGCAATGCTAGGGTGTACCCTGGAAGTGACATGCTGCAAACAACCCTGGCTGTGGTGAGAAATAATCAAGGGCAAAAACACAAGGATAACAGAAGGACCAAATATAAGAGGACAAAGGTCAGAGTGGGATCGATTAAGTAGGAACAATGACCGGAAAAGGAATGGAACTTGAGGAAGTTATGAAGAAAAGGAAAATCAACATATTGTGTGTCCAGGAAACCAAATGGGGGCAGTTTTTGTTATGTTGTTGTTTGGTTTTTACATTAGCAACTAAGGCCATATTGCTCGGGGGATATGCGGTGGTCATTTCCTGACCTTTCCGCATCCTCCATATTTGGTGGGCACGGGCTCGAACCCCGGTCTAATCAAGAGGCGTGTGCTACGCACTGCTGCTCCTGCCCACCTGGCTGCGGAGGTGCCAATGGGGGGGGAGAGAGAGAGAGAGAGAGAGATGAGAAGTAAAGAACTAGCTGAGGGCTAAACATTAATATACTATGGCATGGAGAATAGAAGGAATGGAGTAAGAGTTATGGTTGAAGGTAACCTAAAGAGTGCAGTAGTGGAGGTGTGTAGGAAAAGTGACCGGCTAATTAAAATTAAACTGTTATTGACTGACAAATGTGTCCTGAATATCATTAGTGCTTATGCCCCACAGGCAGAATGTGTTGTAGAAAAGAAGGATGCCTTTCATGAGGATCCGGATGAGGTGATCAACAGTACACCTGACGAGGAAGGAATAATCATTGGAGCAGACCTCAATAGACATGTAGGCCAGAGAACCCAAGGCTACCCAGAAGTCCATGGCAGTTTTGGATGGGGTAAGCACAATGCAGATGGAGAAAGGATCCTGGAGATGGCTATGGCTCATGGATTGTGGGTAGCTAATACCCAGTACAAGAAGAAAGACCAACACGTTATTATGTATCATAGTGGTGGGCATAGTACTCAAGTCGAATACATGATTTTGGGAGCCAAAAATAAGAAATGGTGCCAAGACTGCAAAGTCATTCCAGGAGAAAGCTTATTCAATCAACACCAGGTATGTGATATCATTATTGAAGTTCCTTCAATAATGATATCACATACCCGGTGTTGATTGAATATCACAAACTTCTTGTGAAAGCCAAGGCTTTCACAAGAAGTTTGAGGAGCGCATCAAATGGTTTAGGCTACAAGTACATGAGCCTAAACTGAGAGTGCAGGGGATGCTCCTACAGGTTTTTAGTGAAATTGAGAAGGATCCAAACCTGTTGACTGTGGACCAAATATGGAACACGGCCCAGACAGAGATTATGAAGGGAGGAGAAGAAATTCTAGGGAAGACCAAAGGAGGAAAGAAAATGCATAGAGAAACCTGGTGGTGGAGTGAAGAGGTTCAGAAGGCAGTGAAGGACAAGAAGACAGCTTTTAAAAAATGGCAGAGAGACAGAACTGATGAAAACAAGAATAGGTACAAGATAGTAACTAAAGCCAGGGACAGAGCTGTGGAAGGATGGTATAATAGTATAAATTGAAGATATTCAAGATTGCCAGAACGTGGTTCGACAAACAGCAAGATGTAAATAGAAGATGGAAAGAGTTTTTCGAAGGGATCACAAATAGAGAAACGCTTGCTGGAGAAGAACAGGAGCTAGACAGCCATGATGAAGACACTGAGGATATAAAGGAGGAAGAAGTTTTGCTAACATTGCATAGTATAAAGTCAGGGAAGGCAGCAGGGCCTGACATGATACCCATTGAAATTTTCAAGGAGTTAGGACAGAGAGGAGTTCCATTTATGATGAGGATACTAATGAATAAAATAATGGAGCAGCCAAGATATCAGATGCTTGGAGGGAGAGTCTTAGAGTACTGATATATAAAAGGAAAGGAGACATACAAGACTGAAGCAACTATAGACCGATCAAACTAATGAGCCAGACAATAAAGTGGTTAGAAAGGGTGGTCAAAAGAAGACTGAGAGTTAAACTGAAAGACCAGATTATTAAGAACCAGCTTTACTTTATGAAGGGAGAGAAGCATTATTGATGGAATATTTATAGCAAGGGTCCTGCAAGAGAAGTGTAGGGAGAAAGAACAAGCTCTCCACTTAGCCTTCATAAACCTAGAAAAGGCTTGACAACTAACCAGAGACATTCAGAGTAATGGCTCTGACAGTTTACTCTTTGCAGATGACATCATGCTGAGTGGCAAATCGCGAGAAAGAGTACAGGAGAAGCTAGAGAGATGGGTAACAGTTCTAGAGTGAGAAGGTCTAAAAGTCAACAGGAACAAGACAGAATACATGGTGTGCTTTGGCAACTGAGACGGCTCTCTTAGCATTGGCAATGTACAGCTTAATAGGGTTAAGAACTACAAGTACCTTGAATCAGTGCTAGAAAAGGCAGCTGTGAACAGGACATGCGAAATCAAATAAAATTTGGATGGGCCAAGTGATGGGAAATGTCTGGTGTTTCAAAAGACAAGATGCCTGGGCATCTTGTCTCTTGAAAAAGCCGAGTGCTGGGCTGTCAGAAGAAAAGAAGAACGATCTTTAATGTCAGCAGAAATGAGAATGCTAAGGTGGAGTTTGGGAATAACACTGAGAGATAGAAGGCAGAATAAAGATGTGAGGCAGGAGATGAAAACTGCACTTATCAACTTGAAGATTAGGGAGAACAGACTTAGATGGTGGGGACACGTCCAGCGGCGTGAGTTTACCCACATTACCATGCATGTGCTTAGCTGCCAAGTTCCAGGCCGAAAATGACAATCAACAGCAGAATGCAGCAAGATATGCAGGAACTAGGGCTCACTCCAGCAGACTGTGCCAACAGTACTAAGTGGAAGCGTTCCATCTATGTCGCTGACCCCTAACCGGGACAAACAGCATCAATAAAATAAAGTAAGTATCCCCTTCCCTAAAGAATTCCATTTCTCATGTGTGAATGTAGATGCAAAATTCCTATTCAATTTGTTTGCAACCTGAGCAAGGTCATCAACAATTAACCCATACACATCAAGTGGCCAAATGTGATTCAACCCCTTGATTCTACTGTTAATAAATGCATGGAAGTCTTTGCTGTTTTCCTTTGCATTC
This sequence comes from Mastigoproctus giganteus, assembly GCF_048544385.1. NCBI lineage: Eukaryota > Metazoa > Arthropoda > Arachnida > Uropygi > Thelyphonidae > Mastigoproctus > Mastigoproctus giganteus. The sequence goes on from NC_143580.1 coordinate 189,059,866, forward strand.
TTTGCTAGAGACTTCTCATAATCTGCCTTAGCTTGCCACACCTCCTTTGTGACTTGATTACAGACTAATTTATATCTACCATAGGCTTCTGTATCACCTGATAATCTATATGTGATCTCGTGCCCTTTTCTCGTCTGCCATGTGTCTCAATAGTTCATCTGACTTCCATTTAGGTCTAAGCCTTGAATAGTATTTCTTTCTTGGTATGAAATGCCTAGTAGCTTCTACGATTACTTCCCTGAATACTTCCCACTTAGAATTTGCTCTTGGGTGTGGTCTCACAAAGCTTTTAAATTCTGTGCAGTGGGACCAACATCATCAGTTGGTCCCATTGCACAGAATTTAAAAGCTTTGTGAGACCACTGTAGTCTCCCTTATGAAAGCAAAAGCAAAAACCTTTTCCTTTACCCTTGATACCAGTTGTCTCTTTAATTAAATTCCACATTAGTACACTGTGATCACTGCCACCCAGTGGGTCTTCAAGCATTAAGAATCCCAGTAGATTCTTAATGCATGAAGAATGACTGCTGATAATAAGCAGATCAAGAGTATTGCTTCCTCTTGTTGCCTCTCTAACATGCTGCTGTAGAAAACAGTCATCCAAGAAATCCACAAAAGTTTTGCTGGTGTGAGAGTGACCATCCCACAAATTCCCGTGAACATCTGGAAAGTTAAAATCCCCATTATGAGACATTCTGATTTTCTGGTCCACTTTATTTCCCTATATAGCTCTTTTGGTATACTCATCATAGTTATTACACCAATAAAACACTCCTATTCTCAATTTTGTTTTCCCAGTGCTTATATCACACCAAACTGATGCAACAGTGCACCCATTACCTATGTCAACTGGATGCACTGCCTTAGATTTAATATGCTTCTTAACTAAGATCATAACACCTCCACTTCTTCTGTCCTTCCTGCATACATTGTACTCCCCATATTCATAATCACTTATGTCTGAGTGACCTAGTGTTTCTACTATTCCTACAATGTCTGCATTTGATGGCCAAACAGTACTTCAAATTCATGACATTTATTTACAATGCTCCAAGCCTTAGTGTACAAGCAAATATACATGTACATGTTCTTACTCTTAGTTTGTCTAACACAGCCCATTTTTTATTTGTTCCATGATGACCTGCAGCAGGGCCTGAAGTCCCAGACACTGCTTTCAAGGCCTGGAAAGCCAAGCTGCTGCATGTGCCAATAGTAGCAATGCAAGAATCACTTTCACCTCTGCCTGCAGTTCTAGTTAAGCTATTAGTCTATGTATCTCTCCCAAACTGTTAGTTTTCAAACCCAGATCATTACATCGATATCAGCAGCAAATATTCTTGTATCCTTTCTACTCAGGTGTATCCCATCCCTGTAAAAACATTCTCTTCTGTAAACAAGCACAGACCACTTTGAGAAAAATTCTACCTCATGAGCCTTGCACAATCTCTCGAGGGCCAAATTGATTGACAAGGCTCTCAACATATACTCCCTCCTATCATGTCTGGGCAGAATTGCAGATACTTTCAAATTCAATCCTAATTCAAAACTTTTCCCAACATTGCCCTGTACTTGTTAAGGAGGTCATTAGATCTCCTACTCTTAATATCATTAGTGCCAATGTGTACAACAATATCAACTTTTGTGCCTTAAAAATGATATCTGCTCTACAACATCAACTACTTTTCCACCTGGCAGACATACCCTGGTCCTATTCCATCTCTCTTTCTTGCATAATATATTTCTCCTTTCCCTGAAAATAGAGTCACCAACAACAACTAGCTCCTGTGGGCGCCTCCATAGCCAGGTGGGCAGGAGCAGCAGTGCATAGCACACGCTTCTTGAGACATTGCATTGCATTGCATTGAGTTGGGCAGCTGAGAGCTTGATGGGCCCCCGTTTTAATTCCTTTGAGGGCATCTACCCTACTCTTCAAACTATCATAAATACCCATCATCAGAATGCTGAGTTGGTGTCTAATTTATTCACACTCTCTGCACCTAATGCACACAAAGACATCTTTGTGTGCATTATTTGTGTGACATCTTTGTGTGCATTTTCCACTCTTAGGTGGATCATATCCTGTACCAGAAAATTCTGCAAGCATTCAAAAGTTGCACTTTTTTTTTTTTAGGCTGTAATACGTTGGAGAATCGCCCCATTCAGTTCTTTCCTGAAGCCACAGCACTCCTGCTACTTTGTGCCTGTTGATTTGCTGCTCTAGTCTGGGGCATGATTTCTGTTTAAATACAATTAATTGTTTAACAATGAAAATTAATAAAAGTAATAAATTTAACTGATTAACTGACAATACTACACTAAGCTAATAGATTCCTAAATGCAGTTTGTTTTGTTTTGTTTTTTTTTTTTTTTTTTTTTAGGAGCATTAGCAACTAAGGCTATATTGCTCCGTGATATGCGGTGGTCATTCCCTGACCTTTCCACATCCTCCGTATTTGGTGGTGACGGGCTCGAACCCCGGTCTAATCAAGAAGCGACTGCTGCTCCTTCCCACCTGGCTACGGAGGCGCCCTAAATGCAGTGATGTGTGTTATGATATCAAGTTTTACATTATACCATATGCTATCAAGTTCAAGATATGTTACACTATACTGTTATGATCGCAGTGTTAAATTAGTTACATCCTTACTAAAAAGTAAAATACCTTAGCTAAACACAAAAAGATAGCACACAACAGATGATTAGAACCTTCGAGCTACTTATTTATCACAAGTAAAATCCTACTATTCCACTGCACTACTTGTTACATGCTACGATATACCAAAACACTAATTCAATAACAGTACAAATAGAAAGTCGTAACTTACAAAACCACTAGCTAAAATTAAAAATAACTTAACGAATATGATTAAGACTATTTAAACTATTTGTAAAACACAATTCAATATATTAAATAATCAAAAAGACTATATTAAATAATCAAAAATTCCCAAAAACTTATCATTTCCACAAGCTAAAAATTCTACATCCTGGCACCATGGGCGCTGCATGCAGGTATTGAGGGTGTGCCCCGCACACAGGAGGCTCTCATCAAGGGGGCGGCATTTGGATTTGATTAGCTGAATATTAAAATTTTCCCACATAATAAAAACAATGAAAATACACATGAAAAATGCTAATAGTGTGTGTGCGCGCCTTCTGAATTACTCGGATAATTATCCATATAATTCGTAAATAGAAAAGGAATCACGAGACAATTATTGTAAGTTCTAAATTTTGTTATTCATGCAGTAGCTGCGTAAGGAATCCTCGATTACATAGTTACTCGACAGTATATATATAGGTTTGTGTTTAGATCTAAGGGCTTAGAGGGGAACAGGCATTCTGTGTGTTATCAGACACTCAGTCTAAAACGCTGATGGATCCAATATCTTTCTATTTCAGAAGATTTAGGAGAAGTCCGGTTGGCCTGCCTCCCTAAAATCCACTCATGCACACCTTCTTGATGGTAAGCCCTGTTACATCACTTAGGTGGCAACGAACGTGTAGAGTGGTTCTCTTCAAGATGCCTGGTCAGCATGAAGAGGAACAGACCAAACCCTCCAGCACATGACAGCATGACGAAACAAATGGCCCTCAGTCCCCAGCAGCTTTCACCCCCCCCACTCTTACGGCAGTGAGAGGATCAGAGTGGAAGCAGAGGGTACTAAGAATCTCTGGATACGACCAGGCTGCTATGCACGGAAACTGAACTTGGCCTGTTATAACGTAAGAACACTCATCGGTGAAGACATGATATTAGAGCTGGAAAAGGAATTAGAAAATGTTAATTGGAATATCATCGGCTTGGCTGAAACAAGAAGAAGAAATGAATCACTTATAAGTTTATCAAGTGGAAATTTGCTGTACACCAATGGAAACAGTGAAGGTGGAGTTGGGTTTCTGGTCCATAAAGATAAAAAAAACAACATTTTGGAATTCAAAAATACATCACCAAGGGTGTCGAGACTAATATTCAAGATTTCTAAGAGGTAAAAGCTCTAAAGGTTATAATGATTTATGCACCAACATCAAGCCATGAGAATGAAGAGGTTGAAGAAATGTACACCGAAATTGAAAGTCTTCTAGATGAACAGAAAATTCACTACACTATCATTATGGGGGACTTCAATGCTAAGGTTGGAAAGAGACAAAACGGCACAGAAAGGGAACTATAGGACATTTTGGAATTGGTGAAAGAAATTAGAGGTGAAAGACTTGTGGAATTTCCAGAATCTTGAGGAATGTCAGTAATGAACACTTTTTTCAAGAAAAGGGTGAACAGAAAGTGGACATGGAAGAGTCCAAATGGATTAACAACTAATGAAATCGACTTCATCCTCACTAACAGAAGATATATTGTGAATGATATTACTGTCCTGAACAAGGTAAATGTTGAAAGTGATCACAGAATGTTAAGATGCACACTTGATATAGATGTAAGAAAAGAAAGGAAAAAACTGACTTGAGTAAATAATACAAAGGTCATTGAGATAACAGAAGAGAAGAAAAAGCAGTATGCACTGGAACTTAATAACAAGTTTGAGCTTCTGCAGACTCCTCAGGACCAAAATATTGACGAGGAATATTACAACTTTCTGAAAGTGATAAAGCCCAAGAAACCTATAGGTAAAAAGAAATCCAAAGAAGAAAAAATTAGTCAAGAAACAATTGTCATGATGAACCAAAGACGACAAATGAAGAGCAAGAAAAACACTGACAAGGAGAAAATAGAGTATACTGAGTTATGCAAAGCCATTTAGAAAGAGACTCAGACAGAACATAAGAAAATTTAACACAAGTAAAGTAGAACAAGCATTAAGGGAAAACAAATGATTTAAATCAGCAGCCATAGGCAGTAATACAGAAAGACAAATGATACTGAAACTAAAGAATAGTGATGGTGTAATTATAAATAGCAGAGAAGGCATAATTCAAATAGCACAACGCTACTATAGAGAATTATACAAAGAGCGAGGGAATGATGCCAGCAGTGGGAAAGATGGATCACAAATTAGTAACACATACAACATAACCAATATTCTTCCTGATGAGATAGAACCTGTGTTGAAGAAAATGAAAAATCAGAAAACTCCTGGGGAAGATGAAGTTACAGTTGTTAAAATTGGGAGGAAGAGACATGATACAAAAACTGGCAAGACTTTTCACAAAATGCATTAGAAAAGGTGTGACACCTAAGGAGTGGAATAATGCAATCATAGTTTTGCTGCACAAGAAAGGAGATAAATCAGAAATTGCAAATTATAGACTAATTAGCTTGTTATCCCACATCTAAAAGTTGTTCACAAAGGTCATTACTAACAGATTAGAAAGAATACTTGATGAGAATCAACCGAAAGAGCAAGCTGGCTTTAGGACAGGATTCTCAGCTATGGATCACCTTCACATAATATCACAGCTAATGGAGCAAGCAAATGAATATAAACCACCATTATGCCTGGCATTTGTGGATTATGAAAAAGAATTTGACTCCATACAGCATAAGGCAATGTTTCGGGCACTGAAAAGACAAGGCATAGATACCCCATATATTATGATTTTGAAAAAAATATATGAGAATGCTGCCTCCTTTATTAGACTAGACAAAGACAGTAGGAAATATAAAATTGAGAAAGAAGTTCAACAAGGAAACACAATATCCAAAGTTCTTTTCTGCTGCCCTTGAAGAAGCTTTCAGAAGATTAGACTGGTCACAGACAGGAGTCAATGTGAATGAAGAGTACCTAAACGATTTTAGATTTGTAGATGACATTGTAGTCATAAGCCACAATCCCAAACAATTAAAGGAAAATCTTAATCAGTTATGCAGAGTTAGTAAGGATTTTGGACTAAAGATGAATATGGCTAAAACAAAGGTAATGATGAACAAGTATGCCACAGAAAGGGATATAATGGTTGAAGGAGCAGTAACTGAAAAGGTGGAGTCATACTTATCTGGGACAAGTCATCAGCTGTAATAATGATAAATGGCTGGAAGTCAAGAGAAGAATAAATTTTGGATGGACAGCATTCAGGAAATATAGCCACATACTAAGGAGCAATATCCCAATTTGTCTGAAACGTAAAATAATGAACCAATGTATACTACCCACCAATGACTTAGGGAAGTGAAACTTGGGCACTCACCAAAAAAAATGGAAGAGAAGCTGAGAATGACACAGCAAAGAATGGAACAAATTATATTGGGAATCAGACTTTTAGATAAGAAGAGAAACACATGGATTAGGCGGCAAACTCAAGTAAAGGACATTCTTATCAAAACTAAAGAACTAAAATGGTCTTGGGCAGGACACATAGCTCGAAGACATGATGACAGATGGACTAAGAGAATAACAGAATGGTACCCAAGAGGAGCTAGGAGAAAACCTGGAAGACAATGATGGAGATGGACAGATGAAATTCATGAGTTTGTGGGTAGTAAATGGATGGCCATTGCACAAAACAGAAGGAAGTGGAAAGTTGCTGGAGAGGCCTTCATCCTGCAGTGGATTGAAAATGACCGATGACGATGATTAGGTCTAGCATCAGTGGGGTACTGAAGGAATCCTCGATTTACAAGTATATACTGTACTCAAAACTCAAAATCGTGTAGTGTAGTCTAAAGTGACCAGATTTTTTGTATTCCAATGGGGAACATTTGAGGGGGGGAATTTTACTATTACATACAAAACATAAATTAAATACATATATTTCTTCGAATTAAACATGAAATATCACACTTCATAAAAAATCAAATATAGCCTATATTATTATTATTTTTTTTTTACAGAAAGGCTCAAATTCTGTAACGGTACGCCTCATGTTATGCTACGTGATGAACAAAAGGTAGCATGAGGGACATGAACTGAGAAAAACAGTTGTAACTAGAAGGGAAAAAAAAGAAAAGAACACTTATTAGAGGGGTCACGTTTTTAATCGACTTTTAGTCAAATCGAATTTAATTGAATATACAGAATGAAATAATTCATAAAATTTCCAAAGAAATAAAACAAGATATTTTAGAAATGGTTAAAAATGCAAAATTCTTTAATTCTTGATACAACTCTGGATATAAGCCTAACAGAACAATTAACTCTTGTTATCAGGTTGTGTATCTTAATAAAAATAAAAACATTGCAGAAATTCACGAGCATTTTTTGGGATTTTGCTTTGTCGACGATACCACTGGCCAGGGATTATATATGTTTATTTCATATCATTTAAATTCATTAAATCTTAACATTTTGGATTTATGCAGTCAAGGATATGATAACGGTGCAAATATGCATGGTAGACATAATGGGCTCCAACAAAAAATTATTGAAGCAAATTCTAGAGCCTTCTTTGTACCATGTTCTGCTCACTCTTTAAATTTAGTAGTCAATGATGCAGCGAAAATTTCGTTTGAGATATTTGAATTTTTTGGCGTTATACAGGAATTATTATAAAATTATTTTTCCTCATCTACTAAGCATTGGGCTATATTAATGTCATCAGTAAAATGATACAGAACCCATCATTTAATATAGAAACAGTTACTGAACATGTGAACATCTTGAAAATCATTTAAAAGATTATAGAACAGACCAGAATTTTGAAAATGTTATTAATTTTGTATCTGAAACACAAATAGCAAATATTTTGGATACTGATCCTGATTTTCCAGAGGTTCAAAAAAGACCAAAGAAAAAAATGTTTGAATATGAAGCAAGGGAAGAACCTATAAAAAATGCCAAAGATAATTTTAAAGTAGACTTTTTTTTTTCTTGATACTTGACGCTACTCTGGCATCTCTTACTAAAAGGTTCATGCTGTTGAAAGAGAATAATGAAGTGTTTAAAATTGTCCATAATATCAATGCATTAAAAGAATGGAATGAGGAAGGTATATTAAAACATTGCAAAGATTTGCATATGAAATTAAGCGATGACAAAAATTCGAATGATCGTGATACTGATGGCATAACTGTTTTTGAGGAAATCAAATCCTTACAATGTTTTATAAAAAAAAGAAATGTCTCCTCATGATTTATTAAATTTTATATACAAGAACAATTTACAGGATGCATTTCCAAATATTTCAGTAGTCCTAAGTATTTTTCTGACACTACCAGTCTCAGTTGCTCCAGGGGAAGAAGTTTCTTGAAGCTTAAAATTATTTACGATCAAATATGGAACAGGAATGTTTAACAGATTTATCTATAATAGCTATAGAAAATGATATTATGGATAATTTGGACATTGGTGCATTAAGCAAGAATTTTGTAGTAGCAAAAGCCCGAAGAGTACAAATTATGTAGTTATTTTAATTATAATGTGTGTGATTAAATTCTGTGATTATATAAAAATATAATACAAATTTACATACTACTAAATATTAGTGCAATAGACTGCTATTTGATTATTGTTATTACATATTATATAAGATTAGAATATTAGACATAGTTATTTATATATATAATCTTTTTGTGCTGCCAAAAAAATATTTTGCGACCTACTTATATTTTTTTGTGATATACTGAACAATAAGTTGAACTGAATGTACTTTGATTACTAAAATAATATGTAGTCTTTTGTTACATATATATATATAATAAAATTTTTAATTATTTTTGTAACCCCTTTCTAGTAGAGAGCAGTCTTATGAAAGTTTGTACACGGGCAGCTGACACCCACGTGGTGTCAGCTGCCTGGCACTTATAATCACATACCCAAGACTTTTCAGAGACTAAAAGTAGAGATCATTAATGGATGCCAGTTGGGTAATACACATCTTCTGACATTCCGTTTGCAACCCATGCTACAGTTTTTATTGAAAGAAGGTTGTCTTAGGTCAGTATTATGATTCCCCTGGAGACTGTATTGATCAGTGTAAATGAGTTTCTTCTAGGTTCACAACATTCAAACCAGTCCATGTTACTAAAAAGCATATGGCTTTAACAACTTTCACAGTGATAATCTTCATTTCGGTACCTTTAACTTGGTTTCTGCACCTGTAATTTTCTCCTAGCTTTCCAATCCTCAGCCAATTCATGCTCCCGAAAAAGCATGGGATTCAACTTTGATTACAGATATGTTAAAAAAAAAATAAAATAATAATAAATAACCTTATCTGGATTAAAGGTGTTACAATATAGACAGAGTCATGCTAAAATAGGAATGCACTCACTTTCCAACCTGCACATGAAAAGGATTGGTTGGCATGAATCCTTTTATACAAAATAAATGGGAAAAAAAAACATATTCTTTTCATTTTTCTAAATTTCTGATCTCTGTGTGATATACTGAATTGTCGTGCATACATCAAATTATAATAGCCACTAAATGTCTTTCACCAAATTGTCACATACAGTGAAATGTCATTCATCAAATTGTCTCTTACATCAATTGTCATGCACTGATTCATCATATACAGAAAATTGTCATGCACTGAACTGTTGTATAGCGAACTGACATGGACCCGTACCAAGCTTACTGCCTTAACCACCTTGGTGGTCTATATCTAGCCAGTGTTCTCTCCAGGACCTATCGAATGAGCACACCGCCCAGTGAATTTAACCGACTGCCCGGCTAAAATTTAAGCGATTCTCATGGTACCATACAGTACTGCTCACTGATCTCGATAGATATTTGAACATACCATGCAATCGAGGTCAATGCGACAGGAGCATATAATGTTAAATTATGCAATTAATTTTTGTTCTGGATCGCTTAAGTCACATTTATAAATAACAGAAAATTTTATAATATTGCAAAGTATTACACTTTCCCACCAGGCTACTTCATAATGCCGTCCAGCTAGCAAAATTTTCTGGGGAGAACACTGCTAGCTGAAGATAAACATTATGAGGTTAGCCTTCTGATGTTCCCATAGATTTTGTGTGTGCTCCCTTATTCTTGTTGCTCTTACCAGTACCTCTTATCTCATTCACTGCCAAGCTCTGCAGTCAGCTGAACATTCCAACCATTCCTAGCAAAGACAATGAATAGTGCTTCTTACCAATCTAGTTGCCCCTTCCTCTCTAGTTCTAGTCTTTTTTTTTTTTTTTTTTCAGATGTGGCCTCCAGATCTGTAAACAATATTCCAAGTGCAGTCTCACCACTGTCTTATATAAAGGAATAAATGCTCCCCAATTGCAAAGGCCCAATAAATCACTGGGAGGATAACATGTGGCACCATGGCCATCCGTTTTACACTATATGTAAATCTTTTTCATCCCAAACAAACATTAACTGGATTTTTTCCCTTCAGGTGAAAAACATTTACCTTTAGGAGCGTTAAAACAGATGTCATTTTTCCAACCATATTTGTAACTGGACCAAATCTTTTTTAAGCAACATAGCATTCCTTTTTAAGAAATGGTTCTGGTCACTAACCACCTTCCTAGCTTTCAGACCATAAGCAGTCTGTGATGGCAATTCTCCTATACTCCCTCCTCAACGTCATTAAAAACAAGAGGGGAAGTTTCCAACACTGATCTCTGAGGGACTTCACTTGCTACTCTAATCAACTCAAAAGAATGCTGTTTATGACAACCTCTGCCTCCTATCTTTAAGTCTGATCTACCTATGTATCTTTCCTGTAATTCCAGTTTTCTCCAACTGTATAAATTGGGGGAAAGTGGAAATTAGTAAAACTGTATCAAAAGTTTTTTACTAAAGTATACACAGTATAGCAATTGGAAAACGATATTGTTGTTATGATATGAGTGCTGGTGCTGTCATCTACTAGAAGTAAACATAAAATGAAAGAGTGATTGTTCCTTGAGCACTGCAGTCAAGGTCAGCAGAAATTGCTGCCATTTCAGAATGTAGTGCGAGCTGAACTGCATGTCTCTCCTATGTCTGTGTTATGGAGGGACAGTGGAACAAAGAGCAAACATCAATTTTTGTGATCGACTGGGCAAAAGTGCCATGGAAACATTTCAAATGATGAAGCAAGTGTATGGAGAGAACTATCTTCTCATGCACATGTGTATGAGTGGCATAAACATTTTGCCCACAGAAGAAAATTATTGGAAGACGATGAACATCTGGGTCCAGCAAAAAGGGTTCGAATGCCAGAGTTGATTGGAAAGATGCAGGAAATCATTACCAATGACCAACATGGAACACTACAAATAATTTCAGATCTGTCCATCAATAAGGAAACCGTTTGAGAAATACCAACCCAGGATTTGAAGAAAATGAAATGTGCTGTTTGTTCCACATCTGTTAACAGATTGTCAATGACAGGAGTGAGTTGAACACTGCGGAGAACTCATTGAGGTCACTGAAAGCAAACCAAACTTCCTGAATTGGATTGTTATGGGTGGTGAGATTATTATTATCAGCCATATGGTGCAAGGAAGCCTGAGGCTTATGCTGCACCAACCAAAAAAAAAAAAATTTCTGAATTACCCCAGAGAGAGAGAGAGAGAGAGAGAAAGTAGAAGGGAAGAAGGGAATCACCAAGAAAGAGAAGAATGATGATATCCAGCTCAGAACCCTGGGTGTGCCAAGCCTATACTCACCAGATGTGAGCCCCTGGGAGCAATTGTGGTGTTTTTCAGTATGAACCGACAATGAAGTAACAAAGTGCAGAATGGAAGTTGGCAACTCTTCCAAAGCCAAAGCAGTTCATTGCGAAAGGTCAAAAATCAAAATCATGCACATCACTTTCTATGATAACAAGGGAATTGTGGGCAAAGAGTTCATGCCCAATGGCCAAACTGTTACTGCTGCCTACTATCTGGATGCTTTGAAACGTTTTCTGCAGAGAATCCATTATGTGTGGTCTCAGTATGGAGAAGCCGGCAGTTGGCATGATACAGCACCAAGCCACAAGGCTCTCAGTGTTTAGGAGTTTTTGGCTACCAAAAAAGTCTGAATACTCTCACACCCACTGTATTCATCAGACTTAGTCCATTACAACTTTTTGTTCCAAAAGCAAAAGGCACCACTGAAAGGCTGTTATTTTCATGATGTTGACACCATTCACAAAACTGTGAAGAGAACATTGACAGTATACCAATCACAGCGTTCCACCAGTCATTTTGTGATCGTTGCATACAATGTGTGGACACAGGAGGAAGTTAATATGAATAAACCAAAGTTAGTTTATTCATACATGATATCATTATTTTTTTGGAAAAAATTTGAAAATGAGACCGATTCTAGTATCAGTCTCATTTTCCAATTTCTGCACTGTGTATAACATCAAAGTTGCTTTTTGCATCCAAACATTTTATGACATCATCACAGTAGTTAAACACCTTGATCGATCAGGCAAGACCTTCTTTTCACAAATCCATGCTGTGGACATGATACAGGACTAGGTTAACAAGATTTCATTCTTGTTAACCTGGTCCTGTATCATGTCCTTAACCACAAACTTCATGAAATTGCCCACTTGGAAGTCAAACTCACTGGTCTTTATTTTTCATTACCACTTTAGGTCCTCCCTATGGACTGGAAAGATAATAGCACTTCTCCAGTCCAAGGGTATCATTCCAAAATCTAATTACCACTATTGTAACAGTTTGATACACTCATATGCCACCTTTTAGTATAACTGGATGTATACCATTCATGTTAACCTATACTCTCACTCTGTCTTCTCAGTAGCTTTACCAACAAACAAGCGGACTCCAGTTCACTTATAATGACACATTACTCGTGGTTTTAATGCAATTTCAAATGTAAAGATCACATCACTGCATAATGTGCCTGTTCAGCTCATCTGCTATATCATATGGGTTTCCAATGTTACCACCTTTTAAGAAGCCTATTCGATTTACTCTTTTCTTATATTTGTTTTCATATATGAGCAGAATTCCTTGTTCCCATTCTAGCTCAATTTTCCAGGAATTTCTTGTACTCAGCTTTAGCCTATCTTACCCCATGAGTATTTTTGTTACAAATATGCTTATAATTGTTATACAAAATGGTGTCTCATAATAGTCTAATAATTTCATTTTGTTTCTTTATCTAAATTAAACATTTCGGCTATCTTTTCAGTCAACTTGGCACCTTTCTTCTGTGGTACTTCTTCATTGGAACAAACATATTAATGGCATCCAGGATAAATTGTTTTTACACTTCCCATAATGTACTCATGCCCCATAGCATATGGTTGTCTACCCAAGTAACAGAGCCCATACTTCAAAAAACTGTAGTCTATCCCTCTTGAAACTGAAGCTCTTTCCTTTGACTACTGAAACTCCTTTGGACATTACCCATTTTATAAAATTGTGATTACTGCCCACTATTGATCCTTTCACCATAATATCCTTGACATGGCCCAGATCATAAATGAGGGCTATGTTCAGGACATTTGAGCCCTTTGTTACCTTTCCAAGATGATGGAATAAATAACAACTATTCATCTGGATCAAAAATATGATCCCATATTCCAACAATATCAGCATTAGTTGACCTGATCAGAAGCTGAAATTCATTGTTTTTTTTTTTTTTTTTATAACCATTCTGGGAATTACTACGCAGATAGTATTTTAGATTTTATTACTTTTCACTACTCTAATACATTGGCAGCACATTCTTATTAGCAACTAATATCCCTGTGGAATACTTTTAGCATCTCATGGAGTCCACGACTGTGAGGCTGCTCTGATGGAGGTGCTACTCACTATTAGGCTGTTATACCTAATAAACAAGCCATTGCCGACCGGGCTAGCCGGGTAGGTAAAGTGCCTGCCTGGTAACTCAAAGGTCATGCAATCCTGGTCATGCAAAGGTCATGTCGAATCCTGCCCCAGGCTTGGATATCACAATGGTGCCGCACTATCTGGTTGGATCTCACGGCCATGATACATGAAGGAAGCAGGAAAAAACTGGTTCCTTCATGTATTGCTCACAACATACGATAAAAAAGAAAAAGAAGCCATCCCATGTTTTGTATATACACATGTATTTGTGTGTGTGTGTGCATGCACACATATATTTAGGCTGACCATACATCCTGTTTTCAACAGAACAGTGCCGTTTTTTTTTGCTATGTCCTGGCCATCCTGTCGTTTTAGTAAAAATATCATTTTTGTCCCGTTTTATTAAAAAACTTTAAAACGCTTAAATATTGGTGCACCATAACCTACAATCATGATTATATCGTAGGATGACTGCCATTGTAGGTAGCAGTCATTCAGGTAGAGGCACATCGATTGAATGCTGAGAAGTCCATCTGCCAGTGGTTACCACCACAAATGAAAGAGAGTGAAAATTTTTGTCATAGGCCTTTAACATCAGTTCAACAATGTGTTGCGTGTCAATAGTTGATCAGTAGTCGGCATTTTTTCTGTGTGCTTGTCGGCTGTCGCATACACATACTTGAAAGTTTTTATTTTATAATTTTAAAAGTTTTAAGCCTCAAAATTTGAAATGTCAAAAGGGAGAAATTGCACATTTAACAAAGTATTCAAAAAGAATTCAAATTTATTAAACTGAATAATTGATATAGTGATAAAACAAAAGCGGTTTGTTAACACTGTAATGTTCATTTTGCCCATGGAGGTAGGAGTGACATTAACCAACATCAATGTAGCCAGAAACATAAGAATGCTGAGAAAACTTTGAATTCAATTCAAAGTATTAGCTTGTTCATCGTGAGCTGTGATGATGGAAAAAGTGATAAAATCGCAGCATGTGAAGCTCTTGTTGCCTATCATACCATGCATCACAATCAGAGTTTTCATACAAATGACTGCTTGTCAAAACTGATAACAAAGATTTATCAACCGATTTCTTCTGCATGTACAAAATCAGAAGCAATAATTACAAATGTTTTATCACCATATATACTGGATGAAGTAATAATGGATCTGAATGAAACTAAAAGCATTACAATCAGTTTAGACATGTCAAACAAAAAAGACATGAAACTGTTTCCGATTGTTGCTGCAGTACTTTTAGCCGAACTGTGGTTTTAAATTTAAAATTACAGATTTCACTTCTTTACCGGGTGAAACATCTGAACTACAAAGTACTATGTTGAAAAAAATAATAGATAAATTCTCCTTACAAAACAAAATCATTGCTCTGTGTGCCAATAATACCAACACAAATTTTGGAGTTTGTAAAAGAGTTGGTAAAAATAATGAATGGAGAAAAATTTTAAATGAGTTGGAGCAAGAGATTATTGGTATTGGTTGCCATATTATTCACAATTGTCCCCAGTGTGCTGTCGATTGTCTACCAATCAATATTGATTGTTTTGCAGTTAAAATATACAAATATTTTTTTATATACACAGTCAGAGTG
Source organism: Mastigoproctus giganteus (assembly GCF_048544385.1). Lineage (NCBI taxonomy): Eukaryota > Metazoa > Arthropoda > Arachnida > Uropygi > Thelyphonidae > Mastigoproctus > Mastigoproctus giganteus. The sequence continues at coordinate 189,075,117 of NC_143580.1, forward strand.
GAAGAACTTAAAAACTTTTGTAAATTTGCAGGAGACAATTATGCAAAATTATTAGAACATGAAAATACAAGATTTTTGTCTTTAAGCCCCACAATTAAGAGAATTTTAAGCATGTTTGACAGGCTTCATTCGCATTTTCTTTCTTAAGGGAAATGTGCTGTTATGTTGAAAAAATTATTTGAAGATCCTTGTTTGAAATTATGGTTGCCATTCGCAAGAGATCAAGTTTCAATGTTCCAAAAATATATTAGTTTTATTGAAAAAGATATTTCAGCTCCAGAAGTAACTATGAATATTGAAAATCTTACAAAAATATTAGAAGCCAGAAAAAACACTTTTTATAACAACAGATGTTAAAAATAAACTAAAAATGTTAATAGATGGAGGTGAAATTAGTGATGTCAAGTTTTTTGAAGTAGTTAAGGACTTTTAAGAAACCAGCTTAGAATATGTAAACAAGCAGAAATGCAGCTAAGGAAATATTGAAAATTTTAAATGGGTATTACTGAGAAAGGTACCTGAATGGAAAGAAATACATGACAGTTTCAATGAGGAGCTTATTACAAGAACAGGAGCAGACAAAACTCACATTTTTAATCAGTGAGCACTTATAAAAGCAATAGTTGTCAGGCAGTTGGACACATGGAATAAGGAAAACATTTCTGTATCTGATAGATGGGTAAAAATATTTTCTGAAATAAGTGAAAAATGTCTACCTTTCCAAGATTTTAGTAATGTTGTGGAATTTGTTCTTTGCCTGCCTGGAAGTACAGCTTCAGTGGAGAGAACATTTTCCATAATGAATAGCATGTGGTTGAAAGAGAAATCCAGATTAAGTGTTGAAACCTTGAAAGCCACATTAATTATAAAGTAAAATTGTAATATGGAGTGTGATAAGTTTTACGACAAGATCTTAAAAGACCAAAATTTGTTCATCCGAAAAATATTCTTGGTATGAACTTGATGATATGCAGTCTCCCTCCACATTGACCTAAAAACATTTTGTTGAATATTTTTTTTCTGCTCTTTCTGAACAACATTTCTTCTCCCCATTCAGTTTTGGCCTCAAGGAATTATGGTCAGCCTACATATATTGCAAATGCAGTTCATCTAGTTCAGGTCAAATTTAGGTCCAGTAATACAGTACTTATTTTCAGACTTTATAAATAAGACCTTTCTGAAGACGTCTATAAATGTATTCCCAAATAGCACCATTTCAAACAGATCTAGGTCCTTTGGCACTTGCCAAATACTACAATATTATTTTCATAAAATTTCTTGAAGAATAATTGCAACTGTGATGGCTGATATTTCTGTGATAAGAGGTAGTACAGGTGCATTTTCATATATTTCTATATAAGTATATAAGTATTTAAGATGCAATAAAGAATTGTCCAAAATACACCCAAAAAATAATAATAAATTATGTCTCTTTTTCTGTATAATCAGAAAAGTTAAATATTATTTTCTCATTAAGATATAAAAACTGGCATGAAATATCATCTGAGATAGTCTCAACTTGCTTCAAAAATTTATTTCATCTAAAAAATTATTTTCCACTTAATTGCAAAATTCAAAAATACACTTGTTCTGTCATAAATCTCTAATCATACTTAATCTTTCGAAACCAATGATAAAAAGGAAAATATTAATATTTCAGTGAACACAAAAACACACATCAAGATGAAGAGTTTAAGAAACTATGTAAACATTTTAATTAACTAATTTTCCCCTTTCAGATCTATAAGTCATATATATTATAGAAATGTGTATATTATTACAGGAACAGATTATCAATTTTCTGTTATATTCCAGGATAGTCAGAGGAAGTGTATATATACATATACAGTAGAGCGTCAGTTATCCAGAATAATCGATGTCAGACCTCTTCCGGGTAGCCAAATTTTCTGGATAATTGAACCGGAAAAGTTTTCTGGTAAGATTAAATTTATTTAATCGTAAGGTAAGATTAAATTTATTTAATAAATTTTATACCTTGCAATTAAATTAAATAAGATTAATTAAATAAAAAAAAATTATAAATCAATCTCGGAAAACAGAAACATCCATCCAGGCATTTTTATGCTTTTAATACAAAACAGGAAAATTAGAAATATTTTTAAATGCTCTCGGTTTTTTTGGCTTACCAATAACGAGCACGGACAATCTGTGCATCCGAGTGGCATTTTCACACATAGCAATTGTAACTCGCTCTTTTCTCATCTTAAAACTTGGTGCAGCCATTTCTCTTTTAGTGGCTAGGGTTTCTCTCGATAATGCTTTCCATAATAAGCCTGTCTCATCAATATTATAAGTGTTTTCTTTCTCATAATTTGCTATAACTGAAGCAAACTTACTTTTCAAAGGACACCACTACCAAATTTGTCTACAGAAAGTTTCTTGTCTTGAATATCTAGTCCACATACACCGTGTCTCAGTTTAAAGTTTTTCAGCCAACTGTGCTTCCCTTAAAACTTTTCATTACCTATTAATTTTCGATTAAAATCCAATGCTTTTTCACACAACATTGGGCCAGACACTGGTTCACCTAAACTTCACTCTGCAGAAAACAAAAAACAAAAATAAATAAATAAATTTAGTGCACCATTTAAAGTGGCATTTTCAGATTTCAACGTTTTGTTTTACTTCTAGATCCTCCTTCACTATCCATAATCGACACAAATTCTGTTATATATCATTGGAATTTTTCTTGATGTTGTAAATTGTTGAAGTCCCCACAAACTCTTTGGAGAGATTTCCTAAATTTTCACCTTTTCTAATTCTATTAATAATTTCCATTTTTTGTTGCAATGTTAAAAGTATGCATTTTCTTTTTGTTCACATTTTACCATAAAAAATTGAGAAAAATGATAAATTGCACAGTTTTGGGCCGATATTATTCTTACCGAATCTGGAGCTAAACTAATCTGAAATTCACTCGTGGTTTCTGAGAAAACCCAGTAGTCTCTGAGATATTTTTCTAAAGCACATTTTTGAAGGTCACATAGAATTCTAGAGGTCACAACCATAAAACAATAAAAACAATCTGCAGTTTCCGCTTTATTGGGCTTTTTGTTTGTACAATCTGTTATAAACAGGTAGTAAACTCAATCTTTTACTTATTATAATCAAAATTCAATTTGCAAACATGATCACTATAATTGGAGCTTACTGTACTACCATTAATAAAAAAAAAGAAGAAACATCACTGACCTTCTGGATAATCAACGTTCTACTGTGTAGCAAAGCAAAAGGCTCAAGCTAATGGAAGTGCTGTGGCTCAGAGCAGAACTGAGGGGGGCAGTTGTCCTCTGACTCACAGCCTTATAAAATGCACTGTTTGCTTGATGTTTGCAGAGCAATCGGGTACGGGACATGATACTGCCGAGGGGGATGTCTTTGTGTGTGCGCGATGCAAGGAGTGTATCGATATCAGGCAACAACTCGGCGTCCTTGTAGGCCTATATGAGAGCTTGAAGGACAGGGTGGATGCCCTCGAAGAAACTAAATTGAGGGGCCCATCAAGCTCTCAGCTGCCCACATCAACGCCAGAGCTTGCACTTGGGCATCGCATGACACAGAGACAACCCACAAGGCAGAATGCGCTGGTCCCGAAGGAACTAGTAGTTGTTGGTGACTCTATTGTCAGGGAAACGGGGAACATGCTTTGTAAAAAAGATAGGTGGAACAGGACCAGGGTATGTCTGCCAGGGGCAAAGGTTGATGACGTTGTAGAGCGAATATCATCTTTTAAGGGCACAAAAGGTGATATAGTTGTACACGTTGGCACTAATAATATTAAGAGTAGGAGACCGGCAGAATTGCTTAATAAGTACATGTCACTGTTGAAAAAAAAGCCGTGAAATAGGGTTGAATTTGAAAGTGTCTGCAATTCTGCCCAGACACGATAGGAGGGAGTATATGATGAGAGCATTGTCGATCAATTCGGCCCTGGAAATATTGTGCAAGGCTCAAAGGGTAGAATTTTTTTAAGCCTGGACTGTACTTGTTAACAGGAGAGATTGCTTCTACAGGGATGGGATACACTTAAATAGAAAGGGTGCAAGAATATTTGCTGATGCTATCGAGGCAGTGTTAGGTGGGTCGGAAAACTGCTAGCTTGGGGGGAGACAAAGACCAATAGATTGACAGTAGCCACTGGCAGAGGTGAAAGAGATTCTTGCACTGCTTCTATTAGAATGAGCAGAAACCTGAAAAACAAGATGCATGGTATTTCAGAGACTGCTGGGAGCCATTGCAGTACAAGTAAACACATGGGTAGCTAAGAATAGAAACAGGTGCAGGTATACTTGCGTGTACACCAATGCTAGGAGTTTAGTAAATAAATTTGATGAATTTGAGGTATTGCTCAAAACATCAAAGGCAGATATTGTTGGGATATCAGAGACGTGGTGTCACACAGATATAAGGGATGCAGAACTGCAATTTGGGGAGTACAACGTCTACAGAAAGGATAGACAGGATAGGAAGGGGGGAGGGGTTATGCTGTTAGTTAAGAAACACATAAAAACCAAGGAAGTGAAGCCAGTCGACATCGCTGGACAGTGCAGTGTTGAGTCAGTTTGGTGTGACATAAGCATTGGGAGATCAAAATTGAGAGTAGGAGTGTGCTATAGGCCTAATGACTCTGATGAGTATAATAAGGAACTGTACAGGGAAATAGAGTGGGCCAGTAAATCAGAGAGTCTTATAATGGGAGATTTTAATTTCCCAGATATTGACTGGAATTTGGGGGCTGGTTACTCACACACTAGCAGGGCTTTTGTGGATTTATTGGATGATTGTTTTCTACATCAGCATGTTCGGGAGGCAACTAGAGGGAGTAATACTCTTGATTTGATTATCAGCAGTGATTCTTCATGCATTAAGAATCTGCAGATAAATGAACCACTAGGTGGCAGTGATCACAGTGTGCTGAAGTGGGATTTACTCAAAGAGGTAACTACCATTAGGGGTAAAGGGAAGGGTTATTGCTTCCGTAAAGGCGACTACGATGGACTGAGACAGTATTTAAATTCTATACAGTGGGACCAACTGATGATGTTACCAACAGCAAATTCAAAATGGGAAGCATTCAAAGAACTTATCTTGGAAGCTACTAGGCTTTACATACCAACTAAGAAATATTGTTCAAGGTTTAGGCCAAAATGGATGTCAGATGAACTAATGAGGCATATGGCAGAGAAGAAAAATGCATGGGATACTTACAAATTAACACATGACACAGAAGCCTATGATAGATACAAGTTGATATGCAACCAAGTTACAAAGGAGGTTAGGCAGGCGAAGGCAGATTACGAGAAATCTTTGGCAAGGGATGCAAAGAAAAACAGCAAAGAGTTCTTTACTTATGTAAACTCTAGAAGGAAGGGGATGAATCAGATTGGTCCACTTGATATTGATGGGTCAACTGTTGATGATCCTGCTCAGGTAGCTAACAAACTAAATGAATATTTTGCATCGACATTCACACATGAGGAGTTATTCAGCAAGGGGAATGCCAGAGGTGTATTCAACTCTAGCAGTAAGCTACAGAATCTTGAAATAACTGGGAGTAAAGTGGAGGAGAAACTGTTGAAGATAAACACAAGAAAGGCACCCGGGGTGGATGGGATCTATCCAGTTATATTAAAGGAGGCAGCAAAGGAAGTAAGCAAACCCTTAGCTATAATTATGAGAGCTTCCTTGGACTCAGGGGAGGTACCCATAGACTGGAAATGTGTAAATGTGACCCCAATTCACAAAGGAGGATCAAAGGCTGACACAAGTAATTATAGACCTGTGAGCTTAACTTCTGTTCCAGGAAAATTAATGGAGGCACTGGTTAAAGAAGCACTGCAGGATCATTTAGACAAGACTTCAGTTATAGCTCAGACACAGCATGGTTTTGTTAAGGGGAAGTCTTGCCTGACCAACTTGATTGGATACTATGATGCAGTCACAAAAGAACTGGATGCAGGGAATAACTTTGATATTATATACTTGGATCTTAGAAAGGCTTTTGATGCTGTTGCACATGGAAGACTGCTACACAAATTGGAGAGTGTGACATTGGAGGCAAATTGCTGCTATGGATAAAGGGGTGGTTGAGCGGGAGAAGACAGAGAGTGGTAATCAATGGACACTGCTCATCGTGGACTAATGTTATTAGTTGAGTCTCTCAGGGCTCAGTGTTGGGTCCATTATTGTTTTCTGTATTTATAAATGATATTGATGATGGTATATCAAGCTTAATGTCCAAGTTTGCAGATGATACAAAGGTTGGCAGGGTTGTCAAGGTTGAGCACATGGGCTGAGAGGTGGCAAATGAAGTTTAACATTGACAAATGTAAAGTACTACACATGGGAAACAGCAACCCCAGAGCAATGTATCAACTCTGTGGTACTACACTGACAGTGGTAGAGAATGAAAGGGACTTGGGGGTGGTTGTGCAGGCAGATATGAAGTTCTCTGAGCAGTGCAGACGGGCTGCAAGAGTAGCTCATGGAGTATTGTCAATGATATACAGGAATTTTTCCAGCAGGGATAAGGAGGTGATTATTCCATTGTATAAGGCAATGGTCAGGCCACACCTAGAGTACTGTATACAGGTCTGGAGGCCTCATTTCAAGAAGGATGTAGAGCTGCTGGAACGAGTACAGAGAAGGGCAACAAGATTAGTGAATGGAACAAAGGGGTGCTCTTACGAAGAAAGGCTTAAAGTTTGCAAATTACAGTGTCTGGAGACTAGGCACCAGCGAGGTGATCTGATAGAGGTGTATAAAGCCTTGAATGGTTTAAGCATGCTCAATGCTGATGGGATTCTTCCTCTAGCTCAGAAAAATCACCTGAGAGGGCATAAATTCAAATTGAGGAAAGACAGATGTAGGATAGATGTGAGGAAATTTGTCTTTAGCCAGCGGGTGGTTGGTTGGTGGAACAGACTCCCATCCCTTGTGGTGGAGGTTGATAGCCTAAATAAGTTTAAGGCTCAGCTGGACAGGTATTTTGAACGAACAGAGGGGTGAAGTGGAAGTGGGTTTTTTTTTTTTTTTTTTTGGCTGATGCTGCATAAGCTTGCTTTCTTGCATCAAATGCCTCTACTAATGCTAATGCTAATGCTAATATATACAAGGTGAAAATATATAAGATGAAAATATACAAGGATATTGCTGCATTTTGTATTGTATGTGGATTTTAAGACATTATATAAGTAACTCGTTATTTGCATGCTGATGACCTGCTATATAAATGGAAAGTGGAAGTGCCGGGATGGGGAGAGAAAAAATGTTAACTTACCAAACTTTCCTGTACAACTACTAGTTACCACAAAGTGACCAGTCTTCTTTTTCAAAAAATGAGACAGAACTTTTCTGGTAAGATTTACAGTTCCAAAAACATTAACATCAAACATTTCTCGATCAACCTGAATGTCAATATCTTGGAAGGCAGCCCTCTGGGAACGTCCAGCATTGTTGACAAGTATATCAATCTGTATTTAAAAAAAAAAAAAAAATTACAACTATTTGAGAAACACAAACATTAAAAGATGAAATACATATGTTACCCAAACTTTAAAAATAATTTGTTTAATTGTAGTAGTAGTAGTGAAATATGACGCATGAAAGCAAGCTTATATACCATCAGCAAAAAAAAAAAAAAAAAAAAAAAATAACTACATACTTCACCCATCCATACTCTCCAAGCAACTGTCTGGTTTTTCCTTGAATTTATTAAAACCATCCACTTCCACAACAACAGATGGAAGCCCGTCCCAACAATTAACCATCCACAGGGTGAAGGTACACTTCTACACATCTATCCGGTAATCATCTTTCCTCAACTTGAATTTATGTCCTCCTCGTGTATGTGGTCTCAAAAAGGGAAACAATGCAATTAACATTCAGCTTACCTAATCCATTTGAAGCCTGAAACACCTCAATCAGATCACTGCGCACATTCCTAGTCTTCAGACACTGCAAATCGCAGACCTGAGGCCTTTGTAGGTAAATTGACTCTTTTATTCCCTTTACCAATCTGGATGCTCTTCTCTGTGCCCACTGCAGTAGATTCACATCCTTCCTAAAGTGAGGAAGGATGTGTCTAAAGACCTGTATATGATATTCAATATGCAGCCCAACCATAAAGCAATAATCAGCTTGCTGGCAAAATTTCTGTATATCATTGACAAAACCCCGTGAGCTGTGCAGGCAGAATGTCTGCAATACTCAGAAAACTTCATAACTGACTGTAGAAGTAACACCAGGTCATTTTCATTTTCCACTACATGAGTGAAGTACCACACAGTTGATAAGTTACTCTGCGATTATTGCTATTAATATGCAAGTCCCTCCTTGCATTTGTCAATGTTAAATATCAACTATCATTTCTTAGCATGTTGACTCAATTTTCCTAGATCTTGTTGCAGTAACTAACGCAGACTATTGTTGAAGTAGCTAACGCAGACTATTGTTGCTAACCGCCCTGTCAACCTTTCTATCGTACGTACTCAAACTTAGACATTAAGCTTGAATATACATTCATCAATTTTATTAATAAATAGTGAAAACAACAATGGTCCCAGCATTGAACCCTAGAGGACTTGACTAATAATATTAGTCCATGAAGAGCAGTGCCCATTGATAACCCCTCTCTGTCTTCTTCTGCTTAACCATCCCTATATCCGTAGAAATAACTTTTTTTTTTTCTTTTTTTTTTTTTATGAAAACCCCAAACATGAGAGGTATTAGAACCTATAATACTTAGTACTGTGCTTGGCTTGGAGGTTGGGAAGATGAAAGAAGATATTTGTTGACATTAGACTTGAACTTCTGTAAATTGTAATTTTCAGGAAATACATATGAAGGAAGGTTCTCCAGAAAACAACAGTTGAATGAATAAACGAGGAAGATGAAAAGTTGGTTCTGTGAGTTTGAAGTTGGACAGTAAATGGATGTTGGCTGGTGGTGGCACGTGTTCAGACTGTTTTGAAAGAGAGAGCAGGAATAATAGAACCCAATTCAGAAGAACAGTGCCCATGGAAAACTGTAGAAAAGGCATGAAGCAGAAACAGTACGTCTATGAGACAGTGAGTGGAAAGACTCTGTTAGAGAGGAGTCATTAATTAACCTAACTGCCCTCTTCTGAATGAAATCCAGAAGCCTGAGAGAGGTTTTGGAGGCACCACCCCAGATGTGGGAACAATATTCCATGGTAGGGCGGATTTGCAATTTCTATAGAGTGAACCAGTTGTTTGGAAGAAAAGTAATGCTGAGAGCAAAAGAGAAAACCCAGTCTTTTAGATGCAGAGGAAGCAATATTTCTAATGTGCTTGTGCCAAGAGAGAGATTAGAAGTAAGGGAAATCCCCAAAAGAGATATATCAACTTGCCTAGAAATCGGAGTGTCACTAAAGATAAGCATAGGAGCAGAAGAATCCTTTTTTACAAGATATAAGACAAGACTGAGTTTTAGAAGGATTGAAATCAACTAAGTTGTCTTTGTCCTGCTGGAGAATTACCTGGAGATCGGAATTTAAGGAATTGATGGCAGATATTCGAGAAGTTGAAGCTGATTCAGCGGGGCAGTGTTTCTCAAAATGGAAAGTGGAATGCAATGTGCTATCATCGGCAAAACTATGGATAGGATTTTCAGTCAATGGAAGAAGGTCATTAATATACAAGAGGAAAAGAGCGGCAGAAAGAACTGAACCTTGGGGGACACCAGCATTAGTAGAGAAGTTAGAAGACAGTCAGGCCACACCTTGAATACTGAATACAGGTACGGAGGCCTCATTTCAGGAAAGATGTAGAGCTGCTGGAACAAGTACAGAGAAGGGAACAATAATAGTGAGTGGAACAAAGGGTTGCTGTTACAAAGAAAAACTTAAGTTCTGCAAATTGCAAAGTCTGGACATGAAATCTGATTGAGGTGTATAAGGCCTTGAATGGTTTGAGCAAGCTCAACACTGATGTGATTCTTCCATTTGCTCAGATTCCACATCTGAAATGGTATAAATTGAAATTGAGGAAAGACAGTTGTAGAATAGATGTGAGGAAATCTGCCTTTAGCCATCAAGTGGTTGATTGCTGGAACAAAATTCCATCTGTCTTTGCAGAAGTTGAAAGCTTAAATAAATTCAAGGTTGAACTAGACAAACTTTTGGAGTGAATGGATCAATAAAACGGGAAGTTTTTTTTTTTTTGCTGATGCTATATAAACTTGCTTTTCTTATATAAACTCTAAAAGTAAGAGGATGAATCAGATTGATCCACCTGATATCAATGGTTTCACTGTAGATGATCATTCTCAGACAGCTGCCGAACTAAATGAGTATTTTGTATCAACATTCACACATGAAGAGTTATTCAAGGAGGAGAGAGCCAGAAGTTTATTAAACTCCAACAGGGAGTTAAATGATTTTGTAATAACTGAGAGCAAAGTGGAGGAGAAATTATTGAAGTTAAACATAAGAAAGGCACCTGGGGTGGATGGGATCTATCCAGTTATATTAAAGGAGACTGCAAAGGAAGTAAGCAAACCCTTAGCCATAATTATGAGAGCATCCTTGGACTCAGGGGAAGTCTCCAAGGACTGGAGATGTGCAAATATGTATCCAATTCACAAAAAAAGTGAAATGAGTAATTACAGACCTGTTAGTCTGACTTCTGTTCCAGGGAAAATAATGGAGTAACTGGTTAAAGAAGCATTGCACGATCATCTAGACAAGACAGCAGTAATAATTCAGACACAGCGTGGGTTTGTAAAGGGAAAGTCTTGTCTGACCAATCTGACTGGATATGATGATGTGGTCACAAGGGATCTGGATACAAAAAATAATTTTGATATCCTATACTTGGATTTCAGGAAAGCTTTTGACACTATTGCACATGGAAGACTACTGTACAAATTGAAGCAGTATGGCATTAAGGGCAAGTTGCTACAATGGATAAAAGGATGGTTGAGTGGGAGAAGACAGAGAGTGGTGATCACTGGGTACTGCTCTACGTGGACTAATGTTATTAGTGGAGATCCCAGGGGTCCATTTTTGCTTTCTGTATTTATCAATGATATTGGTGAAGGTATATCAAGCTTAATGTCAAAGTTTGCAGAGGATACAAAGGTTGGCAGGGTTGTTAATAACAGTAATGAAATATGCAAGTTCAACAGGATCTGGAAAAGTTTGGTAGATGGGCTGAGAAGTGGCAACTGAAGTTTAACATTGACAAATGCAAAGTGTTACATGTGGGTAGCAGTAAACCCAGAGAAATATACCAACTATGTGGTATTACACTCAGAGTAGTGAAAAATAAAAGAGACCTGGGTTAATTGTGTCAGCTATGAAGTTTTCTGAACAGTGCAAACAGGCTGCCAGAGTAGGTCATGGTGTCTTGTAAATGATATACAGGAATTTTGCGAGCAGGGCTAAGGAGGTGATTATTCCCTTGTATAAGGCAATGGTTATTCCACATCTTGAGTACTGCGTACAGGTCTGGAAGCCTCATTTTGGAAGGATGTAGAGTTGCTAGAACAAGTACAGAGAAGCAACAAGACTGGTGAAAGGAATAAAGGGGTGCTCTTATGAAGAAAATCTTAAGTTCTGGAAATTGTAGCTGCTGGAGACTAGGCACCTGCGAGGCGATCTGATTGAGGTGTATAAGGCATTGAATTGATTGAGCAGGCTCAATGCTGATGGGATTCTTCCTCTTGCTCAGATTCCAAACCTGAGGAAAGACAGTTGTAAAACAGATGTGCGGAAATTTGCCTTTAGCCATTGGGTAGTTGATTGCTGGAACAAACTTCCATCTGTTGTTGTGGAAGTTGATAGCTTAAATAAATTCAAGGCAGAACTAGACAAACATTTGAATGAATGGATCAGTAAAGTGGGAATGTTTTTTTTTTTTTTTTTTACTGATGTTGTAAAAGCTTGCTTTTTTTGCATCATGTGCCTCTACTAATGCTAATGATCCAGAGACTAAAGACATGTCAAAGCAGTGGAAGCACACCTCTTCCTACCTCCCAAAAAGGCAAAGACCACTCCATTTGCAAAGAAGGTGATGTTGTCTGTGTTTTGGGAGAGAAAAGGGGTTATCTTGACAGATTACCTACCTCATGATTCCACACTTACTGGAAAATACTACAGAAATCTTTTTAAAAAGTTATGCGATGCATTGAAGGTGAAAAGGCGTGCAATGTTAACCAAAGGTATCCGTCTTCTGTCAGACAATGCACCGGCTCACACTGGTTTGCCACCACCAACTTTATTGCCCAGTGCGGCTTCGAACTACTGCAGCTCTCACCCTATTCTTCTGATCTAGCACTGTCAGACTTGTTCTTATTTTGAGAAATGAAAAAACCATGCATGCTGCTTTGATTCGTCTCAGAAATTATCAATGAAGAGGAATCATGGTTTCAGGCAAAAAAGTGTGGACTTCTATGATCAAGGCATTAAACAACTAATCCATAGATGGGAGAAATGTGTTACAATACATGGGCAGTACACAGAAAAGGATTAAAGTTGCTGTGAAATTTCACCTTTCTAGGGCTATTATTTCTAGGTAAGGGTATGAACTTTTTGATACCCCCCCCTCATACAATGGGTACTTTTACCATTAAAGATTTCAGTTCTGTAAATTGCAGCGCTTGAAAACTGGGTACTTGAAAGGAAACCTGAATGAAGTGTTTTAAGCTTTAAATGGATTGAGTAAACTAAATGTTGATGATAGTATGCTAACTCTTTCTTGGACAATACACACACAAGGAGACAAACTAAAAAAAGGATGGCTATAGGATAGACGTGCAAAAATTTGCTTTCAGTCAGAAAGTAACTGATTGTTGAAACAAACTACCGCCTGGTGTCACGGAAGTGGATGGTTTAAGTAAATTTAAAGAATTAGACAGAAGATTAGAGGGAGAACAGGCCAATGAGATAGGTAGTGGGTTTTACGCTGATGCTGTATCAGCTTGATTTGCCAATGATACTACTAGCAATAATAATAATAATAACAACCCAACAGCTCCTGCACTCTTGGAAAAAATCAAGCAGGATGTGAATGATCGACTATAAAGAACAAAGAGTATGGACAACACTGAACCAGAGGAGGAAGAGCAAGGAGAAATACAACCCAGAGCAGCTGAAGTGGAAAGAGACGAGGTCGTGTGATATCCAGAATAGAAGATGAGTGGAAGAAGGCCCTAAAAGAATTCGAAGGAATGGATCCCACAAAGACCCATGTGATATTGAAGCAGACACCCGATAGAATCTTGGGGAGAGTCACAGAAAACCTCAATTGGCAAATAATACTGCATTACCTTGACAACAATGGAGGCCATCCACACAGCTACATACTCTGCTGCCATAGCCACTAGGATTAATGCAAGACAAATGAGAGACCAGCAGCAGAAGAACCGAAAAAAGAAGGAACCACCAGCATGGGAAAGGAGACTTCAGCAGAAGATAGAAGAATTAACAGTCAAGATAGGCCAACTGACCCAGTACCAACGGGGTAATAGGAGTAAGAAATTGATTGGAAAAGTGATGAGCATCTTCAAGAGAGAGAGCATCCACAGTAAAAATGAGACTAAAAATCATAGAATAAGAGAATACACTTGGACACTCTGAAGCAGAACCTCCTCACACTCAGAAAGAGACTACACCGATACAAAGAGAGCGCCCAGAAGAAAATAAACAATCGAATCTTCAATAAGGACCAAAGAGCCAGACACTCTTCTACCAGTGTAAGAGAAGATAGGAAAGGTGGAAGCGGACCACCTGAGCAGACGACAATCGAGGAGCTCTGGGGGAAACATATGGAGCAGTGAAGTAAGACGTAACAGCCAAGCCCTCCCCCCCCCTGGATAGAACTAGAATGGAAGAAAATCAAGGATGTACAGGATATGAGAGAGTGGGAGATTCAGGAGGAAGAAGTAAAACAGTTGATCAGGAACTCCCACAACTGGCGAACCCCAGGAATTGATAACGTTCATAACTACTGGTACAAGATGCTCACTTACACACACAAGTACCAGCAGAGCAGTTCACCTGAATGATAAGGCACCCAGAGATAAACGCAAAGTTCCTCAATCAAAGAATCACATATCTGAAGCCTAAAGACCAAGATACAAGAAACCCAGTGAACTACAGGCCAATCATGTAGACTGTGTACATGTTGCGGCACTTCATGTTCTGGCTCTCCAAGTGGTCGAACAGCAGAAAGGATGCAAGGAGCAATCAACCATAGATGCCACAGTTATGGAGCAAGCCTACAAAGTGCTGCAACATATACACAGCCTACATCGCTTACCGCAAGGCCTTCGACTCCATGCCTCATAGCTGGCTAATAGAGGCACTGAACATCTACAGAGTCAATTCGATAGTGACAAACTTCCTAGAAGAAACAATGGCGAAATGGAGAACCACCATTAAGGTCGAAAACATCACCATGCTAATCTCCATCAGGAGAGGAATCTTTCAGGGAGATGTCCTGAGCCCATTGTGGTTCTGTCTAGCACTTATCCTGCTATCCACCATGCTCAACAGTAGCAAGTACGGATATAACCTCAAAGAAGGAAGGAAGGAAGAACTTGTACACCATCATCCACCTGATGTACACGGATGACATCAAGCTCTAAGCGGGAACCGAGAAGCACCTCCAACAACTACTTCGGATCACCGAAGAATTCAGCAATGACATCAAAATGAAATTTGGTCTAGACAAATGCAAGACACACGGATTGCATCGCGGGAAATTATTCGGCCAAAACTACCAGCTGCAGACTGGTAAAGACAGCGAAGCCATGACAGAGGGAGAGACTTACAAATACCCGAGGATAACACAGGCTCAGCAGTTACAGCACAAGGAAGAAAAATAACACCAGAGACTTAGAAACTTGCTGAAAGCAAAGCTGAATGGAGGGAACACAGTGAAAGCCATAAACATCTATGCAATCCCAGTGCTAACATACTCCTTCAGAATCATAGATTGGACTAATACCGAGCTAGAGGATATCATAAGAAAGACAAGGACGATGATGACCAAGAGCATCCAAGACCACCCAAAGTCAGCCATGGAGAGACTGACAATAACTCAGAAAGAGGGAGGAAGAGGCCTGATAGATCTCATCAAACAAAACAAAACAGCAATAGCTAATCTGAAAGATTACTTCCAGAAAAACACAGCAGCACTCTACCGGGCCATAAGGAAGATAGACAAGTGGCATACCCCACTCAACCAAAGCGAGGAGTCCTCTCCTACCCAGATGGCACAAACAAAGCTAAAAAGATGGGCAAAGAAGACACTACAATGATTTCCATCAAGATCACATTGATAAAATGGCTTCCAACGAATGGCACATGAGTAGGATGCTCTTCCCCAAGACTAAAGGAGTCATGCTTGCCATCCAAGATCAGGTAATCAACACCAAAAACTATAGAAAATACATCGACAAGGAGCCCGGACAGTCAGATGACACATGTCAATGATGCCACCTGGCCTCAGAAATGATCCAATATGTCACCATGGGATGCAAGGTGATCACCCAGACTGAATACATTCATAGACACAACCAGCTAGCCAGGATAATACATCAGAAGCCAGCAAGGAAATACTAGCTGATCAAAGAAAGTGTACCGTACAACAAGTAGTACCCCAAGCAGTACTACAGACCCCAACCCACAAGCTGTACTAGAACAGCGCCAGAATAACGGATAGAACAATCCAGCACAACAGACTGGACATAACCTTGTCGACAAGAAGGAAAAGGCTACCAATCTGATTGACATCATCATCATCAGCCATTATCAATCCACAACAGGATGAAGGCCTCTACAGCAACTTACCAGTTCCTTCTGTTTTGTGCAATGCCCATCCATTTACTACCCACAAACTCATGAATTTCACCTGTCCATCTCCATCGTTGTCTTCCAGGTTTTCTTACAGCTCCTTTTGGGTACCATTCTGTTATTCTCTTAGTCCATCCGTCACCATGTCTACAAGCTATGTGTCCTGCTCAAGACCATTTTAGTTCTTTAGTTTTTGATAAGAATGTCCTTTAATTGAGTTTGCTGCCTAATCCATGTGTTTCTCTTCTTATCTAACAGTCTGATTCCCAATATAATTAGTTCCATTCTTTGCTGTGTTGTTCTCAGCTTCTCTTCCATTCTTTTGGTGAGTGCCCAAGTTTCACTTCCATAAGTCATGGTGGGTAGTATACATTGGTTCATTATTTTACGTTTCAGACAAATTGGGATATTGCTCCTCAGTATGTGGCTATATTTCCTAAATGCTATCCATCCAAAATTTATTCTTCTCTTGACTTCCAGCCATTTATCATTATTACAGCTGATGACTTGTCCCAGATAAGTATATGATGCCACCTTTTCAATTACTGCTCCTTCAATCATTATATCCTCTTCTATGGCATACTTGTTCATCATTACCTTTGTTTTAGCCATATTCATCTTTAGTCCAAAATCCTTACTAACTCTACATAACTGATTAAGATTTTCCTTTAATTCTTTGGGATCATGGCTTATGACCACAATGTCATCTGCAAATCTAAAATCGTTTAGGTACTCTTCATTCATATTGACTCCTGTCTGCGACCAGTCTAATCTTCTGAAAGCTTCTTCAAATGCAGCAGAAAAGAACTTTGGATATTGTGTCTCCTTGTCACTAGTCTAATAAAGGAGGTAGCATTCTCATATATTTTCTTCGAAATCATAATATATGGGGTATCTATGCCTTGTCTTTCCAGTGCCCGAAACATTGCCTTATGCTGTATGGAGTCAAATTCTTTTTTTCATAATCCACAAATGCCAGGCATAATGGTGTTTTATATTCATTTGCTTGCTCCATTAGCTGTGATATTACATGAAGGTGATCCATAGTTGAGAATCCTGTCCTTAAAGCCAGCTTGCTCTTTTGGTTGATTCTCATCAAGTATTCTTTCTAATCTGTTAGTAATGACCCTTGTGAACAACTTGTAGATGTGGGATAACAAGCTAATTGGTCTATAATTTCCAATTTCTGATTTATCTCCTTTTTGACATAGCGGTGTCTAATACTGGCAACCTCCAGAAAACTCGCAAGGAAAAAAATCAGAAGTACACGAATCTAAGACTGGAGATCAAAGGGATGTGGCACATGGAACAAGTAACGATCATCATGGTGCCAAAGATCCTACATAACAGCCTAGCAGCAATAGGTCTCCCAGAGAACACCTACAAGGAACTCCAGAAAGTCGCAATCCTGAACACTTCTAGGGTAGTCAGACAGTTCCTCGACCAACAGTAACACCAGACATAATGACCACCCTGTGTAATTGGTAACAATACCCGTCATGGGGTGAGAACCCACTCCATGACGGGTTTGTTTGTAGGCTTTACGATGCAAGGGCAGCAAGGCCATAATGTGCCTCCCCAATCAGGGAGAAATAATATAAGAGCAACAACAATAATAATAATAACAACCAGAAATTTGTTCCGAAGCAGAAGATGGATGTTAAAGGATTTCACCATTTGTCAGCCTCTCTCATGCAATCTAAGAAGTGCTCCAATTAGTCAAATGACAGCACAATAAAAGAGTAGCATGTAAAGAAAGTACACTGCATCACACAATGCATAAAATCCTGTCACAAATGGGATTACAGTGGCAGACAACCCCACCTGGATCTGCTCTTGTCAACTAAAAATGAATAGCTACAGATATCATGATCAGTGAACACAAAAATTGGATTCTGGAGGATAGTTGGTTGACAATATATTTCAGTTGTTCCATACTGATAGCAGGACCTGAGTATGACAACAATAGCATTTATCAATGAGACTATCATGCCAGGAGACATGATAGGCTCATGGTGGAAGTGTGATGTGGGAGAGTTTTTGTGGCACAGGTTAGGCCACCTGTACTTACTGGTGGATCAAAGTCTGAATGCCAAAAGCCTACTTAACGCTGTTGCTGACTAGGTGTATCCTTCTTCATATTCACACAGTTTTAGTTACTCTCTCAGAAGGCATGGATCAACTGGAAATGGTTCCAGGATTATCAGAGTGAATTTACCGTACTCAATGAACTGCTCAGTCACAAAATCACAATCTGATTGAGCATCTCTGGGATGAGGTAGAATAATCTGCTCACAGCAGGGATCTGCTGCTATTCAATCTGAGACCAAGAGGTAATCAAGTCTAAATGGGTTTGCCTGTTAGAACAATTCTGGCACCTTGAAGAGTCCATGCTTACCTAATTTGAGGAGGTGCTGAGTGCTCAAGGAAGTGCTTTGTACTATTAGGTCAGTGAACCTAATAATCTTGTATGTATTTATTTCTTAAAAATATTACAGAGTCGCAATTCTGACAATCAACAAAACAGAAAATATGTATTAATTCCAGATATCACTTTATAGCTTTCAGGTGAAAAAAAAAGGCTTTTAGACAGCCAATTCAATGGTTACTGCCTATTCAGCTTTGTTCCCCGGCAGACCAAACAGACAGTATTTTTAAACAGTAAGCCTGACAGACAGTAGTAGTAGTAGTAGCAGTGGCATTTGATGCAAGAAAGCAAGTGTATGAGCTTATGCAGCATCAGCCAAAAAAAAAAAAAAAAAAAAAATCACACCATTCCCTCCAAATGCCTGTCCAGTTCCTCCTTAAATTTATTCAACCTATCAACTTCCACAACAACAGATGGAAGTTTGTTCCAGCAACTAACCACCCGCTGGCTAAAGGCAAATTTCCGCACATCTAATCTACATCTGTCTTAATTTGAATTTATGACCCCTTAGGTTCGTAATCTGAACAAGTGGAAGGATCCCATCAGAATTCAGCGTGCTCAACCCATTCAAGGCCTTATACACCTCAATCAGATCACCGCGCAGGTGCCTAGTCGACAGCCACTGCAGTTTGCAGAACTTAAGCCTCTCTCTCTCTCTCTCTCTCTCTCTCTCTCTCTCTCTTTCTCTCTCTTGGTAAGAGGATCCCTTCATTCCCCTCACCAATCTTGTTGCCCTTCTCTGTACACGCTAAAGTAAATCTACATCCTTCCTAAAATGAGGCTTCCTGACCTGTACGCAGTACTCAAGGCGTGGCCTGACCATTGCCTTATACAGAGGGATAATCACCTCCTTTTCCCTGCTAGCAAAATTCCTATATATCATTGACAAAACCCCATGACATGCGCTGGCAGCCTGTCTGCATTGCTCAGAAAACTTCATATCTGACTGCACAATTACTCCCAGGTCTTTTTCATTTTCTACCACCTTAAGTGTAGTACCACACAGTTGGTATGTTTCTCTGGGGTTACTTCTACCCATATGCAGTACTTTGCATTTGTCAAGGTTAAACTTCAGTTGCCACTTCTTAGCCCATCTGCCCAAATTATCTAGACCCTGTTGCAGTAGCACACTGCCATTACTGTCATTAACAACCCTGCCAACTTTGTATCATCTGCAAACTTCGACATTAAGCCTGATATACCTTCATCATTATCATTGATAAATATACAAAACAACAGTGGACCTAACACCGAACCCTGTGGGACTCCACTAATAACATTAGTCCAAGGAGAGCAGCACCCATTGATTACCACCCTCTGTCTTCTCCCACTTAACCATCCTTTTATCCATTGTAGCAACTTACCCTTAATACCATTCTGCTCCAATTTGTACAATAGTCTTCCATGCGCAACGCAACGGTGTCAAAAGCTTTCCTGAAATCCAAATATATGATATCAAAATTATTTTTTGCATCCAGTTCCTTTGTAACCATATCATAATATCCTATCAAATTTGTCAGACAAGACTTTCCCTTAACAAACCCATGCTGTGTCTGAATTATTGCTGCAGTCTTGTCTAGATGATCCTGTAATGCATCTTTAATCAGTGACTCCATTATTTTACCAGGAACAGAAGTTAAACTAACTGGTCTGTAATTACTCGTGTCACCCTTCGATCCCCCTTTGTGAACTGGGGATACATTTGTACATCTCCAGTCCGTGGGAACCTCCACTGAGTCCAAGGACGCTCTCATAATTATGGCTAAGGGTTTGCTTAGTTGCTTTGCCGCCTCCTTTAATATAACTGGATAGATCCCATCCACCCCAGGTGCTTTTCTTATGTTCAACTTCAACAATTTCTCCTCCACTTTGCTTTCAGTTATTACAAAATCATTAAGTATCCTGCTACAATTTGAATTCAGGCGAGGTCCCTATGGAATGGAGATGTGCAAATGTAACCCATGTTCACAAAGGAGGATCAAAAGGTGACATGAGTAATTACAGACCTGTTAGCTTAACTTCTGTTCCAGGGAAAATAGTCTCTGGTTAAAGAAGAAATGCAGAACCATCTGGACAAGAATGCAATTATACTGCAGTCGCAGCATGGATTTCTTAAAGGGCAATCTTATCTGATTGGGAATTATGATGCAATAACAAAGGAACCGAATACAAAAAATAATTCTAATGTCATATTTGGATTTCAGGAAAGCTTTTGATATTGCTGGACATAAAAGACTGTTGTACAAATTGGAGCAATGTGGCATTAGGAGCAAGTTACTACTGTTGATAAAGGGATAGTTTAGTGGCAGAAGGCAGAGAGTAGTTATTAATGGACATTGCTGTTCATGGACTAATGTTATTAGTGAGGTCTCCCCAGGATTCAGTGCTGGGCACATTGTTGTTTTCTATACTTATTAATGATATTGATTAGGGTATATGAGACCTAATGTTTAAGTTTGAAGATGATACAAAGGTTGGCAGGATAATTAATGACAGTGATCAATAGCTACTACAACAAAATCTAAAAAAATCAGGCAGATGGACTCAGAAATGGCAGTTGAAGTTTAGCATTGACAATTGCATGGTACTGCATATAAGTAGCAGTAATCCCAGATTAACGTACCAACTGTGCAGTCAGATATGAAATTTTCTAAGCAATGCAAACAGGCTGCCAGGACAGATAATGGGGTTTTGTCATTGATATACAGGAACTTTTCTAGTAGGGGATAACGATGTGATTATACCATTGTATAAGGCAATGGGTTAGGAAACATCAATACTACATACAAGTCTTGAGGCCTCATTTTAGGAAGGGTGTCGATCTGATGCAATAGGTGCAGACAAAGACGGCAAGATTTGTGCAGGGAATGAAAGCGGTCTTACCAAGACAGGCTACAGTTCTGCAAACTGCAGCACCTGGAGGCTAGACACCTGTGAAGTGATCTAACTGAGGTGTTTAAGCATCAGGATTGAGCAAACTCAATGCTGATGGCATTCTTCCTCTTGACTACACATGATTGGGCATAATTTCAAATTAAGGAAGGATGGTTGCAGAGTAGATGTGCAGAAGTTTGCCTATAGCCAGCAGGTGGTTGATTGTTGGAACAAACATCCATCTGTTGCTACAGAAGTGGGAAGTTTGAATAAATTCATGGAAGAACTAGGCAAAATAGACAATTTAAGGAAAAACCCAAAACACCACCTGTCCATTCCCTCCAAATTGTTGGAGGGATGGACAGGTGGTATGGTAGTTTTTTTTTGCCGATGCCATATAAGCTTGCTTAGTTGCAACATATGCCTATACTACTACTACTAATAATAATAATAATAATAATAATCTCTCAAATTATAACTATAAAATCTGATTTTGTATCTATAAAATTTTTTAAACAAAATCCTAATACTTACCGTTCCAAAATAATCGCAAGCTTTCTTAACACACATTTCATGAGCATCAAAATCATTCATGTTGAAAGGAATAAGAAGAATGTCATGATCTTTTATAGGCCCTTGCACTAGATGTGACAAATATACAATAAAATTGATTACTGCATACTAAACAACATATTTTCTATTAAAAATGAATGCTTTTCATGTTGAATTAATTATAATGTGTAAAGGTATAAAAGCAATATAACTTTGAGAGTAGGAGATACAGGAAATATAATCTGAGACAGCAAAAAGTTATAAACACGAAGTATTGCTACTATGTGATGTGGCCATGTTCTATGTGAGACTACAAAAATTTTTCCTGATATCGGTTGTCCTACAGACGTGACTGTGTACAGAAGATGGAAGGTGGTCTTTTCAGAAATAATGCATTGTGTTGTGAATGGACAATTTTGCACATAAAGAAAACACTATATTCATCTCTGCTTTTCAACTCATGATGTTAAAATTTTGACAAATAAACCAGTGTAACTGCTTGTTGGAAAAGGCCATCACTGTTTACAAAGAGAAGTATCATTAACCATTATTATCATTTTTATTATCATTAAGTACCATTATTATCAATTGGTTAATGATAATAATGGGATAAAAACTACTCTAAACTGATACTCCACATACATTAAGCTCCTAAGAATTTCCAACAACACTGTCCCCAGGCATCTGGGAAGAAATATTTTGTTATCACTTATGATATCTTAAACCTACAGGATGAGTCTACAGCTCAGCTGTTTCAACTACACAGAAACACTATTGTCAGCGAGGAATAATAGGTATTGAGGTTCTATCAGCTTGATTGATTTAGATGATAAATGATGGTTAATCCTCAACTGTACTATGACTAACTACTACATAGCTGACCATTTTTATCACATTAAGAACTTCTCGTATGATTATTTTCCTTAGAGTGAGGGTACCCTCTACTAATATTCTGCTTTGTATACTTCCAACAGAGTAGTGCATAAACATAACACCAGCTGGGCTCTCTGCAGTCATGATACCCATCTTGAACATTTGTAAGCAATTCCACTGGAATTAACTGAGATCACGTCAAGTAAGGACAGAAATTTAATAATCCAAACCCCTCAGATCAATAATTAGACTATTTTTTAAACATGACAGTAAATTTCATTGGAAGACAATTAGTTTGGTTCCTTGTTCAGAGACATTGCAAATAATTCTTTTGATTTCACCATTGATTCATTGAAAAATTTAGTTTTGAAAAACAATCTAGGCATCCAGCTGCATGGTAATGATATAGTATTTTATCAAATTAGAGAAGCATGATTTGCCATTTGAGAACCCTTACTGTGCATGGGTTTGTAAATACCTATACAATAAAAATACAAAGATGTATGACAATTATTCAATATCTGCACAATTATATAAAGTTAACATAAAAATTTTTAAAATTATACTTTTATATATTAGCATTAGCATTAGCATTAGTAGAGGCATACGATGCAAGAAAACAAGCTTATTCAGCATCAGCCCAAAAAAAAAAAAAAAAAAACCCTCTCCCATTTCACCCCTCCGTTCGTTCGAAATACCTGTCCAGTTGAGCTTTAAATTTGTTTAGGCTATCAACTTCAACAACAAGTGATGGAAGTCGGTTCCACCAACCAACCACCCGCTGGCCAAAGGCAAATTTCCGCACATCTATCCGACATCCGTCCTTCCTCAATTTGAATTTATGCCCTCTGAGATGATTATTCTGAGAAAGATGAAGAATCCCATTGGCATTGAGCATGCTCAAACCATTCAAAGCCTTATACACCTCTATCAGATCACCTCGCCGGTGCCTAGTCTCCAGACTCTGTAATTTGCAAAACTTAAGCCTTTCTTCGTAAGAGCAACCCTTTGTTCCATTTACTAATCTTGTTGCCCTTCTCTGTACCCGTTCCAGCAGCTCTACATCCTTCTTGAAATGAGGCCTCCAGACCTGTATACAGTACTCAAGATGTGGCCTAACCATTGCCTTATACAAGGGAATAATCACCTCCTTATCCCTGCTAGAAAAATTGCTGTATATCATTGACAAGACACCATGAGCTACTCTTGCAGCTCGTCTGCACTGCTCAGAGAACTTCATATCTGCCTGCACAATTACCCCCAGGTCCTTTTCATTCTCCACCACTGTCAGTGTAGTACCGCAGAGTTGATACGTTGCTCTGGGGTTACTGTTTCCCATATGTAGTACTTTACATTTGTCAATGTTAAACTTCATTTGCCACCTCTCAGCCCATCTGTTCAACCTTTCCAGATCCTGTTGCAGCAGCATAGCGTCAGTAGTGTCCTTAACGACCCTGCCAACCTTTGTATCATCTGCAAACTTGGACATTAAACTTGATATCCCATCATCAATATCATTCATAAACACCGAAAACAACAACGGACCCAACACTGAACCTTGAGGAACTCCACTAATAACATTAGTCCACGTTGAGCAGTGTCCATTGATTACCACTCTCTGTCTTCTGCCACTCAACCATCCCCTTATCCATAGCAGCAATTTGCCTCCAATGCCACACTGCTCCAATTTGTGCAGCAGTCTTCCATGTGCAACAGTATCAAAAGCCTTTCTAAGATCCAAATATATAATATCAAAGTTATTCCCTGCATCCAGTTCTTTTGTGACTACATCATAGTATCCAATCAAATTGGTCAGGCAAGACCTGCCCTTAACAAAACCATGCTGCGTCTGAGCTATAACTGAATTCTTGTCTAGATGATCCTGCAGTGCTTCTTTAACCAGTGCCTCCATTAATTTACCTGGAACAGAAATTAAACTCACAGGTCTATAATTACTTGTGTCAGCCTTTGATCCTCCTTTGTGAATTGGGGTTACATTTGCACATCTCCAGTCTATGGGTACCTCCCCTGAGTCCAAAGAAGCTCTCATAATTATGGCTAGGGGTTTGCATACGTCCTTTGCTGCCTCCTTTAATATAACTGGATAGATCCCATCCACCCCAGGTGCCTTTTTTATGTTTATCCTCAACAATCTCTCCTCCACTTTCCTCTCAGTTATTACAAAATCATCCAGCTCACTGCCAATGTTTACTTTACCTACATCATTCTCCTTCCTGAATAACTCCTCATGCGTGAATGTAGATGCAAAATACTCGTTTAGATTGTTAGCCACCTGAGCAGGATCCTCAACTGTTGAACCATCAATATCCAGTGGACCAATCTGATTCATCCCTTTCCTTCTCGAGTTCAAGTATGTAAAGAACTCTTTTCTGTTTTTCTTTGCATCCTTTGCCAAGGATTTTTCGTAGTCTGCCTTTGCCTGCTTAATCTCCTTTGTGACTTGGTTACAGACCAACTTATATCTATCATAGGCTTCCATGTCACCCATTAATTTATATGTATCCCATGCATTTTTCTTCTCTGCCACATGTCTCATTAGTTCATCTGACAACCATTTAGGCCTAAACCTTGAACAATATTTCTTAGTTGGTATGTAAAGCCTGGTAGCCTCCAAGATTAGTTCCTTGAATGCTTCCCATTTTGAGTTTGCTGTTGGTAACATCATCAGTTGGTCCCACTGTATAGAATTTAAATACTGTCTCAGACCATCATAGTCGCCTTTACGAAAACAAAAACCCTTCCCTTTACCTCTGATGGTAGTTACCTCCTTGAGTAAATCCCACTTCAACACACTGTGATCACTGCCACCTAGTGGTTCATTTATCTGCAGGTTCTTAATGTATGAAGAGTCACTACTGATAATCAGATCAAGAGTATTGCTCCCTCTTGTTGCCTCACGAACATGCTGATGTAGAAAACAATCATCCAATAAATCCACAAATCATCCAATAAATCCACATATAGATGAACCGTTTCATTTCCTCTCATGAACCATGAGAGGAAATGAGAAAAACGGTCATTATATCAAGAAGATATAATGACTGTTTATCAACAGTCAATATATCCATAAAATCTGAAAAAGAATAAGAAAAAATTAACCATTTCATATAATTATACTAATGCATTATAGTATAATCTAATTCAGAATATGAATTACAGTATTAAACAAGAAAATTAGTATTGTACATTTTGCATTGATTTTCACCGATGTCCATTTCTACTTACAGTCTTCCAAACCCCATGTACTCTTTCTGACTGAATCCCAATTATCAGTTGATTCAACCACTGTTCATCTCAGTTATCCTAATTATTTGATGTATGATTCCTTTTACTTCAAAGGTGATACTTATGTATATGTCTGCTCTGACATTCCCTGTCAGAGACTTAGTAATTTGGAATCTCCTCTTTTGTATCTTCTCTGACTTAAAATCACTATAACACATTCTGTAAAATTCATCTATTGCCTCTATTGTTCTCCCAACTCCACTAATCACTTGGAATTCTTTGACTTCCTCTTTTTGAAACTTGACTTTCTCCAGTCAAACTTTCCTAACAGTGAGGTAATTTCCCTTGGCGATTTTAATGTTCGCAACTCCAGCTGGCTTCTGATTTCTAGTCACATGGACCAAGCTTGTCAAGATGCTGAGGTTTTTACAATTACTAATAATCTTGCACAGATTGTTCATTCACCTACCAGAACACCAGCCAGCCCTAACCACATTGCCATCATGCTTGATCTTTTTCTCACAAACAACCCTTCTAAGCACATGGTCAAGGTGAGTGGTAATCTAGGCACTTCAGATCACAACTTAGTGATGGTCACTTCTCCAACAGAGCCTTTCTCTCACTGCCAGTCTTAATGTTGTGTTGTTTGGCATAACAATAATGAAAAATGGGATAATCTGTGATTTCCTTTCTTCTTTTCCTTTGTTGGATTACAATTTCAAATCTTCTGATATCAACGTTTGGTCAGATTATGCCAGTGAAATTATTCTTGTAGGAATGAAATCCTTTATTCCACACTCCACCTTAAAATCAGGAATGATTTAAAAAGAAATATTGGGAACTATAGTAGCTGGGTGCAGGAAAAGTTTTTACATCTCCAGCTAATAGAGAAGTTTTTCTTTAAATTTTTGCTTTTTATTGACTTAAACTGGCATATTAATTTATTTTCTAGAAGTAGCTTTATATTCCTAGTTAAGATACTTAGTTTATTTTGAACTTAGAGATTTTGTAGGTTATTACTTAGTAATGGTAAGGGTATCGATGTGTTGGACAAGATTTTGCAATTCCAGCGAACGCTAAGTTTTTAATTATATTTAGCCATTATATTGAATTAATTGTTATATTAAATTATTTTCTATAAGTAGCTTATAGTCTCAGTCAAGCTCCTTGGTTTATTTTGAATTTAGATAGCAATTTTGAAAGTTAATACTTAGTGTCTGTAGATTTTAGTGTTTGTAACTTGCCGCCATTGTTATACAATACAACGTATACCCAAATTAGATAGCTTAAGATTTAATGTAAAACTAGATAGTGAAACACATAGAACTGTATTAGAAATCTGTTAGCTTAATACAGTATTATTGATTAATCAGTAAAATTTATTAATCTTATTAAATTTCACTGTTAATTAAATTGTACTTAAATGGAATCATTACCCAGACTACAGCAGCAAAGCAACACTCACAAATTTGCCAGAATTCTGTGGCTTGAGGGAGAATCAAAGGGGGAATTCTGCAACGCATCACAGTCTAAAAAACGTGCGAAATGTTTGCAGACTTGTCTAGAACAGGACATGATCTAGCCAAGGAGGATGTCTTTGTGTGTGTGCAAAGTGCAGAGACTGTGAGGAAATTAGGCACCAGCTTAGCATCCTGATGGGTATCTATGAGAGTTTGAGGTGCAGGATAGATGCCCTCGAGGAAATTAATAAGAAGACCCATCAAGCTCTCAGCTGCCAACTCAATGCCAGAGCTCACTCCTGTGCATCAGGCAACACAGCAGCAATCTCCAAGGCAGAATGCATTGGTCCCACAGGAACTAGTTATTGTCAGTGACTCTATTGTTGGGGAGACGGGGAATATATTATGCAAAAAGGATAGGCGGAACAGAACTAGGGTATGTCTCCTAGGGGCAAAAGTTGATCATGTTGTAGAGCAGATATCATCTTTTAAGGGCACAATAGGTGATACTGATGTACAAGTTGGCACACATTATCTTAAGAGAAAGAGATCTGCAGAATTTGAAATTGTCTGCAATTCTGCGTAGACAAAGGAGGGAGTACATGATGAGAGCCTTGTCAATCAATTCGGCCCTGGAGAGATTGTACAAGGCTCATGGAGTAGAATTTTTTCAGCGTGATCTGTGCTTGCTAACAGGAGAGACTGCTTCTACAGGGTGGGATACACTTAAATAGAAAGGTTGCGAGAATATTTGCTGATGCCATGGAGGCAGTGTTAGATGGGTCAGAAAACTGTTAGCTTGGGAGGGGGGAATTCACAGACAAAGATTAGCAGCAGCAGCCGCAGGCAGAGGCAAAAGCGATTCTTGCACTGCTTCTATTGGGTTTGTTTTTTTTTTTTTTTTTTGTTAGTTGTTGGCGCATCGGCTTCTGTGGCCATAATGCACCTCCCAAGGTTTTTGCGCTACTCTGATTCAAGCCTGAGGTGGGATTCGAACCTACGACCTTTGGGTTGCCAGGGAGGCACTTTACCCACCCGGCTAGCCCGGTCGGCGCTTCTATTGTAATGAGCAAGTTGCTGGGGATTTCAAGACCTACTGTTAGTCATCATGGAACAAGTAAATACATGGGCTTTGTTAGGGTAACTAAAAATAAGAACAGGTGCATGTATACTTGCGTGTACACCAGTGTTAGAAGTATAGTAAAATAAATTTGATGAATTTGAAGTGCTGATCAAGGCATCAAAGGCAGAAATTGTTGGGATATCAGAGACATGGTGTCACACAGATATAAGCAGTGCAGAATTAGAATTTGGAGAGTACAATGTGTACAGAAAGGATAGACAGGGTAGGAAAGGAAGAGGGGTTATACCTCTTCCTTTAGTTAAGAAACACATAAAATCTAAGTAAGTACATCCAGTTGACATGGATGAACAGTGCAATGTTGAGTCAGTTTGGTGTGACATAAACACAGGGAAAGGAAAAGGGAAAGTGAGAGTAGGAGTGTGTTATAGGCCTAATGACTCTGATGAGTACAGTGAACAATTGTGCAGAGAAATAGAGTGGGCCAGTAAATTAGAATGTCTATGGGGATTTTAACTTTCCAGATATTGACTGAAATTTGTGGGTTGTTCACTTGCATGCTAGCAAGACTGTTGTGGATTGTTTTCTACAGCAATATGTTCAAGTAGCAACCAGAGGGGGTAATACTCTTGATCTGATTATCAGCAGTGATGACTCATGCATTAAGAATTTGCAGATAAAGGAACCACTACGTGACAGTGATCACAGTCTACTGATGTCGGATTTACTTAAAGATGTAACTACTATCAAGGGTAAAGAGAAGGGTTTTTGTTTTCGTAAAGGTGACTACAGTGGTCTCAGGCAGTTTTTAAATTCTATGCAGTGGGATGAACTATGATGTTAAAATCAGTGAATTCTAAATGGAAAGCCTTCAAGGAAGTAATCTTGGATGGTACTAGGCTTTTCATACCAAATAAGAAATACTGTTCAAGATTTAGGCCTAAATGGATATCTGATGAATTAATGAAGCTCATGGCATAGAAGAGAAATGAATGGGATGCATATAAATTATCAGGTGACACTGAAGCCTATGGCAGATATAAGTTAGTCTGCAATCAAATCACAAAGGAGGTTAGGCAAGCAAAGGCTGATTACGAGAAATCCTTGGCAAAGGATGAAAAGAAAAACAACAAGGACTTCTTTACTTAAGCAAACTTTAGAAAGAAGGGGATGAATCAGATTGGTTCACTTGATGTTCGTGGTTTGAGTGTCGATGATCCCACTCAGACAGGTGACAAACTCAATGAGTATTTAGCTTCTACAATTCAGACGTGAGCAATTCAGTAAGGAAGGGGGAGAACAGAAGGTTACTAAACTTTAACAGGGAGCTAAATTATTTTATAATAACGGAGAGCAAAGTGGAGGAGAAACTGTTGAAGTTAAACATAAGAAAGGCAATTGGGGTGATTTGGATCTATCCAGTTATATTGAAGTAGGCAGCGATGGAAGTAAGCAGACCCTAAGCCATAATTATGAGAGCATCCGTAGATTCAGGGGAGGTCCCCATGGACTGGAGATGTGCAAATGTATCCCCAATTCACAAAGGGGATTCAAAAATTGATGCAAATAATTATAGACCTGTAAGTTTAACTTCTGTTCAAGGGAAAGAAATGGAATCACTGGTTAAAGAAGTGATGCAGGTTCACCTAGACAAGACTGCAGTAATAGTTCAAACACAGCATGGGTTTGTTAAGGGGAATTCTTGTCTAACCAATTTGATTGGATATTATGATCTGGTCACAAAGGAACTGGATGCAAAAAATAATTCTGATATTATATACTTGGATTTCAGGAAAGCTTTTGATATTGTTGCATGTGGAAAACTGCTGTACAAATTGGAGCGGTATGGCATTAAGGACAAGTTGCTGCAAGGATAAAGGGATGGTTGAGTGGCAGACTGCAGAGAGTGGTAATAAATAGACACTGTTCTATGTGGACTAATGTTATTAGTGGAGTCCCCCAAGGTTCAGTGCTGGGCCCACTGTTGTTTTGTGTATTTATTAATGATATCGATGAAGATATATCAGTCTTAATGTCCAAGTTTGCAGATGATACAAAGGTTGGCAGGGTTGTTAATGATAGTAAAGACAGTATGCTACTGCAACAGGATATAGAAAAGTTAGGTAGATGGGCTGAGAAGTGGTAACTGAAATTTAAGATTGACAAATGAAAGTATTAATATGGGTAGCCGTAACCCAAGGGAAAAGTACCAACTGTGTGGTACTACACTCAGGAGATGGAGAATGAAAAAGACTTAGGGGTAATTGTGCAGTCGAATATGAAGTTCTCTGAGCAGTGCAGACAGGCTTCCAGAGCAGGTAATGGAGTTTTGTCAATGATATATGGGAATTTTGTAAGCAGAGACAAGGAGGTGTTATACCTCTGTATAAGGCAGTGGTCAGGCCACACTTGACTACTGCATACAGGTCTGGAGGCCACATTTTAGGATGTAGAGTTGCTAGAATGAGTACAGAGAAGGGCAACAAGATTGGTGAGAGGAACAAAGGGGGGTTCTCTTACCAGGAGAGGCTTAAATTCTGTAAGTTGCAGCATCTGTAGACTAGGTACCTGCAAGGTGATTTGATTGAGGTGTACAAGGCCTTGAACGGTTTGAGCAGGCTCAATGCTGCTGGGATACTTCTGCTTTCCCAGATTAACAACCTGAGGGGGCATAGATCCAAACTGAGGAAAGACAGTTGTAGAATGGATGTGCAGAAGTTTGCCTTTAGCCACCGGGCAGTTGATTGCTGGAACAGACTTCCATCTGTTGTTGTGGAAGTTGATAGCTTAAATAAATTTAAGGCTGAACTAAACAAACATTTGGAGTGACAGGATGGGTGAAATGGGAAGGTTTTTTTTTATTTTATTTTTGGCTGATGCTCTAAAAACTTGCTTTCTTGCATCATATGCCTCTACTAATGCTAATGCTAAAATCTCATCGTTTATCTAAACCTTGGTTTTGCAATAAATGTGCTAAGGCTGTTCAAGATAAGAATATTGCATAATGCAAATGGCTTGTATTCAAATCTCATGGTTCATTTTATGCCTACACCAAAGCAGACAACAATTGTAAAGCAGCTATTAATCAGTTCAAACTAGGTTTTGAACAGGAAAAGAGTAGGAAACTTGATTCTTGTTCAAATGGTAACTGAATGTTCTTGTCTCTTGCCTTGGCCATCTCTAGTAGTAGTAGTAGTAGTGGCATGTGATGCAAGAAAGCAAATGTATGAGCTTATGCAGCATCAGCCAAAAAAAAAAAAAAAAATTACACCATTCCATCCAAATGCCTGCCCAGTTCCTCCTTAAATTTATTCAACCTATCAACTTCCACAACGACAGATGGAAGTTTGTTCCAGCAATTAACCACCCGCTGGCTAAAGGCAAATTTCCGCACATCTATTCTACATCTGTCTTTTCTTAATTTGAATTTATGCCCCCTTAGGTTCGTAATCTGAACAAGTGGAAGGATCCCATCAGAATTCAGCGTGCTCAACCCATTCAAGGCCTTATATACCTCAATCAGATCACCGCGCAGGTGCCTAGTCTTCAGCCACTGCAATTTGCAGAACTTAAGCCTCTCTTGGTAAGAGGATCCCTTCATTCCCCTCACCAATCTTGTTGCCCTTCTCTGTACACGCTCAAGTAAATCTACATCCTTCCTAAAATGAGGCCTCCAGACCTGTACGCAGTACTCAAGGTGTGGCCTGATCATTGCCTTATACAGAGGGATAATCACCTCCTTTTCCCTGCTAGCAAAATTCCTATATATCATTGACAAAACCCCATGACCTGCCCTGGCAGCCTGTCGACATTGCTCAGAGAACTTCATATCTGACTGCACAATTACTCCCAGGTCTTTTTCATTTTCTACCACCTTAAGTGTAGTACCACACAGTTGGTACGTTTCTTTGGGGTTACTTCTACCCATATGCAGTACTTTGCATTTGTCAAGGTTAAACTTCAGTTGCCACTTCATAGCCCATCTGCCCAAATTTAGATCCTGTTGCAATAGCACACTGCCATTACTGTCATTAACAACCCTGCCAACCTTTGTATCATCTGCAAACTTCGACATTAAGCCTGATATACCTTCATCAATATCATTGATAAATATACAAAACAACAGTGGACCTAAACATCGAACCCTGTGGGACTCCACTAATAACATTAGTCCAAGAAGAGCAGCACCCATTGATTACCACCCTCTGTCTTCTCCCACTTAACCATCCTTTTATCCATTGTAGCAACTTACCCTTAATACCATTCTGCTCCAATTTGTACAATAGTCTTCCATGCGCAACAGTGTCAAAAGCTTTCCTGAAATCCAAATATATGATATCAAAATTATTTTTTGCATCCGGTTATTGCCACTTCAGCTAAAGATAAAGCTAACCTGCTATCAGCCTACTGTTCTTCTAACTGGTGTATGGATGATCTTGGTAAACCACCTCCTACCATTCCCAGTACATTCCCTTCAATGTCTCCAGTGGTCTTCTGTAAAAGGATTTCAAAAGAACTTATTCCAGAAGCGTTTTCCCTTCTGCTTGGAAATTGAGTAAAGCAGTTCCTAAAATGGGTGACAAATCCCTCTCATCCAATTATTGTCATATGGCAATTATTTCAACTCATTCTAAAGTAATGGAAAAATCTACTAACCATCAACTCTTAAACTATCTAGAAACCTTACATATGATCAATGATGATTAGTGTGGATTCCATCAATGTCAATCCACTAATGATATACTGGCTTATGTTACCCATCTATGGAAAAATTCAATGCAAAAGTTTGGTGAAACACAAGCAATTGCTCTTGACATTTCAAAGACTTTGATTTGGCATAAAGGTCTTCTAAATAAGCTACTATCTCATGGTTTGCCAATTGTTTTTCGTAATTGGGTATCCAGTTTTCTCTCTGACCATTCACTTTGGATGATGGTAAATGGATCTCAAATCTTCTAACTTTTTCACTAATGCAGGTGTTCCTCAAAGTTCAGTTCTTTCTCCCAATCTTTTTCTCTTGTACATTAATGACCTTCTTCCATTGACCGGAATGGAATTCCTATCCATTGTTTTGCTGATGATAGCACATTGCATTGCACTTTCCAGTTCAAGAAACCTCACCCTGCTCAATCAGCTTCAACTTCTTGAATATCCACTATCAATTCCTTAAATGCCAATCTCCAGGTAATTCAGTGGAGCAAAGATAACTTAGTTGATTTCAATCCTTCTAAAACTCGGTCCTGTCTTATATCTTGCAATAAGGATTCTTTTGTTCCTATGCGTAACTTCAATGACACTCAAATCTCTAAACAAGATCACATATCTCTATTAGAGATTACCCTGAATTCTAATCTCTCTTGGCATAAGCACATCACAAATATTGCTTTCCCTGCATCAAAAAAAACCGGGTTTTCTTTTTTGCTCTTGGCATTACTTTTCTTCCAAACGGTTATTCACTCTGTACAAATCACAAAACTCCCCTACCGTGGAACACTGTCCCACATCTGGGACAGTGCCCCCATATCCTCTCTCAGGCTTCTAGCTCCATTCAAAAGAGTGTAATTAGGTTATTTAATGACCTATCTCTAATAAAGTTCCTCCAATCTCTGTCTCATAGACATTTTGTTTCTGATCATCCAATTATTCAAATCTCAAGCCTTTTCTACGGATACTGACATGGGTACTGTTCTTCCGAACTGGCTTTTATAATTTCTGCTCTCTCTCTCTCTCTCTCTTTTCCAAACCAGTCTGAACATGTGTCACAATCAGCCAACATCCTTTTACTGTCCAACTTTAAACTCATAGAACAAGCTCTTCTTCGTTTCTTCTTTCAACTTCCATTTTTTGGAACAGCCTTCCTTCACATGTATATCCTGAAAAATACAATGTACAGACATTCAAGTTTGATGTTAACAGTCATGTTCTTTCATCTTCTCAACCTTCAACCCATGCACAGTACTAATTACTGTACGTTCTAATACATTTTGTGTTTGGGGTTTTCATTAAAAAAAAAAAAAGAAAAACTCTGGGCCCATGGTGTCATACTGATCTTTTATCAAAATTTGCTTGGAGAGATAGGGAGGTCATAACCCCACTTGAATAAAGCAAGGATGAGATCAAACTTGGAATACTCTGTCCAAGTAAAAATACTACACTTAAAAAACAAAGACAGACATTAAGCTTCTTGAAATGTCCAATGACAGGCAATGCACCTAGGGAGAGAATCCATATGAAGAAAGACTTTGAATATGTGGGCTACAGAGCTTGACAACTAAGCAACTTAGAGATCTGACTGAGGTCTGTAAGAGAGGAAAGAAAAATGAATGAAATTTTCATGGTTAAAAATGTTACTAAAACTAGGGGCTATAAAGTCAAATTGTGTAGGAAGAGTATTAGACTGGATTGTAGAAAGTTTTCTTTTAGCTAGTGAGTAGTCAATTTCTGGAATAAGTTATCTCCATGCTCAGCTGAGGCTGACAACTTGGTGAAATTCAAAGATCAGCTGGATTGGCACTTACAAAGGAAGGGAAACATTTACATAAGAATTTTTTTGGCTGGTACTGCAAACAGCCTCCTTGCACCATCTGGTTCATATTAATATTCACTGCACTGCAAAGATGTCAATAACAAAACTGCTATTGTAAACTGAAGAAATATGTTAATGGTGCCAGTTTTCTGGTCAAATATAGAGTGGAAAAGTCAGAACTTTGGACATTAAAAAATCAGAAATTAAAACTGATCTAAATATCGATCTCCAATTAGTTTGTATAAATGATGTCCCATTGCATCTAGCCTAGCATTATTCTTTCTTAGTTTCAATCTATGCCCCATCATTATTGTTAGAGCAAAATATAGGAAGACACTTGTCTTCACTTCCCCCAGATTTTCACATTACTTCGTGCATTACTTCAAATATTATTATTATATTATTGACAGATAGATAGGTACTGCCTAATGTAATGTGCATGTTCCTAAAAAAAAATTTCTATCAATGTTTATGTTATCTTCTTAGTGTTATTGTGTTTCAAGTTTCTTAACAAAGGTGGAACTTCTGGTACAGTGTTTTTTAAACTTTTATTGGCCACGGAACTACACCTTTAAAATCAGTGATAAAAAAAAGAAATAAAAATAAGTTTTTTTACTAATATGATTAAAAAGTTATCTTACCAAGGCACTGTTTTTTGACTTTTTCCAGTCGCTCTATATTTGTTCCTGAAAGAATAAGTTTTGCAGAATGTTGGGCCATTTCATAGGCTAAATGTTCTCCGATGCCACTTGATGCCCCTGTAATCCAGACTACCTTATCTTTTAAGTCTCCTATTAAATATATAATAAAACACACTGTATTTTTAAAATATACATGGTGTCCATAAATTATTGACTAAATAAAAAATGATTATTAAGTGAATAACTAGAGCTGATATACGAATAACATTTATGTTATTTGAAAGAGCAAACTCAAAGAGTTATATATACCATCATTTAGATATGTCGCTAGTATTGATAATATTGATAAGAATTGGACAGGACTGAAAACCGAGCAGCTGTTCAAAGCTACCAGAGGCAGAGAGACATTTGCCATGGTGGTTGCCGACCTCCGTTAGGAGATGGCACAAAGAGAAGAAGTATCGATAACAGTTGTGCCTCACAATAATCATTAAAATGGCAACAGTAAAACAGAAAGCAATGTATGTATTGTGGTTTGCCAAATTTAAATCTCTAGTTATAGTGCAAAGGCAGTACTGCCAGGAATATGAAGGTGAGGTACCATCAGACAAGTCCATTAAGCAAGCAATTAAGCAATGGGTAAAACAGTTCAAGGGAACTTTTTTTTTTCATACGAAACAAACAAACTTTTATTAATTTATATTAATCTCATTATTAATCTTTTCATTAACATTTCATTCATTCATTCCAGCGGTTCCCAAACTGTGAGATGTGGTGCACCAGGGTGGCATAGCAAACTCACAGGGCACCGCGGGGTATTTTAAATTTTCATGGGAAACAGAGTGATATTCAGCATCTGTCGGACACTGCACAAACTACTAGCTCGAGGTAGTTCACAGTTTCAACATTACTTATTAAGTGGTTTGGACCTAACTACTTAATAAATGGAACTGTTAGGTATTTCTTTTGGCCCAAGGGTGCTGTGAAAAAATTACTGAGACACTTAAGGGCACCATGAACTGAGAAAGTTTGGAAACCTCTACCCTAGCCAAAAAAATCTGGCAAATCTGCTATACATATGACAGACACAGAACAATATACAAATATTAACAATATCTTATATACATTAAAATATTGTACATATCTGGATGACCATTGTACTGTGCAATGGTCATCCAGAACTCAGCTACAGCACAATTAGCTGGACAAGCAGGCTAAGACGGAAACCGCTGGAGAGACAGCATCCACAGATCATCATCACATCCTAGAGACTGATCATCACATTGCTATAAAGAATTCAGGAGCCCACAGTAATCTCCAAAAAGATAAACAGTTCAAGGAACAGCAATGCACCAGCAGTCAGAGAGGGCAACAGAATTTACCCATATTAGCCAGCAAAACCAAGCTGAAAGGAGATGTTATTGCAGGATAAAACCCAAGAAAAACAACAACTAAGGCTTATTGCCAACACTGTTGGCAAGAGCAGAAGTGGACATCCACCCATAAAAGAAACAGAGTAACAAAATACTGTCCACTTCTGCAAAGAAATTTCTCTGTTCCTATATAAAAAATAACATACTATTCCATGCATATAAAAGGGTACAGTCCACCAATTAATCCATTATGTAATCCGAACTCTTCCAATTGCAAAACCCGAATTTACAAAATTTTGAAAGGCAATAAAATATTCCCTTGTTTTAATAAGCAACAGCTCAATCTCATCTACCAAATAAGTAACATAAACAACATTATCTAGTAATTCCAGATGTAAATCACCATATTTCTACTCTTGGCATTTGTAGTGAGCAGACATTTTTAAAGTGCTCCTGGCTCTAAAGTGCATGGAGAGCATAGAGATTAGAGAGGTTGGATAATTGCTTTTAATTAATTTATTTAAAATATTGTAAAGTTTATTTTGATATAAGTTTTTTTTCTCTGTAATAGTGTGTAAATTTAAATTTTTATATCATAAATATAATTTTTTAAAAGCTATTTTCTGTGATATTCAGCAATAAATGTTAACAATGGTTGTGGCAAGATCCACCTTGAACACTTTGTCAGGGGGTATCATGACTCATACAGAAATAGCCAATGGCAATTTCTGGGTGAATCCTGATTTCATCGTTTGCAGAACAATCTCTGGCATGTATTCCAAGATCGACCTAGTGGATAATCATAGCTCACCTGATGATTCTTTTCTTTGTCACCATTGTACGGATTGTATCAATCTAAAGTTAAAATTTGGTGCATTGCTAGAGCAATTTGAGTCACTGAAAAAATGGGTGCTTGTCCTAGAGAATAATGTAACTGGGAGCTTGCCAAGGACTCAAAACTAGTAACCCAGCAAGTGATACACTTCTGATTCGGGCCTTTTCTGGTTCAAAAGGACTTAGCCCTATTAGGAGTTGTTGTTTTGGTTTTTAGCAGCATTAGCAACTAAGGCCATATTGCTCCGTGGATATGCGGTGGTCATTCCCTGACCTTTCCGCATCCTCCATATCTGGTGGTCACGGGCTCGAACCTCGGTCTAATCAAGAAGCGTGTGCCACGCACTGCTGCTCCCTCCCACCTGGCTACGGAGGTGCCCCTCTATTCATCATCATCATCATCATTATCAGACATTTTCAATCCACTGCAGGATGAAGGCCTCTCCAGCAACTTTCCAGTTCCTTCTGTTTTGAGCACTGGCCATTCATTTACTACTCAAAAACTCATGAATTTCATCTATCCATCTCCGCCTTTGTCTTCCAGGTTTTCTTCTAGCTCCTCTTGGGTACCATTCTGTTATTTTCTTAGTCCATCTGTCATCATGTCTTCGTGCTATGTGTCCTGCCCAAGACCATTTTTAGTTCTTTAGTTTTTGATAAGAATGTCCTTTACTTGAGTTTGCTGCCTAATCCATGTGTTTCTCTTCTTATCTAACAGTCTGATTCCCAATATAATTCATTCCATTCTTCGCTGTGTAGTTCTTAGCTTCTCTTCCATTCTTTTGGTGAGTGCCCAAGTTTCACTTCCATAAGTCATGGTGGGGAGTATACATTGATTCATTATTTTACGTTTCAGACAAACTGGGATATTGCTCTTCAGTATGTGACTATATTTCCTGAATGCTATCCATCCAAAATTTATTCTTCTCTTGACTTCCAGCCATTTATCATTATTACAGCTAATAACTTGTCCCAGATAAGTATATGACTCCACCTTTTCAATTACTGCTCCTTCAATCATTATTTCCCTTTCCGTGGCATACTTGTTCATCATTACTTTTGTTTTAGCCATATTCATCTTTAGTCCAAAATCCTTACTAACTGTGCATAACTGATTAAGATTTTCCTCTAATTCTTTGGGATCATGGCTTATGACCACAATGTCATCTGCAAATGGTAAATGGTTTAGGTACTCTCCGTCCACATTGACTCCTTTCTGCGACCAGTCTAATCTTCTGAAAGCTTCCTCAAGGGCAGCAGTAAACAGCTTCGGAGATATTGTGTCTCCATGTCGAACTCCTTTCTCAATTTTATATTTCCTACTGTCTTTGTCTAGTCTAATAAAGGATGTAGCACTCTCATATATTTTCTTCAAAATCATAATATATGGAGTATCTATGCCTTGTCTTTCCAGTGCCCGAAACATTGCCTTATGCTGTATGGAGTCAAATGCCTTTTCATAATCCACAAATGCCAGGCATAATGGTGTTTTATATTCATTTGCTTTCTCCATTAGCTGTGATATTACGTGAAGGTGATCCATAGTTGAGAATCCTGTCCTAAAGCCAGCTTGCTCTTTCGGTTGATTCTCATCAAGTATTCTTTCTAATCTGTTAGTAATGACCCTTGTGAACAACTTGTAGATATGGGATAACAAGCTAATTGGTCTATAATTTCCAATTTCTGATTTATCTCCTTTCTTATGCAGCAAAACTATGATTACATTATTCCACTGCTTAGGCATCACACCTTTTCTAATGCACTTTGTGAAGAGCCTTGCCAGTTTTTGTGTTATGTCTCTTCCTCCCAATTTTAACAACTCTACAGTAACTTCATCTTCCCCCGGGGCTTTCCGATTCTTCATTTTCTTCAATGCATGTTCTACCTCATCAGGAAGAATATCGGGTATGTCGTATGTGTTGCTACTTTGCAATCCATCTTCCTCACTGCTGGTATCATTCCCTCGCTTCTTGTATAATTCTCTATAGTAGTCTTCTGCTATTTGAATTATGCCTTCTCTGCTGTTTATAAGTACACCATCGCTATTCTTCAGTTTCAGTATCATTTGTCTTTCTGTATTACTGCTCATGGCTGCTGATTTAAATCCTTTTTCCCTTAATGCTTGTTCTACTTTTCTTGTGTTAAATCTTCTTATGTCCTCTCTGAGTCTCTTTCTAATGGCTTTGCATAACTCAGTATACTCAATTTTCTCCCTGTCAGTGTTTTTCTTGCTCTTCATTTGTCGTCTTTGGTTCATCATGACAAATGTTTCTTGAATAATTTTTTCTTCTTTGGATTTCTGTTTCCCTATAGGTTTCTTGGGCTTTATCACTTCCAGAAAGTTGTAATATTCCTCGTCGATATCTTGGTCCTGAGCAGTCTGCAGAAGCTCAAACTTGTTCTTAAGTTCCAGTACATACTGCTTTTTCTCCTCCTCTGTTATTTCAAAGACCTTTGTATTATTTACTCGAGTCAGTTTTTTCCTTTCCTTTCCTACATCTATATCAAGTGTACATCTTACCATTCTGTGATCACTTCCAACATTTACCTTATTCAGGACGGTAACATCATTCACAATATATCTTCTGTTAGTGAGGATGAAGTCGATTTCATTAGTTGTTAATCCATTTGGACTCTTCCATGTCCACTTTCTGTTCACCCTTTTCTTGAAAAAAGTGTTCATTACTGACATTCCTTGAGATTCTGTAAATTCCACAAGTTTTTCACCTCTTTTATTTCTTTCACCAATTCCAAAATTTCCTATAGTTCCTCTTTCTGCGCTGTTTTGCCTTTTTCCAACCTTAGCATTGAAGTCGCCCATAATAATAGTGTAATGGGTTTTCTGCTCATCTAGAAGGCTCTCAATTTCAGTGTACATTTCTTCAACCTCTTCATCATCATGGCTCGATGTTGGTGCATAAATCATTATAATCTTTAGCTTGTACCTCTTAGAAATCTTGAGTATTAGTCTTGACACCCTTGGTGATGTACTTTTGAATTCCAAAATGTTGTTTTTAAAATCTTTATGGACCAGAAACCCAACTCCACCTTCACTCCTTTCACTGTTTCCATTGGTGTACAGCAGATTTCCACTTGATAAACTTATAAGTGATTCATTTCTTCTTCTTGTTTCAGCCAAACCGATGATATTCCAATTCACATTTTCTAATTCCTTTTCCAGCTCTAATATCCTGTCTTCACCAATGAATGATCGTACGTTATAACAGGCCAAGTTCAATTTCCGTGCATGGCAGCCTGGTCGTACCCAGAGATTCTTAGCACCCTCTACTTCCACTCTGATCTTCTCGCTGCCGTAAGAGGGAGAGTGAAAGCTGCTGGGGACTGAGGGCCATTTGTATTGTTGTGCTCTCATTGCTGGAGGGTTTGGTCTTTTCCTCTTCATGCTGACCAGGCGTCTTGAAGAGAACCACTCTACACGTTCGTTGCCACCTAAGTGACGTAACAGGGCTTACCATCGAGAAGGTGTGCATGAGTGGATTTTAGGGAGGCAGGCCAACCGGACTTCTCCTAAATCTTCTGTAATAGAGAGATATTGGATCCATCAGTGTTTTAGGCTGAGTGTCTGATAACACACAGGATACCTGTTCCCCTCTAAGCCCCTCTATTAGGAGACTCCATTGTCAGGAAAACAGGAAATATTTTTTGTAATGAGGACAGGTGGACTAGAACCAGGGTGTCTCCCAGGAGCAACAATTAATGATGTTACCAACAGATTGTCAGATTTTAAGGGGGGAGGGTAAAGAGAATATTATTATTCACGTGGGGACTAATTATATTAAGCACACATGATCTGATGATTTGTTAGAAAAATATAGGATCATGCTGAAGAAATGCCATGAGTTAGATCAGAATGTCTGTGTGTCTGCAATTCTTCCCAGGCATGATAGGAGGGATTATATGCCGAAAGTCATGTGGATTAACTCAAGACTTGAAGAACTGTGCAAGCCTTTTAGGAAGAAATTTTTATCAGCTTGGTCCACACTTGTAGGCAGAAGGAATCTGTTTTGTAGAGGCGGGATACATTTAAACAAAGGTGGTGCAAGGGTTTTTGCCAGTATCATTGAGGATGCCTTAAAGGTTCAGGGAAACTGCTGGTTTGGGGATTTATCCGATAATATTGGTCAAAGTAACGCTTGCACATACCTCAAGAGTTCTTGTTTATTACTGCAACAGATCATATTAGCAAGATGTTCTGAGGGCAGAAACATTTCAAATGAACGGGTAGCTAATGCCAGGGAAGCAGGCCTAAATTACTTCAAGGGGTGTATCAGGTAGTTAACTATACAAGAACACTAAGTCTTAATTGTCTATACAATAATGTCATAAGTATCATAAATAAAATAAGTGAATTCGAATTGCTGGTTAGGACAAGTAACTCTGACATAATAGGGCTTACGAAAACACGGTGCCACCCAGAAATAACATTAGCATAGGGGATGATGAGTTTCGGTATAGCATGTACAATGTATTCAGGAAAGATAGGGCGGATAGAAGGGGAGGTGGGGTCATGCTCCTTATCAAAAGCAGCCTGAGTACAACGAAAGCTTTCCCGGATTAAGATGTTTCACATGCTAGTATAGAATCTGTATGGTGTGAGATAGTTGGAAGCATAGGTATAATGAGAGTGGGAGTAATCTACAGGTCAGGTGACTGTGAAGATTATGATGAGAGCCTCTAAATGGAATAGGCAAGTAAGTGTGAATTCTTATTATGGGTGATTTTAAATTGCCCCCAATTTATTGGAACAAATGGGAGAGAAACTTGACATGGGGAACAAAATTTTTTTAAATCAACTAGGTCGTTATTTGTATCAACATATCAGGGAAAGTACTAGGGAAAAGAATATTCTAGGCCTGATCATCACCCATGAACCAGATGACATTATAGGGCTGACAGTACAGCAACCAGTAGCAGGAAGTGATTACGGAGATCACAGTGGTGGATGATGAAGAGAGGTAACAGAAGTTAAAAGGCAAAGGAATGGGTTATAATTTCAGGAAAGGAAATTATGATGGCTTAAGGTGCTACAGGGCCCCTATTAACTGGATAGATATCTCACAGGGAGTGAGTACAACTGAATTACGACATAGCCAAATGATCAGGAACAAGAGTGCAGTAGCATGTGCTCTTTGAGTTGACCAGGTTTCAAGCCCCTGATTGCTAAATACGATTAACATTTGTATTGATGATTTATTGCAGATTATGAGAGATTGCTAGCAAAGAGTGGGGATAAGGAATTCTTCACATATATAAATGCAAAGAAGAGAAGGCTAATTCAGATCGGACCCTTATGTAATGTATGTGGGATAGCATTGGATTCACCAGCAGATGTTGCAGATGAACTCAACAGTTCCTTTGCATCAATATACTGACCTAATGGTCATGCTCAAATATAAACAAGAACACACAATAATCACAGAAGCCCTGAATGCATATATACCATTAAAAAAATACTCCGTGAAGAGGATTCTAAGGTGGATGAATAATGAAGTTGCCAGATTACTTGAGCAGAAAAAAACAGCATGGGAAAGTTACAGAGCAATAAAAAGTAGTGAAGCCAATAACAGTTACAAATTGATCTGTAATAATGCCACAGAAAAGGTTAGGCTAGCAAAGGCAGATTATGAGAGATCGCTAGCAAAGGGTAGGGATAAGAAATTCTTCACATATAAAAATGTAAAGAAGAGAAGGACAAATCAGATCGGACCCTTATGTAATGGATGTGGGATAGTATTGGATGCCCCAGCAGATGAACTTGACAGTTACTTTGTATCAATATTTACAGAAGAAAAATTGTTTATGTCAATGACAAATTATGGGAGTGAAGTTGAAAAATATGCAATTAATAATATTGAAATTTCACATGATTATTTAATGAAAAAACTTTTGAGCCTACAGGCGAGTAAGTCTCCTGGGGTTGATGGCATATACCCTATAATCTTAAGGGCAAGTGAGTTCACTGAACAATTGAGGCTAATTGCGAGAGTATCATTGGACTTGGGAGTGTTTCCTTTAGATTGGGAAAGTGACAATGTATCACCAATACATAAAGGCAGTTCTAAGAGTGTAGTGGGAAATTACCGACCGGTCAGCCTAACTTCAGTAGTAGGGAAAATCATGGAGACAATAATCAAGGGTGGAATTCAGGATCATTTAGATGGAAATGGAATTCTGAAGGATACACAGAATGGTTTTGTAAAGGGAAAATCATGATTAACAAATCTGGTTAGCTATTTTGACAGGGTCACTAATGAGCTGGATTTAGGGAATAATTTCAACATAATTTATTTAGATTTCAGCAAAGCATTTGACTTAGTCTCACATGAGCTAAATGGTGTGCTGTGGTTCAGGGGAGAACTGGGGGGGGCAGTTGCCCTCTGAATCACAGCCTTTTAAAATGCACTGTTTGCTTGATGTTTGTAGAGCAATCAGGTATGGGACATGATATTGCCAAGGGGGATGTCTTTG
The DNA here is from genome assembly GCF_048544385.1 of Mastigoproctus giganteus. NCBI lineage: Eukaryota > Metazoa > Arthropoda > Arachnida > Uropygi > Thelyphonidae > Mastigoproctus > Mastigoproctus giganteus. Next base: position 189,119,335 of record NC_143580.1, read on the forward strand.
TGTGTGTGCGATGTAAGGAGTGTGAGGAAATGAAGCAACAACTCAACGTTGTTATGGGCCTATATGAGAGCTTGAAGGACAGGGTGGATGCCCCCGAAGGATCTAAATTGAGTGGCCCATCAAGCTCTCAGCTGCCCACATCAACGCAAGAGCTTGCACTTAATCATCACGCAACACAGCAGCAACCCCCAAGGCAGAATGTGCTGGTCCCACAGGAACTAGAAGTTGTTGGTGAATCTATTGTCAGGGGAAACGGGGAACATGCTACGTCAAAAGGATAGGTGGAACAGGACCAGGGTATGTCTGCCAAGGGCAAAGACTGATGACGTTGTAAAGCAGATATCATCTTTTAAGGGCACAAAAGGTGATATTGTTGTACACGTTGGCACTAATGATATTAAGAGTAGGAGACCGGCAGAATTATTTAAAAAGTACAGGTCACTGTTGAAAAAAAGCCATGAATTAGGGTTGAATTTGAAAGTGTCTGCAATTCTTCCCAGACACGATAGGAGGGAGTATATGATAAGAGCCTTGTCAATCAATTCGGCCGTGGAAAGACTGTGCAATGCTCAAGGAGTAGAATTTTTTTCAGCCTGGTCTGTACTTGTTAACAGGAGAGACTGCTTCTACAGGGATGGGATACACATAAATAAAAAGGGTTCAAGACTATTTGCTGAAGCTATCGAGGCAGTGTTAGATGGGTCGGAAAACTGCTAGTTTGGGGGATACAAGGACTAATAGCTTAACAGTAGCCACTGGCAGAGGTGAAAGTGATTCTTGCACTGCTTTTATTGGAATGAGAAGCAGTCTGGAAAACAAGATGCAGGGTATTTCAGAGACTGCTCTGGGTCATTGCGGTACAAGTAAACACATGGGTTGTATTAGGGTAGCTAAGAATAGGAACAGGTGCATGTGTACTTGCATGTTTTTTTTTTTTTTTTTTTTATGTGAACCCCAAACACGAGAGATATTAGAACCTATAGTACTTAGTACCGTGCTTGGGTTGGAGGTTGAGAAGATGAAAGAAGATATTTGTTGAAACTGGACTTGAACTTCTGTAGATTGTAATTTTCAGGAAACAAGTATGAAGGAAGGTTGTTCCAGAAAACAGCAGTTGAATGAATAAATGAGGAAGATGAAAAGTTGGTTCTGTGGGTTTGAAGTTGGACAGTAAATGGATGTTGGCTGGTGGCGGCATGTGTTCGGACTGTTTTGAAAGAGAAAGCGGGAATTATAGAAGCCAATTCAGAAGAACAGTGCCCATGGAAGTATCTGTAGAAGAGGCATGCAGCAGAAACAGTACGTCTATGAGAAAGCGAGTGGAGAGACTCTGTTACAGATGAATCATTAATTAATCTAACTGCCCTCTTCTGAATGGAATCAAGAAGCATGAGAGAGAGGTTTTGGGGGCACCACCCCAGATGTGGGAACAATATTCCATGGCAGGGCACATTTGCGATTTATACAGAGTGAGCAGCTGTTAGGAAGAAAAGTAAAGGCGAGAGCGAAAGAGAAAACCAAGTTTTTTAGATGCAAAGGAAACAATATTTGTAATGTGCTTGTGCCAAGAGTGAGAGAGAGAGAGAGAGATTAGAAGTCAGAGTAATCCCCAAAAGAGATATATCATTTTGCCTAGAAATCGGAGTGTCACTAAAGATAAGCATAGGAGCAGAAGACTCCTTTTTGCAAGATATAAGACAAGACTGAGTTTAGTTTTGTTGTTGTTATTTGGTTTTTTAGGAGCATTAGCAACTAAGGCCATATTGCTCCGGGATATGCGATGGTCATTCCCTGACCTTTCCACGTACTTCGTATTTGGTGGTGACAGGCTCGAACCCCGGTCTAATCAAGAAGCTTGTGCTACACACTGCTGCTCCTTCCCACCTGGCTACGGAGGCACACTGAGTTTTAGAAGGGTTGAAATCAACAAAGTTGTCTTTGCCCCACTAAAGAATTACTTGGAGATCAGCATTTAAGGAAATGGTAGCAGATTTTCGAGAAGTTGAAGCTGATTGAGCAGGACAAGTTTCTCAAAATGGAAAGTGGAATGCAATGTGCTATCATCGGCAAAACTATGGATAGGATTTCCAGTCAATGGAAGAAGGTCATTAATATACAAGAGGAAAACAGTGGGAGAAAGAACTGAACCTTGGGGGACACTGGCATAGTGGAGAAGTTAGAAGACAGAGAGCCATCTACCATCACCCTCAGTGAGCGATTAGAGAGAAACTGGATAACCAATTACTAAAAACAGTTGGTAAACCATAAGATGGAAGCTTGTTTAGAAGACCTTTATGCCAAACACGATGAAAAGCCTTTGAGATGTCAAGAGCAACTACTTGTGTTTCACCGAACCTTTCCATTGAATCTAGGTAGTTTAAGAGTTGGCTGTTGGTAAACCATAAGATGGAAGCTTGTTTAGAAGACCTTTATGCCAAACACGATGAAAAGCCTTTGAGATGTCAAGAGCAACTACTTGTGTTTCACCGAACCTTTCCATTGAATCTAGGTAGTTTAAGAGTTGGCTGTTAATTGATTTCTCCATTACTTTAGAAAGAGTAGAAGTAATTGCAATGGGACGATAATTGGATGGGAGGGATTTGTCACCCTTTTTAGGAACTGGCTGGATATGAGCAAATTTCCAAGCAGAAGGAAAAACACCTTTGGAATAAGAAAGTGAAAAAAGGCGGCAAAGAATAGGAGTAAGTTCAGGAGCACAGGTTTTGAAAACAAGTGGAGAAATACCATCGGGACCTGGAGCTTTCTTAGCATCAAGATTCATCAAAATCTTTCTGATATACTTTTGACGGAAGACCACAGGAGGCACTGAATGGAGCGTGTTGGGAATGGTGGGAGGTGTTTTACCAAGATCATTAATACATGAGCTGGAAGAAAAATGAGATGCTAGCAGGTCAGCTTTATCCTTGGCTGAAGTGACAACAGAACCATCTGGTTTGGACAGAGGTGGGAGAAGAGATGGGCAAAAGTTGCGGCCAATAGCTTTGGCAAGAGACCAGAATGCATGGCTACCATTAGGGCAAGAAGCAAGTTTTCTACTCTTAGCCTGTTCAAACTCTAGTTTGGATTGATTAATAACTGCTTTACAATTGTTGCGAGCTTTGGTGTAGGCAGAAAATGAAACTGAAGAATTAGAAACAAGCCAATTACGATATGCAACATTCTTATCTTGAACAGCCTTAGCACATTTATTGGAAAACCAAGGTTTAGATAAAGGATGAGATTTTAAAGTGGAGTGTGGGATAAAGGACTCCATTCCTGCAAGAATAATTTCACTGACACGATCTGAGCAAACGTTGACATCAGAAATTTTGAAACAGTAATCCAACCAAGGAAAAGAAGAAAAGAAGTCTCGCAGGTCATCCCATTTTGCATTCTTGTAATGCCAAACAACACGAGGTTGGGAATAGCCATGAGATAAAGGTTCCATCGGAGAAGAGACAATCACCAAGTTCTGATCTGAAGTCCCTAAAGGACCTCTCACTTTGACCATGTACTTAGAAGGGTTGTTTGTGAGAAAAAGATCAAGCGTATTGGCTGTATGATTAGGATTGTCCGGTATTCTTGTAGGTAAATGAACAATGTGTGCTAGGTCATTAGTAATTGCAAAAGCCTCAGTATCTTGACCTGCTGGGTCGGTGTGACTAGAAAACGGAAGCCAGCTGGAGTTGTGAACATTAAAATCACCAAGGAAAATTACCTCACTGTTAGGAAAGTTGGACTAGAGAAAGTCAGGTTGCAAAGAGAGGAAGTCAAAGAACTCCAAGTGATTAGTGGAGTTGGGAGAACGGTAGAGACAATAGATGAATTTGACACAATGAGGTAGAGAGATTTTGAGCCAGAGAAGATCAAAGAGAGGAGATTCCAAATTGCCAAGTCTCTGACAGGGAATATCAGAAGGGACATATGCACAAGTACCACCTTTCAGGCGAAAAAGGAATCATACAGCGTATAATTTGGACATCTGAGATGAGCAGTAGTTGAATCAACCGATAACTGAGATTCTGTCAGAAAAAGTAAATGGGGTTTGGTAGACTGCAAGTGGAAATGGACATCATTGAGATTAGAATTGAGACCACGTATATTTGTGAAATGAATTAGGAAGTGCTTGGGAGGTTTAGATCTTTTCAAAGATAAGCTTGCTCTATTAGTTTGACAATTCATGGTGTGTATTCAATAATAAGAAAAAGTGGGTGGGACATGCTGTATGAAGTAATGAAATTTTTGGATATGGCGTACACGTGGTAAGAATATACCCAGATCCTTGACATAATGTGGCCTCGACAATGCTCCCTGCATACACACTACTCAGACTCCCTCCAGTCACTATCTGGCAGGGTAGAGGTAGCAAGATTATACACTAGCTGATCTGGAAGCCTCCTAGAGAGTTACCAATAGGTTCGGTCCGGTGTACTAAGTAGGGGCCGGCCTGCGAACACCATTTTAGAGCTGTACCCTCGAAATGTAAAGAATATTGGATCTCACCACGACATTCATCATAACCTCAAAAGTCATCAACCATACTGCATGATGGAAGAGATAGGGAAGGATTGACTGGAACTTAGCTCTAGAGACTAAACATGGGTTCCACCATTTCAAGCCTCCAATAAGCAAAGTGGTGGTATTTCCCCGGTTGATGAGAGTCATCTACCACCTAGTACTGCCTGGTAACATAGAGGGGCGGCATTCCTCCATGTGGTGTGGGCGCCACACCTCGACCCCTGCTTACGTTGGTTCACACCTGGGTGGTCAGCCACCATGTACTTGTGCATGGAGGTTATACTCAGGATTACTAACAGTCCCACCATTGTGAAGGTGCAAGAAGAGGATTTGGCTGTCACAGACCGTCCGGACTTCACCAAAATTCGGTCCACTTTACTTGAGTGTCACCCGAATATCAGTTCCATCAGCATTTTAGACTCCCGGGTAGCAAGTACAGCTTGTCTGGCATATCTGAGAGAATGTCTGTGACAACCTCAAGGACCAAATGTACGCCAATGCTAGGAGTTTAGTAATTAAATTTGATGAATTTCAGGTATTGCTCAAAATATCAAAGGCAGATATTGTTGGGATTTCAGAGATTTGGTTTCACACAGATATAAGAAATGCAGAACTGGAATTTGGGAAGTACAATGTCTACAGAAAGGATAGGAAGGGAGGAGGGGTGATGCTATTAGTTAAGAAATACCTAAAATCCAAGGAAGTGAGGCCGGTCAACATCGCTGGACAGTGCAGTGTCGAGTAAGTTTGGTGTGACATAAGCATTGGGAGATCAAAATTGAGAGTAGGAGTGTGCTATAGGCTTAATGACTCTGATGAGTATAATAAGAAACTATACAGGGAAATAGAGTGGGCCAGTAAATCAGAGAGACTTATAATGGGGGATTTTAATTTCCCAGATATTGACTGGAATTTGGGGGCTGGTCATTCACTTAATAGCAAGGCTTTTGTGGATTTATTGGATGATTGTTTTCTACATCAGCATGTTCAGGAGGCAAATAGAGGGAGTAATACTCTTGATTTGATTATCAGTAGTGATTCTTCATGCATTAAGCATCTGCAGATAAATGAACCACTAGGTGGCAGTGATCGCAATGTGCTGAAGTGGGATGTACTCAAAGAGGTAACTACCATTAGGGGTAAAGGGAAGGGTTACTGCTTTCGTAAAGGCGACTACGATTAACTGAGACAGTATTTAAATTCTATACAGTGGGACCAACTGATGATGTTACCAACAGCAAATTCAAAATGGGAAGCATTCAAAGAACTTATCTTGGAAGCTACTATGCTTTACATACCAACTAAGAAATATTGTTCAAGGTTTAGGCCTAAATGGATGTCAGATGAACTAATGAGACATATGGCGGAGAAGAAAAATGCATGGGATACCTAAAAATTAACATGTGACACAGAAGCATATGATAGATACAAGTTGATCTGTAACCAAGTTACAAAGGAGGTTAGGCAGACGAAGGCAGATTACGAGAGGTCTTCGGCAAGGGATGCAAAGAAAAACAGCAAAGAGTTCTTTACTTATGTAAACTCTAGAAGGAAGGGGTTGAATCAGATTGGTCCACTTGATATAGATGGGTCAACTGTTGACGATCCTGCTCAGGTAGCTAACAAACTAAATGAATATTTTGCATCGACATTCACACATGAGGAGTTATTCAGCGAGGGGAATGCTAGAGGTGTATTCAACTCTGGTAGTAAGCTAGAGAATATTGTAATAACTGAGAGTAAAGTGGAGGAGAAACTGTTGAAGATAAACACAAGAAATGCACCTGGGGAGGATGGGATCTGTCCAGTTATATTAAAGGAGGCAGCAAAGGAAGTAAGCAAACCCTTAGCCATAATTATGAGAGCTTCCTTGGACTCAGGGGAGGTACCCATGGACTGGAGATGTGCAAATGTTACCCCAATTCACAAAGGAGGATCAAAGGCTGACACAAGTAATTATAGACCTGTCAGTTTAACTTCTGTTCCCAGAAAATTAATGGAGGCACTGGTTAAACAAGCACTGCAGGATCATCTAGACAAGACTTCAGTTATAGCTCGGACACAGCATGGTTTTGTTAAGGGGAAGTCTTGCCTGACCAATTTGATTGGATACTATGATGCAGTCACAAAAGAACTGGATGCAGGGAATAACTTTGATATTATATACTTGGATCTTAGAAAGACTTTTGATACTGTTGCACAGGGAAGACTGCTACACAAATTAGAGCAGTGTGGCATTCGAGGCAAATTGCTGCTATGGATAAAGGGGTGGTTGAGGGGGAGAAGACAGAGAGTGGTAATCAATGGACACTGCTCATCGTGGACTAATGTTATTAGTGGAGTCCCTCAGGGTTCAGTATTGGGTCCATTATTGTTATCTGTATTTATAAATGATACTGATGATGGTATATCACGCTTAATGTCCAAGTTTGCAGACGATACAAAGGGTTGTCAAGGACACTACTGACACTATGCTGCTGCAACAGGATCTGGAAAGGTTGAGCAGATGGGCTGAGAGGTGGCAAATGAAGTTTAACATTGACAAATGTAAAGTACTACATATGGGAAACAGCAACCCCAGAGCAACGTATCAACTCTGTGGTACTACACTGACAGTGGTAGAGATTGAAAGGGACCTGGGGTGGTTGTGCAGGCAGATATGAAGTTCTCTGAGCAGTGCAGACGGGCGGCAAGAGTAGTTCATGGTGTATTGTCAATGATATATAGGAATATTTCTAGCAGGGATAAGGAGGTGATTATTCCCTTGTATAAGGCAATGGTCAGACCACACCTACAATACTGTATACAGGCCTGGAGGCCTCATTTCAAGAAGGATGTAGAGCTGCTGGAACGAGTACAGAGAAGGGCAACAAGATTAGTGAATGGAACAAAGGGGTGCTCTTAAGATGAAAGGCTTAAGTTTTTCAAATTACAGTGTCTGGAGACTAGGCACCAGCGAGGTGATCTGATAGAGGTGTATAAAGCCTTGAATGGTTTGAGCATGCTCAATGCTGATGGGATTCTTCCACTTGCTCAGAATAATCACCTGAGAGGGCATAAATTCAAATTGAGGAAAGACAGATGTAGGATAGACGTGCGGAAATTTGCCTTTAGCCAGCGGGTGGTTGGTTGGTGGAACAGACTTCCATCCCTTGTCGTGGAAGTTGATAGCCTAAATAAATTTAAGGCTCAGCTGGACAGGTATTTCGAATGAACAGAGGGGTGAAGTGGAAGTGGTTATTTTTTATTTATTTTTTTTGGCTGATGCTGAATAAGCTTGCTTTTTTGCATCAAATGCCTCTACTAATGCTAACAACAAGAGGTGTTGAGAGATGTCCATTAAGGGAGGTTTAACTGTATTAAATTGTCTAAGTGGTCAGTAGTAAATACGTTACCCATACATCCTCTACCTTATCAAATGCATACCTGTTGCCCAATAGATGCAGTAATGGACAAAGGAAGAACTGAAAATCATCTTCTTTAAATTAACCTATTTACTGCAACAAAACTCCGAGAATTGGATAGTAGGCCTCTACGTGTTGATCTAATTCCTCTCTCTCATTCTCAATTCCTTATTATTATTATTAGCCATATGGTGCAAGGAAGCCTGTGGCTTATGCGGCACATGCCATAAAAAAATTTCTAAATTACCCTGAGAAGAGAGAGAAGGGAATCACCAAGAAAGAGAAGAATGATGATATCCAGCTCAGGACCCTGGGTGTACCAAGCCCATACTCACGAGATGTGAGCTCCTAGTACATTCCTTTGTGCTTCTTAAAATATAGCTGAATTAAAAATTGTGACAATATAATTAGTGATGGTCCCAGGTAGGGGCTATAGTCTCCTTATGATCAAAATAATGTGGATTTTGATATGCTACATGATGATTAAAGCCAAATGATTTTCCCAACACTGCTTTAGACCTTCCCCCATAGGAAAAATCTGGGAGAGCCACTGATTAAAATAAGTAGCCACATTGCCGAGTAAAAAAAAAATTAATACTAAAAAAAGGAAGGTAGAAATGACAATTTTTTTTAAAAAACTATAATAAAAGAAAATATGCAGAAGCATTTGAGTAAGATCAACAATATCAAGAATAAGCAAAATCAATAATATCAAAGAAAGTAAAGTAGAATATCTTTAGCAGAGTGAAGATGAAAAAAGAGCGGTTGTGAAAAGGTGATGAAAGCCAACACTGATGTCACTAATAAAGTAACTATTACTTGGTTCTATAAAATGAAATATTAAATGCTTACAATTTGTTTTTTAATTGAAACAGAAAAACTCAAGTTCGAAAAGGAATTTCATGTGTAAAATTACGCATACATCAAGTGGAAGGCTGATCAGTTTTAACAAGATAAATTTAGTATGCCAATAAACCACTGTATAGTTAATAAAATGAAATGTTGCAAGATGTAGTGAACTTCTAAGAATAGTTTAATGAAATGATTTTGGATTTTCAGAAAAACATTTTTAATGTAACTTAACAAGGGAACCATCAACATTGTTATCTTGAAATCTCATCTGAAAATTTTATTCATTTAGAGATCATGTCAAGTAATACCTCTTTTTCAAAATTTTAGCTGCCAATACTAACTGTATCAGAAAAAAAAAAGACTAAATTTAAATTTCTGTTGGCGATACACTGTGAAGCTGCAATCGCAATGGCTATTGCGGAAAGACCCAAGTAGTGGGGGGAAAGGATCTAAATGCACATGTGCATTTGATCTTTCCACCTGTTGAACTTGCATTCAGATTTTAAAAGGTAAATATTCTTTTTCACTGTAGGCAAACCAATGCTTCTTGCTTCCTTTATTCAACCATAATTGTACAACTCTTTCTCAGTCCACGACGAGACAGACCTTTTGGACCTTTTGTCTGGATATGGTTGGCAGTCCAACTAGGCATCACCAGTTCAAATGATTGATATCTTTCTCATCAGATGGCTAATCATCTGCAGTGACTTCCTGTTTGCTTTCTAAAATATTAAGTGTGTCAGCAGTTTCTGCTATGTTAAGCATATCAGTGGTTTTCACAAAAGCATTAAGCACTTACCACAAGTATCGAAAAGATGCACAATCAGGTAACACACGTGATGGTCCTCCAAAGTGTTATGGAATCTGGCTTTTATCTTTTCACTTCCCTCTGCTTCAGATGTACATATCAATTTCCAAAGCATTTCTTGGTTTCTCCTCAGTAGCAGTTACAGTTGTAGCTTTACTCAGCCCACTATTGACAGCAATTCAAATTTGGGCTCATTATTAGATACTTGCAGATGGTATTGATAGCTGAAATTCTGCAAGTACTACCTGATACAATCTATATGAGTAATGTTTCAGATGAACTTTCAACATGAAAACATTGGCAGTTCTTATTTCTAATGATGCCTAAAACATCAACAAAAGATGGCATAAAAGTAGTAGTAGTAGTAGTAGTGGCATGTGATGCAAGAAAGCAAGTGTATGAGCTTATGCAGCATCAGCCGAAAAAAAAAAAAAAAAAAAAAAATCACACCATTCCCTCCAAATGCCTGTCCAGTTCCTCCTTAAATTTATTCAACCTATCAACTTCCACAACGACAGATGGAAGTTTGTGGAAGTTGATAGGTTGAATAAATTTAAGGAGGAACTGGACAGGCATTTGGAGGGAATGGTGTGATTTTTTTTTTTTTTTTGGCTGATGCTGCATAAGCTCATACACTTACTTTCTTGCATCACATGCCACTACTACTACTTTTATGCCATCTTTTGTTGATGTTTTAGGCATCATTAGAAATAAGAAAGTGTGAGACTTTCTTATTTCCACATTTCTTATTTATGTTATTTTAGAAAGTGTGGAACTTTCTAAAATAACAATGAAATATTAAAATATACTGGTAATGCAAAAAATTGTTTACACAAATATTATAAAAAGAAGAAAAAACTGTTCAACTAATCTTAGATGCTTTTATGAAAAAAAAAATCCTTTGTAACCAATTCATTTTAATAATACATCATATGCCTGTAAATAAGTAGTAATTTTCCACTCTTTGTCATGGGGAGAAATCAGTTAGCAGCCTCAGGCTGGGAATTGGAGTCTAGATTCTTCCCATGAGGAAAAGTGGACAGCGCAGTGAACAGAACTAGTCCTAGAGTTCAGGCACCCAGGTGAAAGTATTAATATTGGGAGAAAGGGCAACAAGGAATTTTCATCTGCAAAACTCCTTGTTGTCCCCCCTCTGGGCATTTTTCGGTCCAGGGCTCAAGTGCATTAAACCTACAGCACCCCTGAGGCTAACATGTGCCCTCTTAAGCAAACAGCCCTAGGGACATCATGTTTGCTCTCAAAACCCCTTATTTTCCATTTATTGATTTCAATACGAAAATAAATGTTTTAAATATATTTTATATGAATTATACTAGGTATTGTTATTTTATTCAAATAAAATGCCCAGAACCCCAAGGGCTCATATCTGGTGAGTATGGGTTTGGCACACCCAGGGTCCTAAGCTGAAAATCATCATTCTTCTCTTCTACTTCTCTCTCTCTCTCTCTCTCAGGGAAACTCACAAATTTTTTTTGGCTGGCGCAACATAAGCCTCAGGCTTCCTTGCACCCTATGCCTAATAATAATAATAATAATAATAATAATGACCTGATTATTTTACAAATACAAATTGTGAGAAAATTATTAGAGCCTATTTCCGTATAGCGACCAATAATTTTCAGTTCCAAGACTCTGTCTTGATTAGCATTACTAATAGCAAATTATACAGCCTCAGCCAAAAAAAAAAAAAAAAAAACCTTCCCATTCCACCAAATTCATTCATTGCAAACATTTTCCCAGTTCTTCCTTGAATCTATTTAAGCTATCAACTTCTGCAACAACAGATGGAAGTTTGTTCCGGCAATCAACCACTAGCAGGCTAAAAGCAATTTTCCACATGTCTATTCTGTAACTACCTTTCCCCAATTTCATTTTATGTCCGCTCAAGTGCGTAATCTGAGCAAGAGTACCAAGTACATGATATCAAAATTATTTTTTGCATCCAGTTCTTTTGTGACCATATCCAATCAAATTTGTCAGGCAAAATTTCCCTTTAACAAATCCATGCTGTGTCTGAACCATAACTGCAGTTGTCCAGATGATCCTGCATTGCTTCTTTAACCTTCGACTCTATTATTTTCTCTGGAATAGAAGTTAAACTAACAGATCTGTAATTAGTTGTGTCACTGTTTGAACCCCCTTTGTAAACTGAGGTTACATTTGCACATTTCCAGTCCGTGGGGACCTCCCCTGAATCCAAGGATGCTACCATAATTATGGCTAAGGGTTTCTTTACTTTCTTTGCTGCCTCCCTTAAAATTACTGGTTAGGTCCCAACCACCCCAGGTGCCTTTCTTAAGTTAAACTTCAACAATTTCTCCTCCACTTTCCTCTCAGTTATTACAAAATCATTTAGCTCCCTGCTAGAGCTTGATAAATTTCTGGCCTCCACTTCCCTACAGAATTCCTCATATGTGAATGTAGATGCAAAATACTCATTCAGTTTGTCAGCTACCTGAGCAGGATCATCAAGAGTTTAACCATCAACATTAAGTGGACCAATCTGATGCAGCCCATTCTTCTAGAGTCTACGTAAGTAAAGAAGTCTTTGCTGGTTTTCTTTGCATCCTTTGCCATACACTTTTCCTACTTTGCATTCACTTTCGTAACCTCCTTTGTCACTTGATTACAGACAAGCTTATAACTACCATAGACTTCTGCATCTCTTGATAATTTATATGCATCTAATGCATTTTTATTTTCTGCCACAAGTCTCATTAGTTCATCTGACATCCATTTAGGCCTAAACCCTGAACAATATTTCTTAGTTGGTATGAAAAGCCTAGTAGCTTCCAAAATTAATTCCTTGAATTCCTCCCATTTAGAATTTGCTGTTGGTAACATTATCAGTTGGTCCCACTATATACAATTTAAAAACTGTCTCAAATCACTATAGTCACCTTTAAAAAAAATCCTTCACTTAACTCAGATAGCACTTACATCTTTATGTAAATCTAAATGCATGAATAATCGCTGCTGATAATCAGGTCAAGAGTATTACTCCTTCTGTTTGCCTTTTGAACATGCTGCTGCAGAAAACAATCATCCAATAAATCCATAAAATCTTGCTAGTGTGTGACCCACATGCCCGTCTATATCTGAGAAGTTAAAATCCCCCATTATAAGACAATCTGATTTACTGGCCCACTCTGTTTCTCCATACAGTTGTTTGTTGTACTCATCAGAGTCATTACGCCTATAACACTCCCGAACTCATTTTTGCTTCTCCAGTACTTCACACCAAACTGACTCAACATTGCACTGGCCGCCCATGTTAACTGGATGCACTGCCTTATATTTTATGTTTCCTGATTAACAGCCTAACCCCTCCTCCCTTCCTATTCTGTCTGTCCTTTCTGTACACATTGTACTCCTCAAAATCAAACTCTGTATTTCTTATATCAGTGTGACACCACGTCTCTGATATCCCAACAATATGCCTTTGATGTCTTGACCAGCACTTCAAATTCATTGAATCTATTTACTATACTCCTAGCATTGGTTTATATGCAAGTATACATGCAGGTATTCTTACTATTAACTACCCTAACACAGCCCATGTATTTACTTGTTCCGTGATGCCTCCTAGCAGTTCTTGAAATCCCCAGCACCTTGCTTTCCAGGTTGCTGCTCATTTCAATAGAAGTAGTGCAAGAATCACTTTCATCTCTGCCTGATATTATTATTAATCAATTAGCATGTGTATCCCCAAAGGTAGCATTGTTCCAACCCACCTAACACTGACTTGATAGCATCAGCAAATATTTTGCACCCTGTCTATTTAAGTGTATCCCATCACTATAGAAGCGATCTCTCCTGTTAACGAGTGCAGACCATGCTGCAAAAAATTTACCCCATGAGCCATGCACAACCTCTCCAGGGCCAAACTGATTGACAAGACTCTCATCATATTCTCCCTCCTATCAGGTCTGGGCAAAATTGTAGACACTTTCAGATTTAACCCTAACTTGCAACTTCTTTTCAACATTGATCTGAACTTCTTAATTAAGTCTGCAGAACACCTACCTGAACTTCTTAATTAAGTCTGCAGAACACCTACCTGAACTTCTTAAGTAAGTCTGCAGAACACCTACCTGAACTTCTTAAGTAAGTCTGCAGAATTAGTAGTTGTAGTAATGGAGGCATGTGATGCAAGAAAGCAAGTGTATGCATTTATGTAGCATACACTTGCAAAAAAAAAACAATTTCACACATCCATTCCCTCTAAACGTTTGTCAAGTTCCTCCTTGAATTTATTTAAGCTATCAACTACCACAACAACAGATGGAAGTTTGTTCCAGCAATTAACCACCTGTTGGTTTAAGGCAAATTTCCACACATCTATTCTACAACTGTCACTTTTACTACATACACCTCTATGACCATTGCCTTATCCAGACCAGTACACAGTACTCAAGGCATGGCATGACCATCATCATCTTATACAAAGGGATAATCATCTCCTTTTCCTGACTACAAAAATTCCGATATATCATTGATAATACCCCATGACCTGCTCTGGCAGCCTGTCTGCATTGCTCAGAAATCATCATATCTGATTGCATAATTATTCTCAGATATTTTTCATTTTCTACTACCCTAAGTGTAATACCATACAGTTGGTATGTTTCCCTGGGGGTTACTTCTACCCATATGCAGTACTTTGCATTTGTTAATGTTAAGCTTCAGTTGCCACTTCTCAGCCCATCTGCCCAAATTTTCTAGATCCTGTTGCAGTAGCACACTGCCACTAGCAAACCCTGCCTTTGTATCATCTGCAAACTTCAACATTAAGCCTGATATACCTTCATCAATATCATTGAAAAATACCAAAAACAACAATGGGCCAAACACTAGGGACTCCACTAATAACATTAGTCCATGAAGAGCAGTGTCCATTGATAACCACTCTCTTATCTTTTCCCACTCAACCATCCTTTTATACATTGTTGCAACTTGCCCTTAATGCCATACTGCTCCAATTTGTACAGTAGTCTTCCATGCGCAAGTGTCAAAAACTTTCCTGAAATCCAAGTACTGTATATGATATCAGAATTATTTTTTGCATCCAGTTCCTTTATAACCACATCATAGTATCCAATCAAATTTGTCAGAAAAGACTCCCTTAACAAACCCATGCTGTGTCTGAATTATTGCTGCAGTCGCATCTAGATGATCCTCCTGCAATGAATCTTTAACTAGTGACTCCATTATTTTTCCTGTAACAGAAGTTAAACTAACTGGTCTGTAATTACTCGTGTCATCCTTAGATTCCCCATGCCCTGTGAATCCTTAGATTACTCCCCCCCCCGTGAATTGGGGATACATTTGCACGTCTCCAGTCCAAGGTGACTTCCCCTGAGCCCAAGGATGCTCTCATAATTATGGCTAAGGGTTTGCTTACTTCCTTTGCCAACTCATTATAACTGGATAATCCCCATCCTCCCCAGGTGACATTTAAAATTCCTACCCTTAATGTCATTAGTGCCAATGTGTACAACAAAGATAAATTATAGATGATCTAATTATCAATACAGTATACAAGTTAATACTAAATTTAGGGAAGGATTAAACAAATTGTTATAAGGGATGTACAAATAAGACGAGTATTTCTGGCTGATGCTGCATTAAGCTTGCTTACATTATTGCCATTACTAATATCAATGTTATATATAATAAAATAAAATACCAATTCGCTTTGAATATTTTTAATCGGTATATAAGTATTTCGTTATACTGATATCTGGCTAATTTTTTAAGCTAAACTAAATTTTTCAAACAGTTTAATCTACACAAACTTTCGGAATGGCATCCGTTGTGTTAATCCCCCCCCCCCACACCAGAAGTAATACATTCCGTTTATTGTCTGACTAATGCTAAACAGCAGTGGATTTGGGATGGAAATCCTTTCCTGAAAGCAAGTAAATAAAACCTTCAAATGGCGAAATGCAAAATCGTAATATCTGTTGCTCTGTGCACAGAGTAGTAAGATGTGTTACTCTCTGTGGTACAGAACTTTGGTTTAATTGTAAACAGTTATTATTATTTGGTTTTTAGGGGCATTAGCAACTAAGGCCATATTGCTCCGTGAATATGCAGTGGTCATTCCCTGACCTTTCCGCATCCTCCGTATTTGGTGGTGACGGGCTCGAACCCCGGTCTAATCAAGGAGCGTGTGCTGCGCACTGCTGCTCCTTCCCACCTGGCTACGGAGGCGCCTAATTGTAAACAGAGTGCAGTGTGTAGGGTTGCCGTGACAATACCTATAACGCTCTTGGCTTGTATAACTGTCCTGGAATAAAAGCAGAAATTAATCCCCCCCCCCCTTTATACCGGCGGAGTTTATTGTAAATCCAGTCCACTGTACACAGTACTACTTTGCAACACTGCATGTGACAGAGAGAAAGAGAATTGTATTACCTAGAGGTCTTCCAAACCGCTCAGCAAAAAGTAGTGTTAAGTCACCATCTGCACGTTTTAAAAACCAAAATATAAAATAGACAAAAAGTAGTAATAACACATAAAAAAACCACTCTGCACAACAAACCATAGCAAGAAATTTAAGTTAAATTTCATACACTAACTGAACTCTCTAACAGAATATTCGTAACACAAATTAAGTCCTTTCAACAGTGTTACAAAAAGTAGATATGCAAATTCACATATAATATATTGAGTAGTGCACCACATGATACAAATTACGCCACTTTAGAGGTCATCACGATGACTTGTAAACATGTTGTTAGTCTGTATCGGACAAAGGTCTTAAATCGATAAGAAACGTCTGAACCGCCAAAAAAAAAACATTAAAACAACAAATCTCAGATCATGTTTCACATTCCCAGTGCTTCGTAATATGTGCTTTCGCGAAACCCAATACAGCTTATTACTCTGTTACTGAAACAGGGGTATAGAAGTATGGTAATAATTTAGATATATGGGTTTAAGTCCCATTTCCCTGGATTAGTAATTGGATATATAAATAATATATATATATATAGAGGAGATTAATAGGTTTTTTCAATGTGGCTAGCTGTCAGTAGGTAGTATAATCAACCGTAGGTCAAGATCATGGAATAACAGTCATTATACATATTTAGCAAGGATTCTTAGCGTTATTATCGTTACTTAAAATCCACGCTGGTAATGAAAATGCGCCCGAGTTATTTCTGATTTTAGAATTTTCGATCCGGTTGTAATGAATGAGGTAATTCTGCACTTTAGTGTCGTGAGTCACGGTCAGTCACCGCAGCTCGGAACTATCGTGAATCGTATTATGACGGGCAGTTCCGACTTGACTGAGCATGCGCAACACTCACTCTATCTCCCGATTGCTGCTGTCGTACTGCCGATCCATGTATTCTGACGGAGAAGTTCCGACTTCATTGAGCATGCGCGACACTAACTATATCTGCTGGTCTGTGCTGCGAATTGTCACTCACGGAATATGCGTGACATTCACTGTATACTGGCAATGTACTACGTATGCGCAGTAGTTTTTTTTTTTTCGTTTTCAGAAAGAATAAAAAACAATTTTCTGACTGCATAAAAGAATTTGATTTTAAAAACGAAAGTAGACATCTATAAAGGAAATAAGTAAGTATTTTTAATTATTATTTTCAGAGTACAGTACCCAGTGGAACTCCACGTTGTCCACCACCCCCGCTGTTTGATGTGCCAGGCTGTCCACGGTACTCTGGCACTCCTTCAGGGATCGCCTGAGCTTCCTGACGGAGAACAAAAAAAAAAAAAAAAAAACAGACAGCATTTGTGAGGGAGATAGCTGTAAGATGGGGGTAAAAAGGAAGAAGAAAGCAAAAAAAAAGAAAAGAATGACGATATCCAGCTCAGGACCCTGGGTTTGCCAAGCCCATACTCACCAGATGTGAGCCCTGGGGTCTTCTTTGGCTTCCACTAAACTTGTGTAGCGTAAGTGTTTTGTAAATAGTAAAAGAAATGAAAGTGAGATGAAAAAGAAAAAAAAAAAGCGAGATGAAAAGTGTTCCGTGACTAAAAAAGTTTGGGAAACGTTGCCCTAATCAGTTCCACAAGCCCTGGATCAACTGAAATATTTTGAAAGGGTTTGGCATAATTCCTTTCTTGGAACGGAGTCTTTTTAAATTGATGAAGGCAAAGAAGGTATCGTTATTCTTTGCTTTTCTTTTCTCCACTAGCCTAGGGAAAAACAGCATTGCGTTAATTCAAACATTTAAAGCGAAGAAAATACTGTTCGCAGTTGACGCCTTTTTACCCACATCTCCCTCAATAATGCTTTTTTCTTTTTTTTTGTTCTCCGTCAGGAAATCCCTGACGGAGCTACCCGTTTTTGGACCCAGAGGCAAAGAACATGTTCAGGCCCTTACTTAATTAATGAAAACTGCAAAAAGAGGAGACAGCCAAAGACGCGGGGCCCGGAGGCACCTTGCCTGCCTACATGATAGCTACGCCACTGCTGTATACCCATTAAATTTAATATTAAGTTATAATAAGTGTTTTTTTTCCTCAGAAGGACCCTATGTCAGAAAGTTAAGTGTCGCCCACGGGACACTTTCGATTGAAAGGAAAGTGTCTTTTACGTTAATTGGTAACTGTGCGATGTGTACAAATTATTACAAATAATCACAAAATATACTCATATTATTATTTTCAGGCAAAACAAAACATATTACCTGAAAATAATAATTAAAAATTAACAATAATTACTTATTTCCTTTATAGCTGTCGACTTTCCTTTTCTTTTATGTAGTCAGAAATTGTTTTTTATTCTTTCTGAAAGCGAAAAAAAAATAAATAAATAAAATACTACGAGTACGTAGTACATTGCCAGTATACAGTGAGTGTCAGGCATGTTCCGTGACAATTCGCAGCACAGACCAGCAGATTATTATTATTAGCCATACGGTGCAAGGAAGCCTGAGGCTCATGCTGCACCAGCCAAAAAAAAAAAAAAATTCTGAATTATCAAGAGAGAGAGAGAGAGAGAGAGAAGTAGAAGAGAATCACCGAGAAGGATGATGATATCCAGCTCAGGACTCTGGGTGTGCCAAGCCCATGCTCACCAGATGTGAGCCCCTGGAGTTAATGTAGTTAGAACCCCAGGGGCTCACATCTGGTATGGGCTTGGCACACCCAGGGTCCTGAGCTGTATATCATCATTCTTTTTTCTTGGTGATTCCCTTCTACTTCTCTCTCTCTCTCAGGGTAACTCGGAAATTTGTTTTTGGCTGGTGCAGCATAAGCCTCAGGCTTCCTTGCACCATATTGCTCATAATAATAATAGTGTCGAGCATGCCGGAACTTCTCCGTCAGAATACATGGATCGGCAGATACGGAAAGTGCCGCGTGACAATTCCCAGCACGTAGGCTGGCAGACACAGCAGCAACCGGGAGATTGAGTGTTGCGAATGCTCAGTCAAGTCGGGACTGCCCGTTATAATACAATTCACGACAGTTCCGAGCTGCGGTGACTGGATGGCTGATCGTGACTCACGACACTAAAGTGCAGGATTACCATGAATGAGGTGAATTGCCGATATTGACAGCGTTTTGTGTGCTGCTCGTATTACACCCGATGGGTACAATCTTGTTTAATTAACTACTGAAATTACTAGATTTTTTTATCAGCTATAATAGCCGTTTAAGCTTTTTTTTCTTCACATTTCCCAAACCTGGAACGGTCTATCGACACTGCCTTTCTTTTCTAATTATGTCTCTCTCTTTTTGCTTACATCATGGCTCCATGAAAATAGCAAACATGCGTTCCTTCCCCACTGATTAAAAAAAAAAAAAAAAAATCTGATGTTGAACACCCGCCCTCTGTGTATTTATCTTTACTTTTCTAATGAACAAAATGTCTGTCTCTTTGGCCTCGATTCCTTAACTGTCGGTTTACGTTAGGTTTGAGTGCAGCAATTGCTGTGCTACCTGAGTAGACCACTGATTGATCCCAGTCAAAAATGATACCAGTAACAAACCCGGTCGTTCAATAGGATAAACCATTCGGTGGCTTGGAGGGCCATTGAATGGCCTTATAAAAGACATTTATTGTTACTTAGGATTTGAAAAGACATTCAAAATTTAACATTAACCGTAATGGTTTGTATTGTTTATACACATAATTATATATTTTTAAAAAATATACAATATTAAATATTGTGTAGTGAAATAAATACACTGAACCTTTGTTGCTGAAGTGCAACATTGTCACTGCCCAGATTCCACAGTGGGTGATGTGGGTAAATATTACTAAATAATATTTAACCCACCCGCCAGCGGGTGGTTGGTTGGTGGAACAGACTGCCATCCCTTGTGGTGGAGGTTGATAGCTTAAATAAGTTTAAGGCTCAGCTGGACAGGTATTTTGAACGAACAGAGGGGTGAAGTGGGTTTTTTTTTTTTTTTTTTGGCTGATGCTGCATAAGCTTGCTTTCTTGCATCAAATGCCTCTACTAATGCTAATGCTAATATCCCCAGGGACTCACATCTGGTGAATATGGGTTTGGCATACCCAGGGTCCTGAGCTGGATATCATCATTCTTCTATTTCTTGGTGATTTCCTTCTACTTTTGACTCTCTCTCTCAGGGTAACTTGGGGATTTTTTTTTTTTTTTTGGCTGGTGCAGCATAAGCTTCAGGCTTCCTTGCACCATCTAGCTAATAATAATAATATCATGGTCTTGGCACTGTTGCTCCTTCTCAGACAGGAAATAATGGCGAAATATGCTTGATATTCTGACAAATAAAATCGACACAGTGGGCTCATAGGTATTAAATATCAGTGACATCAATTTTTTTTCGAAAGAAAACTGGTTTACACAATTCAAAACTTACTTTATTAATTTATTTTATTTTAATAATTTTAAATAACAAACTGAAGAGCTACTTTAACTATTTAGCAAATTTGAATCTTCACAACTTGCTTTGCATCTCATTGGCAGCAAAATGTTAGATAATTTCAATTCTTTAAAAATAATTTAACTACCACATAGCAGAGTTTACAACTTGTCATTTGGCCAAAAAAAAAAAAAAAAGCAATGGTTAGCATGTATGGAGGTAAGTACGTTTGAGCCCATATGCTACCCCCCCCCCCCAAAAAAAAACAACAATGCACAGTTCAATGTGAAATCTGATGCTAAAAATCCACCAGAACAGTTTACAAATTCACAATGAATTTGTAAACTCTTCTGACTCTGACTGTATAAAAAATAGATTTTTTAAAAATTTTGTTATATACATATATATATATATATATATATATATATATATATATATATATATATATATATGTGTGTGTGTGTGTGTATATATATATATATATATATATATATAACAAAATTTTCTTCAGTATAAGGCAATTATTTCACAGTTATCATCAGTATCAGGCCTTATACTGAAGATAATTGTGCAGTCAGACATGAAGTTCTTTGAACAGTGCAGATTGGCTGCTAGAACAATTCATGGGATTTTATCAGTGATATACAAGAATTTTGCCGGCAGGGATATGGAGGTAATTATTCTGCTGTATAAGGCAATGGCTAGGCCACATCTTGAGTACATACAGGTCTAGAAGCCTCATTTTAGAAAGGATGTGGATCTTTTGGAACAGGTTTGGAACAGAGAAGAATAACAAGCTTAGTGAGGGGAACAAAAGGATACTCTTACTATGAGTATTTTTTTGTTCAGTTCATTTCTGCAAAATTGCAGTGTTTGTAAACTAGACACCTGTGAGGAGACCCAATTGCAGTGTTGAAGGGTTTAAATCGATTGAGTAAACTAAATGCTGATGGCATCCTTGCTCCTTCTCAGACAGGAAACATTAATATACACATAAAGGGGCATGAATTAAAAAATATGGCTGCAGGATAGATGTGTTAAAATTTGCTTTCAGCCAGAGAGTAAATATTGGAAGAGGGTAATTTGAAAAAATTTATGTAAGAATTAGACAAGTTATTAGAGCTATAGTTAGTTGTTTTTTTTTGCTGATATTGCAGCTTGCCTCCTTGCATAATTGGCCACTACTAATCTATATTATTATATTTTTAAATTAACATAACATAATATTAATATAATATGATATTATATTATATTAATTTTAAAATTAGTACTACTAAATAAAAAAAAAATAAAGATATTTGTTTTTCTTTCCCATTTTGTGTTAATTTTTTTGAATTAAATTAGTTGAAATATTAAAGAAATGTTTTTCATAATTATGTTAAGCATTAATTATACATGAAATGAGGCGTCACCACAAATAAACTGTCATTTTTCCTTGAAAACAAAGAACATTTTAGACATGGAGGTATGTGACAGAAAACTGCTTGATCAATTTTTCGACAGTGACGCACATAATTTTAACAAAGTCGTAACAGATGAGAATAAAGTTCATCAAATAATTTTGACTGTTTGACAAATTAAAATGGTCATCCAATAAATCCAGAAAATTTCTGATACTGTGTGTGTGTGTGTGTGTGTGTGTGTGACCAACACACAAGTTCCAGTTAAAATCTTCTATTAGAAGACATTCGTATTTGCTGGCCTACTCTATTTGTCTTTTTAGTTTGTGATATTTGTTACAGTCATTTGGCCTATGATAAACTCCTATTCCCATTTTTGTTTTCCAGTGCTTATGTCACACCAAAACAACTCAACATTGCACTAGCCACCTAAATCAGCTGGGCGCACTGGCATACATTGTGTCCTTGTTAACCAAGAGCTTAACTTCTCCACACCTCTTATCCTTTCTATATGCATTTCCCTCCCCATATTTAATTTCTGCATCCAGGGCCAGATTCACATATATGCTAGACATGCTACAGCTTAGGGCCTCACATTACAAGGGGCCTCTGCATTAGTATAGAAAAAAATAATAAAAAATAAATAATTTATAAATAATGAACAAATGTATACAAAAAGTGAAAATTATAGTTATTACAGACTTTTTGCTTTTCTGCTTTTACTTGTCATAAAAAACAATTTATCACACACTATCCCAGGGGCTTACATCTGGTGAGTTTGGGCTTGGCACACCCAGGATCCTGAGCTGGATATCATCATCCTTCTCCTTCTTGGTGATTCCCTTCTACTTCTCTCTCTCTCTCTCTCTCTCTCTCTCTCTCTCTCTCTCTCTCTCTCTCTCAGGGTAACTCGGGAATTTTTTTTTTTTTTTTGGCTGGTGCAGCATAAGCCTCAGGATTCCTTGCACCATATAGCTAATAATAATAATAATAATATACCTTTGGTTATTTTTACAATGAGTGCCTATTTTTGGAATCAATAAATTACTAATGCTAACGGTAAGCATCAAATCCCCTGAGAGAGAGAGAAGTAGAAGGAATTACCAAGGAAGAGAAGAATGATGATGTTCAGCTCAGGACCCTGGATGTGCCAAGCCCATACCCCCAGGGGCTCACATCTGGTGAGTATGGGCTTGGCACACCCTGGGTCCTGAGCTGAACATCATCATTCTTCTCTTCCTTGGTGATTCCTTCTACTTATCTCTCTCTCTCTCTCTCTCTCTCTCTCTCTCTCGGGGTAACTCAGAAATTTTTTTTTGACTGGTGCAGCATAAGCCTCGGGCTTCTTTGCATCATATTGCTAATAATAATAATAAAAATCGGAATATTGTTTATTTACTTATAGAGGGAAGTAGTACCACCCAGTTGATACGTTAATCTGGGGTTACTGCTACCCATATGCAGTACTTTACATTTGTCAATGTTAAACTTCAGTTGCCACCTCAGCCCATCTGTCCGACTTTTCCAAATCCTGTTGCAGTAGCATTCTATCATTACTGTCATTAACAACCCTGCCAACCTTTGTATCATCTGGAAACTTAGACATTAACCCTAATATACCTTGATCAATATCATTGATAAATACCGAAAAGAACAATGGTCCCAACATCGAACTGTGGGGAACTCCACTGAAAATAGTAGTCCATGAAGAGCAGTGTTCTTTGATAACCAGTCTCTGTCTTCTCCCACTCAACCATCCTTTTATCCATTGTAGCAACTTGCCCTTAATGACATACTGCTCCAGTTTCTACAGTAGTCTTACATGTGCCACGATATCAAAAGATTTCCTAAAATCCAAGTACTGTATATGCTATCAAAATTATTCTTTGCATCCAGTTCCTTTGTGAACAGATCATAGTATCCAATCAAATTTATCAGTCAAGACTTCCCTTAACAACCCCCATGCTGCGTCTGAACTATAAGTTAGCCATGTTTTTAATTTTGTGATTAAAGGATGTAAATGATTTGAGTTATTTTAATGTGATTCAATATAAATTTAGTTGAAATATAAAATAAATTAAAATATAGTTATTTTAATATAAATTTAATGTGATTCAGTAAATGTGCTTTTACTTTATGATATATTTAACTGTTGCAGTGCAGTGTAAATGCTATTTCAAGATTCTGAATTTCTGTGTTTGTAATATTTAATATTTTAAGTTATAAAATTCTTCTTTAATAATAAGTCTGTTCTATTATTTTACTTATAGCCATGATGTGTAATTTCATCTGTGTGAACTGTGGCTCACCTGAACCTGCTATTTACAAGGATTATGGAAAAGGCTTGTTGAAAATTTGTCGCTGTGTAAGTAATATTCCCTAGTTTTATTTTGTATTCATAACTGTGTGCGCGTGCATGTGCTATTGTTAGTTTTTATGCCATGTTATACCAGTGTATTATGTCTGTATAAGCATTTGTTCTGCAAATTTGCATGTTGTGGGGGCTGATATGCCCAGAATTCATGAGGGTAAACTTACTCCCTCTACTATTGTTATAGATTGGTTATCTAGAACCCCCCGATTTTAGGGGCCTTTAAGAATTCCATTGTCCAATTCGAACTCAGGCCTGTCAAAATCAATAGCAATAGAGAAACGACAATACTGTTTGAAGAGGACGTTTGTGTACGCTCGCACAGGTCAGCTCAAGGGTACATGGTGTCCCTAGGCCATATTGACTGATGCTGCCCCCTCCCACCGATGCAAAGATTTTCATTATTTAGAATTATTAATTTTGCCAATTTGTGCCAAGGTTTAGGAAGCATTGGCACCCCTAAATCTTGGCATCTCTAGGTCAGTGCCCACTTCACCTTACCCTATAGCCAACCCTGTGTGCATGTGCGAGTGAAATATAATGTGACAGTAGTAGTAGTAGTGGCATGTGATGCAAGAAAGCAAGTGTTATGAGCTTATGCAGCATCAGCCAAAAAAAAAAAAAAAAAATCACACCATTCCCTCCAAATGCCTGTCCAGTTCCTCCTTAAATTTATTCAACCTATCAACTTCCACAACGACAGATGGAAGTTTGTTCCAGCAATTAACCACCCGCTGGCTAAAGGCAAATTTCCGCACATCTATTCTACATCTGTCTTTTCTTAATTTGAATTTATGCCCCCTTAGGTTCGTAATCTGAACAAGTGGAAGGATCCCATCAGAATTCAGCGTGCTGAACCCATTTTAGGCCTTATATACCTCAATCAGATCACCGCACAGGTGCCTAGTCTCCAGCCACTGCAATTTGCAGAACTTAAGCCTCTCTTGATAAGAGGATCCCTTCATTCCCCTCACCAATCTTGTTGCCCTTCTCTGTACATGCTCAAGCAAATCTACATCCTTCCTAAAATGAGGCCTCCAGACCTGTACGCAGTACTCAAGGCGTGACCATTGCCTTATACAGAGGGATAATCACCTCCTTTTCCCTGCTGGAAACATTCCTATATATCATTGACAAAACCCCATGACCTGCCCTGGCAGCCTGTCTGCATTGCTTAGTAAACTTCATATCTGCCTGCACAATTACTCCGAAGTCTTTTTCATTTTCTACCACCTTAAGTGTAGTACCACACAGTTGGTACGTTTCTCTGGGGTTACTTCTACCCATATGCAGTACTTTGCATTTGTCAAGGTTAAACTTCAGTTGCCACTTCTTAGCCCATCTGCCCAAGTTATCTAGATCCTGTTGCAGTAGCACACTGCCATTACTGTCATTAACAACTCTGCCAACCTTTGTATCATCTGCAAACTTCGACACTAAGCCTGATATACCTTTATCAATATCATTGATAAATATACAAAGCAACAGTGGACCCAATACCGAATCCTGTGGGACTCCACTAATAACATTAGTCCAAGAAGAGCAGCACCCATTGATTACTATCCTCTGTCTTCTCCCACTTAATCATCCTTTTATCCATTGTGGCAACTTACCCTTAATACCATTCTGCTCCAATTTGTACAATAGTCTTCCATGCGCAACAGTGTCAAAAGCTTTCCTGAAATCCAAATATATGATATCAAAATTATTTTTTGCATCTAGTTCCTTTGTAACCACATCATAATATCCTATCAAATTTGTCAGACAAGACTTTCCCTTAACAAACCCATGCTGTGTCTGAATTATTGCTGCCGTCTTGTCTAGATGATCCTGCAATGCATCTTTAACCAGTGACTCCATTATTTTACCCGGAACAGAAGTTAAACTAACTGGTCTGTAATTACCCGTGTCACCCTTCGATCCCCCTTTGTGAATTGGGGATACATTTGCACATCTCCAGTCCGTAGGAACCTCCCATGAGTCCAAGGATGCTCTCATAATTATGGCTAATGGTTTGCTTGGTTGCTTTGCCGCCTCCTTTAATATAACTGGATAGATCCCATACACCCCAGGTGCTTTTCTTACGTTTAACTTCAACAATTTCTCTTCTACTTTGCTCTCAGTTATTACAAAATCATTAAGTATCCTGCTACAATTTGATAACCTTCTGCCATTTTCAAACCTTAATAATTCCTCACGTGTGAATGTAGATGCAAAATACTCATTCAGTTTGTTTGCTATCTGAGCAGGATCATCAACAGTCAAACCATCAATGTCAAGTGGACCAATCAGATTCATCCCCTTCCTTTTAGAGTTTATATAAGTAAAGAAATCCTTGCTGTTTTTCTTAGCATCTTTTGCTAAGGATTTCTCATAATCTGCCTTCGCCTGCCTAACCTCCTTTGTAACTTGATTACAGATCAACTTGTAGCTATAATAGGCTTCTGTGTCACGTGTTAATTTGTATGCATCCCATGCATTTTTCTTCTCTGTTACGAGTCTCATTAGTTCATTTGACAACCATTTAGGCCTAAACCTTGAACAATATTTCTTAATAGTTATGAAACTTTTAGTAGCATCCACGATTAATTCCTTGAATGCTTCCCACTTAGAATTTACTGTTGGTAACATCATCAGTTGATTCCACTGTACAGAATTTAAAAACTGTCGGAGACCACTGTACTCGCCTTTACGGAAGCAAAAACCCTTTCCTTTACTCCTTATGGTAATTAAATCTTTAAATAAATCCCACGTCAGTACACTGTGATCACTGCCACCTAGTGGTTCTTTTATCTGCAAATTCCTAATACATGAATGATCACTGCTGATAACCAGATCAAGAGTATTACTTTCTCTGGTTTTCTCTCGAACATGCTGCTGCAAAAAAAACAATCATCCAATAAATCCACAAATGTCTGACTAGTGTGCGAGTGCCCAATCCACAAGTTCCAGTCAATATCTGGGAAGTTGAAATCCCCCATTATAAGACATTCCGATTTACTAGCCCACTCTATTTCTCTGTACAATTATTCATTGTACTCATTCGAGTCATTAGGCCTATAACACACTCCTACTCTTATTTTTGCTTTCGCAGTGCTTATGTCACACCAAACTGACTCAACAGTGCACTGTTCATCTATATCAACTGGATGCACTTCTTTTGATTTAATGTTTTTCTTAATTAACAGCATAACACCTCCTCCCTTCCTATCCTGTCTGTCCTTTCTGTACACATTGTATTCCCCAAATTCCAGTTCGGCATTCCTTATATCAGTGTGACACCATGTCTCTGATATCCCAACAGTATCCACCTTGGATATCTTGACCAACACTTCAAATTCATCAAATTTATTTACTATACTTCTAGCATTGGTATACAGCAAGCATACATGCTCCTACTCCTATTCTTTGTTACCCTAACACATCCCATATACCCACCCGTTCCACGATGACCACCACCCGTCCCTGAAACCCCAACACCCCACGCTCCAGGTCGCTACTTATTCTAATAGAAGTTGTGCAAGAATCACCTTCACCTCTGCCTATGGCTACTGTTAAACTATTAGTCCTTGTATCCCCCCAAGCTATCAGTTTTCCGACCCACCTAACACTGCCTCAATAGCATCAGCAAATATTCTTGCACCCTTTCTATTTAAGTGTATCCCATCCCTGTAGAAGCAGTCTCTCCTGTTAACAAGTACAGTCCAGGCTGAAAAAAATTCTATCCCTTGAGCCTTGCACAATCTTTCCAGGGCCGAATTGATCGACAAGGCTCTCATCATATACTCCCTCCTATCGTGTCTGGGCAGAATTGCAGACACTTTCAAATTCAACCCTAATTCTCGGCTTTTGTTCAACAGTGACCTGTACTTGTTAAGTAATTCTGCCGGTCTCCTACTCTTAATATTATTACTGCCAACGTGTACAACTATATCACCTTTTGTGCCCTTAAAAGATGATATTCGCTCTACAACGTCATCAACCTTTGCCCCTGGCAGACATACCCTGGTCCTGTTCCACCTATCTTTTTTACAAAGCATGTTCCCCGTTTCCCTGACAATAGAGTCACCAACAACTACTAGTTCCTTCGGGACCAGCGCATTCTGCCTTGGGGGTTGTCTCTGTGTCACGCGATGCCCAAGTGCAAGCTCTGGCGTTGATGTGGGCAGCTGAGAGCTTGATGGGCCCCTCAATTTAGTTTCTTCGAGGGCATCCACCCTGTCCTTCAAGCTCTCATATAGGCCCATAAGAACGCCGAGTTGTTGCCTGATATCGATACACTCCTTGCATCGCGCACACACAAAGACATCCCCCTTGGCAGTATAATGTCCCGTACCCGATTGCTCTGCAAACATCAAGCAAACAGTGCATTTTATAAGGCTGTGAGTCAGAGGACAACTGCCCCCCTCAGTTCTGCTCTGAGCCACAGCACTTCCATTAGCTTGAGCCTTTTGCTTTGCTGCTCTGGTCTGAGTCATGATTCTATTAATTTATTAATTAATTATGTTATGTTATTAATTATATTACGTTTGTAATCTAAGTCGTTATATGTATTTATTTAAACGTACAATTTAACTGCTAACGAAGTTCAACTAACGCTATCTAGTACGGTATATATAGGAGCCTGATGGGCCCCTCAATTTAGATCTTTCGAGGGCATCCACCCTGTGCTTCAAACTCTCATATAGGCCCATACCAACACTGAGTTGTCGCCTGATTTCCTTACACTCCTTACATCGTGCACACACAAAGACATCCCCCATGGCAATATCATGTTCCATTCCAGATAGTTCGGCAAACATTATGATAGTATTTTTAGTTTCATTTTTGTCATGTCTTTTGTTATGTTTTAGTTGCACTTTTTTGTTTCACTTGAAAAGTAAAATAAGCCTTGAAAAACACACACACATACATAATTAGTTTTAAAAAATAGTACTGGAATGCTTCATTAAATTTACAGTGATTTAATATTCTTCTTCTTCTTTAATGCTGCCGAATGGCGTTTGCGACTTCGTTTTGATATTGTTCTCTGTCTAGCGCTGCGTGTAGAATTTGTGCTGTTGTCATGTGAAGCCAGGTGTTGATGTTATCTAGCCATGCCATTTTCGGTCTGCCTGGGCGTTTCTTGCCTTCGATCTTTCCCTCCAGGATGAGTGGTAGTAGGTGATATTTTTGTTGGTTCCTAGCGATGTGACCTAGGTATTTGCATTTCCTGCTGATGATGGTTTTGAGCAGGTCCCGTTCCGTGTGCATGTCCTGCAGGACCTGTGCGTTGGTTATCTTGGCTGTCCACGGAATTTTCAGCATTCTTCGGTAGAGCCACATTTCGAAGGCCTGGAGCTTTTTTGTAGTGGCTGATGTTAGAGTCCAGGTTTCTACACCGTAGAGCAGTATTGGCCAGATGTAGCATTTCAATGTGCGTAATTTGAG
Source organism: Mastigoproctus giganteus (assembly GCF_048544385.1). NCBI lineage: Eukaryota > Metazoa > Arthropoda > Arachnida > Uropygi > Thelyphonidae > Mastigoproctus > Mastigoproctus giganteus. The sequence continues at coordinate 189,148,972 of NC_143580.1, forward strand.
CATGATGTTCAAGCTTCTGTCGGTGAGGAGGGTTCTCCATTTGGTGAATGCCTGCCTGGCTTGTTCAATTCTGCTTTTGATTTCGGCCTCATGGTTCAGCTGGTCATCAATGAGCACTCCGAGATACTTGAAGCGGTGTATTTGCTCTAATTTTTCGTTGTTTAGTTTGATCGTGATTTTGCTTGCAGTCCTGCTGACCTTCATCACCTTTGTTTTCTTTTTGTTGATTCGTAGCCCCCATGCTTGGCTTTCTATGTCCACTTCGTTCAAGATGGTCTGTAAATCTTGTTCTGAATCCGCTATTAGTGCTGTGTCATCGGCATATCTTAAGTTATTGATGTAGTGTCCGTTAACTTTTATGCCGATGTTCTTGTCAGCCAGTGTTTGGTCGAAGATCATTTCTGAATAGATGTTAAAAAGAATGGGAGATAATGGACAGCCTTGCCGGACGCCTTTTTTTATTGGAATTGGGTCTGTCAGATCGTTGTCATAGCTAAGCCGGGCTGTTTGATTCCAGTAGAGAGTTGTAATAAAGTTGATATCATTGTTTTCAAGCCCAAGTTTTCTCAGTCGGTCAATTAGGCGGTCGTGGTCTACTGAATCGAAGGCTTTCTCGTAGTCAATAAAACATATATACACGTCTTTTTGATGTTCATAGCACCTTTGTAGCAATATTTGTAAACAGAAAATTGCTTCTCTGGTGCCTAGTCCCCTGCAGAATCCGAACTGTGTGTTTCCTAGTGCACTTTCGCACTTACATCTTATCCTTTGCTGAATCACCTTGAGGAAGACTTTTAGCACCTGGCTCATTAGACTGATCAGCCTGAAGTCTTCGCATTTCCAGCTGGTAGCCTTTTTTGGTAGGGCCACAAAGATGGATTGGAGCCATTCGGATGGAATGTCGTTGTTGTTGTAGATTTGATTGAACCATTTCGTTAGTTGTTGGATGTTGCTGTAGTCTAGTTGTTTCAGCAGTTCCACATGAATCTGATCAGGTCCACAGGCCTTGCCTGGCTTTGTTATTCGGATGGCATGTTCCACTTCAGATGTTAATATGTGGAGATTGTCTTCCTGTGTTTGTTGTTGCGTTTCTGCCGGTTTTCTGTTGGTGCCGAACAGATTGTATATATAGCTCTTCCAGGTGTCGAGTTTGGCTTGTTTGCTTAGTATAGGTTGATTGTTGTCCGTATATAAACTTGGGATAGGAGCCGGTTTGTAGATGTTTCCAGCTTCTTTAAGCTTCTTGTGCAGGTTATAGTTGTCATTTTTCTTGATTAGGTCTTCGATTTCTGCACACTGATCTTCCATCCATTTTTCCTTCGCCTTCCGTATTTCCTGTTTGATCTTTTGTTGTATTTCTTTGTATTTTTCCCGGTTGTTGTTGTTTTTGAATATTCTCCGTTCATCCATTAGGTCTAGTATGTGCTGGGTCATCCACCGTTGTTTCTTTTTCGACGCCTGATGTCCTAGCAGGGTTTCTGCTGTTTCATTGATGCACTGTTTGAGTGAACGCCCGAATGCTTGCACGTCTGTTGTTACTGCTTCGATCGATCGGATTGTAGTGTTGAGATGAAGCTGTACTTGTCGTCTGTTGGCGGTGTTCTTCAGTTTCTCCAGGTCGATTCTTTTTGTTGTGCTTGTGCGTTTGACTGCTCGTAATTTGAGACGTAGTGTTGCTGTTACTGGGTTATGGTCTGATGATATGTCAGCTCCGGGGTAAGTTTTTGCATTGAGGACACTTGACTTATATCTGATGTTGATTAAGATGTAGTCAATTTGATTCCTGACGATATTGTTGTCAGAGTCTTGTGGTGAGGTCCAGGTATATAGTCGTCGAGGTGGTAGTTTGAACCAAGTGTTGGCAATGCTAAATTTTTCTTCTTGGCAGAACTGGACGAGTTTGTCGCCTCGTTCATTCCGTGTCCCCAAGCCATGTTCTCCGACTATGTTTTGTAGCTTTCCTTGACCGATTTTGGCATTAAAGTCACCGAGGATGACCGTCATGTCGTGCTTCTTCAGCGACTTTAAAGTGTTGCTTAGCTTGTCGTAGAACAATTCAATTTCTTGATCGTCTTTGTCCGCTGTTGGTGCGTAGACCTGGAGCACATTCAGGTTGATCTTGTTGCCTGCTAGCTGTAGTAGTGCGATTCGTTCCGATATTGGGGTGAAACTGGTGACTTTGTTGGCCAGTTGTTTGTGGACAACGAAAGCGACGCCGTACGTCTGCTTGGTGTTCTCTTCTCCTCCGGAACAGAAGACGTGGTGGTCGTTTGATATAAACTTCTTTGTTCCAGGCCATTTGGTTTCACTTAACCCAAGTATGTTGATGTTAATGCGTTGCATTTCTTGTAAAGCATTGGCTAGTTTTCCTGGTTGTAGTAGGCTTCTAACGTTCCATGTAGCTAGTTTCAGAAAATTCTTCGACGCAAGCTCGGAGATTCTTAGCACCCCTGCCCCATTCAAGGGACGCCGAGACTCGGGGCCGTGGTTTATTTTGCTTGCTATCATTGAAGTTTTCAAGGGAAGGATAATCCAAGTAGTTTCCCGTTGCTTTCTTGGATCACAATTTAGTTGAAAAGGTCGTGTGTGGACCTTTTGAAACTGGTTTCGTCTGACGTCTCCACTGAAACCTTTTCGCCATGGAAGGCCCTTCTGGGAGCATATATCTTTCGGTGCTTTAGTAGTTTAACAAATTAACAAATTAAACTACTAAACCTGCCGCAGCCATATAAATGGAGTAGCTCTTATTCAGTGATGAAGCTGCCTCGTGATGTCATAATTTTACGCAATTTATGCCGAATTTCTAGTCATCACTGACCAAGCAGGTGGCACTGCTGTAGTTTTATCTCCTGGAACATCCAAATGGCTGACTCGGTGAAATTACCGTGACCTTGAAAATACCAATAATGTATAACTCAGCAAAACGTGAGTATTTTTAAATACAATTTGGTATCCTGAAAACTTCTACATCAAAGCTATCATGTAGCACAACTATTCTACTAAGAATTCCCAGTGACTGATTATAGTTCCTTAAAAATTTAATGACCTTGAAATTTCCTATGTCCGAACATAACAATGATAACCATTTTAAAAAGTTCAGTCCGAAAAATAAAACCACGTTTAGGTCTCAAATCTTAACCTATCACTCACCCACACTTATTTTATCTAAAATATAACTTCTTTTTGAGTAACACTCCCGAAAACCTTCTTTATTTATTAATTTTTAAGAGCGCACTAATTTAGCTAGCATACAGCTGGTGCCACCAGCGCCACCCAATATGTATTAATATACAAAATAAATTAATAGATTATTAAATAAATTAGTTAATTTGCAAATTATAATTATATAAAACTTAATTTGTAAAATAAGATACTAATTAAAACGATTTATGCCACAAGGATTTGGATTTCTTTTTTTTAACAGCACAAAAATGATTACGGCTGTAATTCTCCTGAGAAAATGTGTCACAGTTATATGTATGAGATCCAATCTGAAACCTTCATATTTCTTTTTCCACTCATGAAGTTGCATACAAAATGTATTGGATTGGTAAAAATTTAAATGTTACTGCCAGTACATGCAAGTTTCAACACTGCAGAATGCCAGGTAGCAGAGCTGTGGTAGTCCAAAAATTGTGGGCAACATTGATGTGCATATGAAGCAGAATGTGTTATTGAGTTCTTGAATGCAGAGAACATTGATATTTGAAGAATGTTTATGGGGATATGACATCAGTGTGAGCACAGTTAGAAAGCAGGTTAGGCATATTAGTGATGGTGGTAGTAGTTCGAATGACATGCCAAAGCCATCCTAACTCTACGTGAATGATTCATTAGCATTAGCATTAGTAGAGGCATTTGATGCAAGAAAGCAAGCTTATGCAGCATCAGCCAAAAAAAAAAAAAAAAAAAAAAACCCACTTCCACTTCACCCCTCTGTTCGTTCAAAATACCTGTCCAGCTGAGCTTTAAACTTATTTAGGCTATCAACCTCCACCACAAGGGATGGCAGTCTGTTCCACCAACCAACCACCCGCTGGCTAAAGGCAAATTTCCGCACGTCTATCCTACATCTGTCTTTCCTCAATTTGAATTTATGCCCTCTCAGGTGATTATTCTGAGTAAGTGGAAGAATCCCATCAGCATTGAGCATGCTCAAACCATTCAAGGCTTTATACACCTCTATCAGATCACCTCGCTGGTGCCTAGTCTCCAGACACTGTAATTTGCAAAACTTAAGCCTTTCTTCGTATGATGGAAATTAAATGAGGAAAGAATAAACTGATTTTTGACGAATGACACACTAAGACCTATATAGGAAATTGTGTGCCAGTTTGGCTCGATGAATGCTAATGCCAGATCACAAGGTGTCCTGTTTTTTATAGAAGCCCGACGCTTGTATTTTACCGCTTTTAATAATTTGACTGAGCCATTTATTATTATTATTATTATTATTGATATCCATATAATGCAAGGAAGCCTGAGGCTTATGCTGCACCAGGAAAAAAAAAAAAAGTTCCCGAGTAACCCTGAGAGAGAGAGAGAGAGAGAGAGAGAGAGAGAGAGAGAGAGAGAGAGAGAGAGAGAGAGAGAGAGAGAGAGAGAGAGAGAGAGAGAGAGAGAGAGAGAGAGAGAGAGAGAGAGAGAGAATTAGAAGTAGGAAGGAATCACCAAGAAAGAGAAGAATGATGATATCCAGCTCAGGACCCTGGGTGTGCCAAGCCCATACTCACCAGATGTGAGCCCCCGTACACTCAGTCAGATTATAGGTGACAGACACAATACGTCTGACGTCTTTAATTTTTTACAATTTGTTAATTTTTATACAAAGCTCTAAGTTTTATGCTTTTACTATTATACCTTTTTAACACAAATGGTTGACGTGGTAGCCTTGGCTACCAAAATATTTAATAGCATTTTAAAATTTGACTTGGCGCATTATGGCCTTAGCTGCCAATGCGCCATAAAAAATCAAATCAAATCAAATCAAACCAGATCACAAGGAGCATAGAGTACATGCTTGTCTCTATCTTCTGGATCAGTATGGGTCAATGGGAAGTGATTTTCTTGGTATCACCTCCACTGAAGATGAGACCTGGGTACATCACTGTGAACTAGAGTCAAAGCAGACATCTATGGGTTGGCAAGACAGGGATTAACTGATTTAAAAAAAAAAAAAAAAAAAAAAAATAGAAAGTGGACAAATTTAAAGCTCAGCCATCCAATTGAAAAATCATGTATTCCATGTTTTGAGACAATGGAGTGGTTAGTCTTGTGGATTTCCTGGTAGGAGAACACATAATAATTTTGTTTGCAATGTGGACATGAATTGTAAGGGTGAAGCTACAGAGGCAAGGTTTCTCCTTTGATGTGATGATGCCTGACCAGAGAGAGACCATTGTAGAATTTGAGTGGACTGTTCTCCCACTTCCAGTACAATCCTGACTTTGCACCATCAGCTCATCTTTTTAACCCTATGACAGATGTCCTTCATGAGGAAACACTTCACTTCACTGATGACAGTGCCATCATTACAGCCATCAAGAAGTGGTTCTTGAAGGCCAGAGCCGGTGCAAGGATTTCATGTGCCCTAGGCGAGACTTAAAATTTGCACCCCAGTTGTATTCTGTACCATCCCTAAATCAATCTTCTTTTTTTTTTAAATATATTCTTAATATTTGAAGAGGTCAGTTTTGTAGGGAAGTCAGTCCATTAGAACAATGTTAAATAAAGCATTACCACAAAAGGGCACTGTACAAAGACAGTAAGTCTAATGAATGCCTGTGTGATTTTTATATTTATCTGATTATGTTTTATATTTTTGTTTAAACTTTTACTATTCATAATTTGAAAAATCTTATTTTTCCATTTGCAGATAAACATTGCCTCCTTGACAGCACAGTGAATACAATCACTCACCTACTATTTGGAAAAGTTCTGTGGTTTGATACCCTATGCAAACAGGAATAATTCTGTATACATTTGTTCCCAACTATATCACAGTTGGACAAGTACTTTGTTCAAGTATGGAGTCCCCCATCTGAAAAAATACATTGAGCTTCTTGAAAGGGTCCAAAGACGGGCAACTCGAATGGTGAGATTGGCAGAAGGATGACCATGTGAGGAACAACTCTGGTTATGTGGACTACAGAGCTTGACAACCAGGTCTCAGAGGTGACCTGATTAAGGTTTATAAGGCTCTGAGAGGGATTAGTAAAATGAATGAAGGTGAAATTCTCACTGTTCTAAACAATTCCAGAACTAAGGGTCATAAATTAAGATTACAGGGCTTGAGGTTTAGATTAGATTGTAGGAAGTTTTCTTTTAGCCAGTGAGTCATTGATAGCTGGAACAAGTTGCCCTCGCAGGTAGTTGAGGTTGACAGTTTCAATAAATTCAAGAGTCAACTGGATACTTATCCATGTGAGGAGGAAAGCATATAATTTGTGTTTTCTTATCTATTTGGTTTATTTATTTATTATTATTATTATTTTTTTTTTTTTGCCAGTGCAGCAAAAGCCTATGGCTTCCTTGCACTATATGGCAAATACTATTACTACTAGTTCACCATAGCACACACTGTATTTTTTAATACCCTCTCTTTAATTTGCGGTCTGTGTTTGTGGAGTGAATAGCGCTATTCACTCCAGATGCCTTGGATGGAGTCACCCATTAGCAGCTGCTTGGGTGAATAAGAGGCCCCATTAAAAAAAAAAAGAAAAAAATTAATGCTCTTCAATTTGATTTTTTAGTCAACTGCAATTCACAGTGCTTGCCTTCAATGAGGTGTTGTTTGATTTAAATCACTGTTTCCCAAAGTGGATGATACCCCCCATAGGGGGCAGTGGAACAATCAAGGGGGGTGGGGAGTAGTAGCCTTGGATGCATTTGGGGGGCGTTTAATAAAAATAAGGGGGCGGTGAAAGCATAAAGAAGGAAGAGAAGATAAGAAAATTTAGAAAACTATTCGTACATGTTTCACCTGTTGTGTAACATTATTTTCCAGGTAAACACACGAAATGCAAGTTATAACTGATCGGCAGTCAAGTCCGCCAACAGGTCTTAACAAGAGCTGGTCATGCAAGAGCAGGTCATGGGATTTTGTTAATGATATACAGGAATTTTGCTAGCAGGGAAAAGGAGGTGATTGTCCCTCTGTATAAGGCAATGGTCAGGCCGCACCTTGAGTACTGCATACAAGTCTGGAGGCCTCATTTTAGGAAGGATGTAGATTTGGTTGAGCATGTACAGAGAAGGGCAACAAGATTGGTGAGGGGAATGAAGGGATCCTCTTACCAAGAGAGGCTTAAGTTCTGCAAATTGTAGCAGCTGGAAACTAGGCACCTGCGAGATAATCTGATTGAGGTGTATAAGGCCTTGAATGGCTTTATACACCTCAATCAGGCCTTGAATGGCCTTATACACCTCAATTACTTACTTACTCTACGGAATCAATATTAGTGACTGAGTTAGTGTCATTTATGTCATTTCCATTTCACATTTTCGTGACAAATCAGTTTTACCTCAGTCCAAAATTTAGTAGGTGCTGCCAAAGATGTTTTCACATCAATAAAAAAAAAAAAAAAAAAAAAAGAGAGAGAGAAAGGAAAAAATAGAACTTTACTGAGTGGGATGAGAAACTAAATATAAATTTAGATGAGAAAATATAATCTAAACTATTATATAATATAAGTCTAAATATAAACTTATGAGAAACTAAATATAAATTTAGATTCTCATCTAAAAATATAAAGATATTATTTCTCTCTCTTGTGCACTGATAAATAATTTAACTAATTGATTTCTTCTAAAAGGAAAGGAGACTCAAAAGATTTGTCTCAACAAATATTGTGGCATAAATCAGATTAAATAGAAGATATTACAATAGGCAAATGTTCCACTGGGCTTTGAACATTGACTTAATGAAAACTATGCTCATTTTCTTGTCCACCATAAGTCAAGTATCCAGAAATAAAAATAAATGAAGTTTGTAGAACTGGATTTAATATTTTGGAATCGCGAGTGTACATTTTTCCCTGTAAGTCACTGGATTCATGTACAGTGGACCCCTGCTTTACAATATTAATCCATTCCAGAGTCACCATCGTATCGTAAAAATATCGTAATGTGAACCTAATAACACATTGTTTTTTGGTATTTCATTCCAAGGCTTCGAAAGATGAAATTTTATAACTATATAACTAATCTATTTATCTCTCTAAATGGTCTTTTTTATAATGGAAATTGTACATATCAGTTTAAAAAAATTGACTAAAACATATATTGATTAAACCCCAAACACAAAAAATCACTTCAACTAAAAGATTCAAAACATACAGCCAACACATTTACAAAAGCCACTATTGGCTGAGAGGAAGTCCATCATAAAATGCTTTATATCTTTACTTTTATAGCCTGTGAATAATATTCCTCCTATTTTTCTTATCAGAATCGCTTTAATAGAATTTAAATGCAATTCGAAAACAGGATCACAGTAACTGGTGCCTACATCATATTGTATAGTGAACAGAGAGTCCATTGTAAAGTGAGTTGATCATAAAGTGAACCAATCGTAATGTGGGGATCCGCTGTATTCATATTAGATAGCATAATGTTGCTATCCTTTCTGATGGTATAGCAGTTTTGCCACTTGCTGAAAAAGGCCTTCTCATTTGGGGCTGTAGTTGCCAGTTTCCAGGAAATAAATGGGGTTCCCCATGAGTTATTCTGAGGTTTTCAGTCTGCACAATGTACAAATCAGTTAGTGAACACACTCTTGTAGAGACATGAATACACAATAAAATAACCTATGATGTCTACACTATGACTAAAGTAGTCAGTTTGCCAAAAATTTTCAAAACAAGATGTCGTTATGATCATCTTTGTATGGATGTCATTATGAACATCTTTGTATGGATGTCATTATGAACATCTTTGTATGGATGTCATTATGAACATCTTTGTATGGATGTCATTATGATCATCTTTGTATGGATGTCATTATGATCAATTTGGAGACTGTGGGTGTGAAGACGTGGACTTCTCAACCTGCTGACGATATGAAGGTTGGAAAGATTGTTAATGACAGTAATGATAGTATACTACTGCAACAGGATCTGGAAAAGTTGAGCAGGTGACAATTGAAGTGTAACATTGACAAATGTAAAGTACTGCATATGGGTGGCAGTAACCCAAAAGTAACGTACTAAGTGGGTGGTACTACACTCAGGGTAGTGGAGAATGAAAAGGACCTGGAGTAATTGTGCAGTTAGATATGAAGTTTTCTGAGCAGTGCTGACAGACGGCAAGAGGTGACATATACAGGAATTTTGCTAGCAGGGATAAGGAGGTTATTGTCCCCTTGTATAAGGCAATGTTTAGTCCACACCTTGTGTACTGAATACAGGTCTGGAGGCCTCATTTTAGGAAGGATGTAGAGCTGTTGGAACGAGTACAGAGTAGGGCAGAGAGATTGGTGAGTGGCACAAAGGGTTGGTGTTACCAAGAAAGGCTTAAGTTCTGCAAATTGCAACATCTGGAGACTAGGCACCTATGAGGTGATCTAATTGAGGTGTATGAGATCTTGAATGTTTTGGGCAAGCTCAGCGCTAATGGGTTTCTTCCTCTTGCTCAGATTACTCACCTGAGGAGACATAAATTGAAATTGAAAAAAGACAATTGTAGAATAAATGTGCAGAAATTTGCCTTTAGCCAGTGGATGGCTGATAGTTGTAATAAACTTCCATATGTTGTAGTGGCCATCAACAACTTATATAAGTTCAAGGCAGAACTAAACAAACATTTGGAGTGAATGGATTGGTGAAATGGGAAGGGTTTTTTTTTTTTTTTGCCTGATGTTATATTGAGCTTGTTCTCTTGCATCATATGCCTCTGCTAATGCTAATTTTATTTTATTTCTTTGTAATGGTTTTCATATAAGGATGAAATCAATACAAAGAAATAAAATAAAATTTAACAGTTATCTACAGCCAAGGTTTCATGCTGTTTTCTCATCATCCTTTAATGATTTTTGCCTGAATGAGGAAAAATTCATACCAACTTATGAGTTGCAGAGATAATTTATTTGTCTTTTCCAGGCCAAACATTTGAAACTCCTGAACTAAATGATACATTTATCAATTTCCTTTCTTTTATATATATTTTTTAAACAGTACGCTGCTGTTCTGTACTCACTGTCAAATAATGATTTTATTTTTAATTCATATACAGGAACTCCCCGACTTATGGAAATTCGACTTTACATAAGTTTTTGCTGGCCAGTGCAAACTTAAAAAAAAAATCGGGGAAACGAATTTTGCATCCCATAAGAATAAATGGAGGTATCATGAAAATATCATAATGTGAACCCAATAACACGTTTTTTTTTTTTGTTTTTTTTTATGTTCCCATTATAAGAATCAATTTTGAATGCCTTTGTGATATTTTTCTAAAGCATGTTTCTGGAGGTCACGACCAAAAAACAGTTTGCACTTTCCAGTTTATTGGGCTTTTCTGTTAATGCATCTAATTATAAATGGGTAGTAAACTCAATCTTGTTGCATTTGCGATAATAACTGCAATTGTGTGGGTTTTTACACTGTTATAGTGAAATGTGTTCCCCCTTCACTGAAATCTTCAATTATATAAAAATCAAATTTTCAGAAACTTTTCTTCAATCCTACTTGCATATTACAATGATGAAGGGAAAGGGACCAACGGAAAATTCAAGTGCTGGCAGTGCTAAGAAAAGAGACAAGATTCATTTAGAAATTAAGATGATTAATTAAGAAGTACGAAGCAGGACAAAGTTCATCTATTGCACGGAATTAGGTCTTGCTGCGTCAACAGTGAATACTATTTTAAGGGACAGTGCATCTATAAAAGAACATGTCAAAGGATCAACGTACTTAGATCAACAGTGAGCACAAACAGCGTTCAGGTGCTATATCGAAGATGGAACAGCTATTAATAATATGGATGGAAAATCAGATTCAGAAGCGAGTGCCCCTGAGTCTAATGACTATTCAAGCAAAAGCAAGAAGTATTTATAAAGATATTAAGGATAAGTATGGTGAACCCCAAATCAAGTTCATGCCAACAACGGGTGGTTTAATAGGTTCAAGCATCATGCTGGTTTCCACAATGTTAAAGTATATAGTAAAGTTGCCAGTGCTGATTCTGCAGCTGCAGAGAAATTTTGTGATGTGTTGGAAAAAATTATTGATGAAGGCGACTATTCAATGCAGAAAATTTTTAACGTTGATGAGATTGCTCTGTATTGGAAAAAAATGCAGGATCGAACATACATTGCCAAAGAGGAAAATACAGTGGCAGGTTTCAAGGCATCAAAGGTCACGCTCTTGCCAGCAGGAATTTACAGATTAAAGCCACTGCTTGTGTACCATTCTGGAAATCCTCATGCATTTAAGGGCATCAATAAAGTCACCCTACCTGTGCATATCTGAGTGAACCAGAGAGCTTGGATAAAAATATCTCTCTATGAGGATGGTTTAAATATTGTGTAATTTTTTGTGATTTTTTGATTAATTTGGTGTATTTATTCTTTACTCGGCCTTGTAAAAGTATCGGTAAGGGTTTCCACGTGTTCGTAACTACCGCTACCGTTAGTAACTTTCCTGCCATTGTGATACCGTACTAGATATACCGTAGGTTATATACCGTACTAGATAGCGTTAGTTGAACTTCGTTAGCAGTTAAATTGTACGTTTAAATAAATACATATAATGACTTAGATTACAAACGTAATATAATTAATAACATAACATAATTAATTAATAAATTAATAGAATCATGACTCAGACCAGAGCAGCAAAGCAAAAGGCTCAAGCTAATGGAAGTGCTGTGGCTCAGAGCAGAACTGAGGGGGGCAGTTGTCCTCTGACTCACAGCCTTATAAAATGCACTGTTTGCTTGATGTTTGCAGAGCAATCGGGTACGGGACATTATACTGCCAAGGGGGATGTCTTTGTGTGTGCGCGATGCAAGGAGTGTATCGATATCAGGCAACAACTCGGCATTCTTATGGGCCTATATGAGAGCTTGAAGGACAGGGTGGATGCCCTCGAAGAAACTAAATTGAGGGGCCCATCAAGCTCTCAGCTGCCCACATCAACGCCAGAGCTTGCACTTGGGCATCGCGTGACACAGAGACAACCCCCAAGGCAGAATGCGCTGGTCCCGAAGGAACTAGTAGTTGTTGGTGACTCTATTGTCAGGGAAACGGGGAACATGCTTTGTAAAAAAGATAGGTGGAACAGGACCAGGGTATGTCTGCCAGGGGCAAAGGTTGATGACGTTGTAGAGCGAATATCATCTTTTAAGGGCACAAAAGGTGATATAGTTGTACACGTTGGCACTAATAATATTAAGAGTAGGAGACCGGCAGAATTACTTAACAAGTACAGGTCACTGTTGAACAAAAGCCGAGAATTAGGGTTGAATTTGAAAGTGTCTGCAATTCTGCCCAGACACGATAGGAGGGAGTATATGATGAGAGCCTTGTCGATCAAGTCGGCCCTGGAAAGATTGTGCAAGGCTCAAGGGGTAGAATTTTTTTCAGCCTGGACTGTACTTGTTAACAGGAGAGATTGCTTCTACAGGGATGGGATACACTTAAATAGAAAGGGTGCAAGAATATTTGCTGATGCTATTGAGGCAGTGTTAGGTGGGTCGGAAAACTGCTAGCTTGGGCGGAGACAAAGACCAATAGATTCACAGTAGCCACTGGCAGAGGTGAAAGAGATTCTTGCACTGCTTCTATTAGAATGAGCAGAAGCCTGAAAAACAAGATGCATGGTATTTCAGAGACTGCTGGGAGCCATTGCGGTACAAGTAAACACATGGGTTGTGTTAGGGTAGCTAAGAATAGAAACAGGTGCAGGTATACTTGCGTGTACACCAATGCTAGGAGTTTAGTAAATAAATTTGATGAATTTGAGGTATTGCTCAAAACATCGAAGGCAGATATTGTTGGGATATCAGAGACGTGGTGTCATACAGATATAAGGGATGCGGAACTGCAATTTGGGGAGTACAACGTCTACAGAAAGGATAGACAGGATAGGAAGGGGGGAGGTGTTATGCTATTAGTTAAGAAACACATAAAAACCAAGGAAGTGAAGCCAGTCGACATCGCTGGACAGTGCAGTGTGGAGTCAGTTTGGTGTGACATAAACATTGGGAGATCAAAATTGAGAGTAGGAGTGTGCTATAGGCCTAATGACTCTGATGAGTATAATAAGGAACTGTACAGGGAAATAGAGTGGGCCAGTAAATCAGGGTGTCTTATAATGGGAGATTTTAATTTCCCAGATATTGACTGGAATTTGGGGGCTGGTTACTCACACACTAGCAGGGCTTTTGTGGATTTATTGGATGATTGTTTTCTACATCAGCATGTTCGGGAGGCAACTAAAGGGAGTAATACTCTTGATTTGATCATCAGCAGTGATTCTTCATGCATTAAGAATCTGCAGATAAATGAACCACTAGGTGGCAGTGATCACAGTGTGCTGAAGTGGGATTTACTCAAAGAGGTCACTACCATTAGGGGTAAAGGGAAGGGTTATTGCTTTCGTAAAGGCGACTACGATGGACTGAGACAGTATTTAAATTCTATACAGTGGGACCAACTGATGATGTTACCAACAGCAAATTCAAAATGGGAAGCATTCAAAGAACTTATCTTGGAAGCTACTAGGCTTTACATACCAACTAAGAAATATTGTTCAAGGTTTAGGCCAAAATGGATGTCAGATGAACTAATGAGGCATATGGCAGAGAAGAAAAATGCATGGGATACATACAAATTAACACATGACACAGAAGCCTATGATAGATACAAGTTGATATGCAACCAAGTTACAAAGGAGGTTAGGCAGGCGAAGGCAGATTACGAGAAATCCTTGGCAAGGGATGCAAAGAAAAACAGCAAAGAGTTCTTTACTTATGTAAACTCTAGAAGGAAGGGGATGAATCAGATTGGTCCACTTGATATTGATGGGTCAAGTGTTGATGATCCTGCTCAGGTAGCTAACAAACTAAATGAATATTTTGCATCGACATTCACACATGAGGAGTATTCAGTGAGGGGAATGCCAGAGGTGTATTCAACTCTAGCAGTAAGCTACAGAATCTTGAAATAACTGGGAGTAAAGTGGAGGAGAAACTGTTGAAGATAAACACAAGAAAGGCACCCGGGGTGGATGGGATCTATCCAGTTATATTAAAGGAGGCAGCAAAGGAAGTAAGCAAACCCTTAGCCATAATTATGAGAGCTTCCTTGGACTCAGGGGAGGTACCCATAGACTGGAAATGTGCAAATGTGACCCCAATTCACAAAGGAGGATCAAAGGCTGACACAAGTAATTATAGACCTGTGAGCTTAACTTCTGTTCCAGGAAAATTAATGGAGGCACTGGTTAAAGAAGCACTGCAGGATCATTTAGACAAGACTTCAGTTATAGCTCAGACACAGCATGGTTTTGTTAAGGGGAAGTCTTGCCTGACCAACTTGATTGGATACTATGATGCAGTCACAAAAGAACTGGATGCAGGGAATAACTTTGATATTATATACTTGGATCTTAGAAAGGCTTTTGATACTGTTGCACATGAAAGACTGCTACACAAATTAGAGCAGTGTGACATTGGAGGCAAATTGCTGCTATGGATAAAGGGGTGGTTGAGGGGAAGAAGACAGAGAGTGGTAATCAATGGACACTGCTCATCGTGGACTGATGTTATTAGTGGAGTCCCTCAGGGCTCAGTGTTGGGTCCATTATTGTTTTCTGTATTTATAAATGATATTGATGATGGTATATATCAAGCTTAATGTCCAAGTTTGCAGACGATACAAAGGTTGGCAGGGTTGTCAAGGACACTACTGACACTATGCTGCTGCAACAGGATCTGGAAAGGTTGAGCAGATGGGCTGAGAGGTGGCAAATGAAGTTTAACATTGACAAATGTAAAGTACTACACATGGGAAACAGCAACCCCAGAGCAACGCATCAACTCTGTGGTACTACACTGACAGTGGTAGAGAATGAAAGGGACTTGGGGGTGGTTGTGCAGGCAGATATGAAGTTCTCTGAGCAGTGCAGACGGGCTGCAAGAGTAGCTCATGGAGTATTGTCAATGATATACAGGAATTTTTCCAGCAGGGATAAGGAGGTGATTATTCCATTGTATAAGGCGATGGTCAGGCCACACCTAGAGTACTGTATACAGGTCTGGAGGCCTCATTTCAAGAAGGATGTAGAGCTGCTGGAACGAGTACAGAGAAGGGCAACAAGATTAGTGAATGGAACAAAGGGGTGCTCTTACGAAGAAAGGCTTAAGTTTTGCAAATTACATTGTCTGGAGACTAGGCACCAGCGAGGTGATCTGATAGAGGTGTATAAAGCCTTGAATGGTTTAAGCATGCTCAATGCTGATGGGATTCTTCCTCTAGCTCAGAAAAATCACCTGAGAGGGCATCAATTCAAATTGAGGAAAGACAGATGTAGGATAGACGTGCGGAAATTTGCCTTTAGCCAGCGGGTGGTTGGTTGGTGGAACAGACTTCCATCCCTTGTGGTGGAGGTTGATAGCCTAAATAAGTTTAAGGCTCAGCTGGACAGGCATTTTGAACGAACAGAGGGGTGAAGTGGAAGTGGTTTTTTTTTTTTTTTTTTGGCTGATGCTACATAAGCTTGCTTTCTTGCATCAAATGCCTCTGCTAATGCTAAAATGCTCATTCATTCTCGAGGTTGAAAAATATTGTAAAGCCAATGACGTTTCTTTCCAGATTTTGCTTCTATTAGATAATTCTCCTGGACAATCCTATGCATCTAGATGATTTCAATTCGAACGTGAGAGTCATATTTCTACCTCCAAACACGACTTCACTCATCCAGCCTATGGATGGGTGTTATTTCGAATTTAAAAGCATACTATTTATGCATAACATTTGCTCAGACATTGTCTGCAGTAGATGATGAGAAAAATTTTACATTAAGAGACTTTTGGAAATCTTACGATATTTACCACCCCATCTTAAGGCTTCGGCATAAATTAAAAGTTGTTTAAATGGCACATGGAAGAAAATATGCACAAGGCACGTTAAAGGCTTCAAACAATTTGAAAAAGATGAATCATATGAAGAGGTTACAGATAAGATTGTAAAGGTTGCAGAGCTACTTCAGTTGGAGGTTGATGCCAAAGATGTGCGTCTCCGTAGCCAGGTGGGAAGGAGCAGTAGTGTGTATCACATGCTTCTTGATTAGACCGGGGTTCAAGCCCATCACCACCAAATACGGAAGATGCGGAAAGGTCAGGGAATGACCACCACATATCCCGGAGCAATATGGCCTTAGTTGCTAATGCTCCTAAAAACCAAAAAAACAAAACAAAAAAGCCAAAGATGTGGAGGAGTTAATAGAAGAAGAAGAGAAGGAATTATCAAACGAAGAACTTATTGACTTGCAGGCAGCAATAGTGAAAGAAGAAAATGCTGAAGAAACTCAAGATGAACCAAATGAGGAGCCAAGATGCTTCATCACCAGAGACATGGCAATGGCATTTCGTGAAATTGCAATTTCACGATGCAATTGCATCAGCAATAGCGAGGTTTGAGAAGATGGATCCTGACAGCGAACGATTCTTAAAAGTTAACAGAGGGATGAATGATATGCTTGCTTGCTACAAAGAAATCTACGATCAAAAGAAAAAGCCACCGTCCGGTCATCTGTTAATATGTTCTTTCGTAAGATTGAGCCCTGTACTTATCAGCTGAAGACGTCGATTCTGACAACAGTGCTCTAGAGGTAAAACTTGCTGTCGTTATGCCTGTCTCCTCTCTTTTTTTGCAATTTTATAATTTTTTAAATTGCATGCTTTTGTAATTTTTCCTGCACATGAGATAAAAAGTTGAGTAAATACAATAAATAATTCTATTTACATGTTCATTGAACATTTATTTTTTGATTCAATTAATTCAGCGAGCACAGTTATGAGTGCTGCACAAGCATGGGGGAAATTCCAACTTACGTAGCATTCCTCGGAATGCAACCCGTACGTAAGTCAGGGAGTTCCTGTATTTAATTCTGAAATCAGATGTTTTTGAAGGAATTTTGCACTGTGCATTAGAATGAAACAAATTTCCAGATCCTGCTTTAATTGTTGGTTTAAAAATTTTTTTTTTTGTATTTCTGCATTTAAATTCTCTCCAGTAACTTTGTTTTAAATCAGATTTTTTATTTTTTTAATCTCCTGTATTTTTGATTTTATATCTTGGGTTAATTTACTTTAAAATACTTCATGATTTGTTCTGCAAATTCTGCTAAATATCATTAAAAAGTTAATTATAGTTAATATATTTGCAGGATAAATGCAATAAACCAGTTGATAAATATGTCGAAACTGAAACATCAATTATTGTAATTGATGCTATATTACAAAGAACAGAAGTCTATAGACATGTACTATTTAACACCAGATTTCTGGTAAGTAAGTTTAGCATATTTCAAATAATTATTTCTTGGCCAAATTCTCCATCTATTCAGTATATTTTTTTGTTTTTGAAGAAAAGATTATCTAAAAAGTTATAGAATCTTAATTAAAAATGTGGTTAGATACTTCCCTTGCACAACCACCAGTATCATTAATAAATGTTATTTCAATACCCATCCATATCTTTCTAACTTTGTGTATTTAAAAAAAAAAAAAAATCTATCTTTATTGACTTATTCCCTAATTATGAGATAAAGTGTTTACAAATAAATGGAGCATGCACTTTTTAAACATCTTCTTCAAAATATGTGTTCATTTTAACTAGTGTATCATCAGTCCCATTTTAAGGCTAAGTTATTTCTTTTTAATGTTTCTTTTTAATTTTCATAATTAAGCATTTAGACTCTTCTATGCTTATATATGTTTGATTAATTTCAGATCAGTGTTAGTTTTTTTCTGTTCTGTAATCTCATGTAGTTGATTTTTGTTACACAATGAAATTTGAATATGGGATTATTACAAAAGAATTGAACACTAAAAAAAAAATCATTGTCCAACAAGGTTTACTTTTTTTATTAAAAAAACTTAACCAGAACTGTTTCCTTGGATTTCCTATTTTGCCAAAATATTATAGGAACTCAAAAATGGGGTTCTTCAAGATGAAATCCATTGCTACAGAGACTTTAAAGTGTCAAATGAGTTAACCTATCATTTTGGTGTAGTCAAGGTAACTCATGGAGCTCACATTCAACTCTTTGATGTTAGAAAAAACTTTTTTTAGTCATCCTCTTAATCCAAAAACCAGAATTTTAATTTTGGTTTTTGTACCTCATTTAGTTTACTCAATAAATTTTGTAAAGGATTCAAGTCTTTTGCAATGCATCTGTATTCTATCTATTGCAGTTATGATTGTATAATTGACCTATAGTTTAAAGGATCTTATTCGCCCTCTCCAGGGAGATACTGTGCTACTTTAATTTTGTATAACTACAGAAAACTTTTTGACAATAAACTGATCCTTCTTTGTTTAAAAAATTATATTTGCTGTCTTTCTTAGCATTGAATAAACATCCATTCTTATAAGAATGGATGCTCTTTTACTCTTATAAGAACATCCATTCATCTCTCTCAGATGTATCTTTTCAAATGATCCAACAGGGTCTTTATTGAATCCTCAATGGCAGCATGGTGAATTCACCTTTTGTCATTAATTTGGAAATGTTTGAGATAAGATTCTGACAGAGAACAGAGAGATTCTTAAACGGCCTCTTTAGTCAAGGCTCAAATTAGCTGAACCCAGGCAGAGGAAGCAGAGTTCTAACTCCCTGTACCATTCCCATTACATGAGTTATTGTGGGTTTTTTAGCTCGCAGAACATGCAGATCAGCCTATAATCATATACATGACCCAACATAATGTGATAAAAGGCATATATGAATTGGTGCCAAGTGGTTGAAAGTAGTTGTTGTACAAAAAACCACTTTGACATTCAACCAAGTTTTCAATTGGATTCAAATCCCGGCAATTTTATGGGTACAGGATTTTATGTACCCATTTTATGGAGGATGCCACCTATATTTTGAGTGATTTTCAAACCATTGTTCTGTGTATAATGATATTGTTATCCTAGCACCAGAAAAACTCAATTAGCAACAATACTTAGGTACACATGAGTTAGGTACATTAGATACACCTCACGGATAATGAAAAGACCAATACCACATCAAAGTGTAAAACTAGGGTAGTAGAAAATGAAAAACACTTGGATATAATTTTGCAGTTAGTGTGAAGTTCTCTGAGCAGTGGACACAGACTATCAGGACCACTCAATGGGTTTTTTCAACAATATATAGGAACTTTTGCTAACAAGAATAAGGAGGTGACTATCCTATTATATAAGGCAATGGTTAGGCCACATCTTGATTACTGCATTCAGGTCTGGAGCCTTCATTTTAGGAAGAATTGTCAAGTATTCTTGTAGGTGAATGAACAATCTGTGTAAGGTCATTAGTAATTGAAAAGTCTCAGCATCTTGACCAGCTGGGTGGTTTGACTAGAAAACGGAAGGCAGTTGGAGTTGTGAACATTAAAATCACCAAGGAAAATTACCTCACTGTTAGAAAAATTGGACTGGAGAAAGTCAAGTTGCAAAGAGAGGAAGTCAAAGAGATCCAAGTGATTAGTGGAGTTGGGAGAAGGGTAGAAACAACAGATGAATTTCACACAATTAAATAGAAATATTTTAAGCCAGAGAAGATTGAAAAAGGTAGTTTCTAAATTACCAAGTCTCAACAAGGAATATCAGAACAGACATAACATATACACAAGTACCACCTTTAAGGCAAAAGGAATTGTACCGTGAATAATTTGGGTAACTGAGATGAGCTGTAGTTGGATCAACCAATAACTGAGATTCTGTAAGAAAAAGTACATGGGTTACTATTAATAATTAGTGTTATATTCTGTTAATAATTAGTAGGTTAGTACTGTTAATAATTAGTGTTATATTCACTGGACTCAGGGGAAGTCCCCACGGACTGGAGATGTGCAAATGTATCCCCAATTCACAAAGGGAGATTGAAGTGACACGTATAATTACAGACCAGTTAGTTTAACTTCTGTTCCGGGTAAAATAATGGAGTCACTGGTTAAAGATGCATTGCAGAATCATCTAGACAAGACTGCAGCAATAATTCAGACACAGCATGGGTTTGTTAAGGGAAAGTCTTGTCTGACAAATTTGATAGAATATTATGATGTGGTTACAAAGGAACTGGATGCAAAAAATAATTTTGATATCATATATTTGGATTTCAGGAAAGCTTTTGACACTGTTGTGCATGGAAGACTATTGTACAAATTGGAGCAGAATGGTATTAAATGTAAGTTGCTACAATGGATAAAAGGATGGTTGAGTGGGAGAAGACAGAGGGTGGTAATTAATGGGTGCTGCTCTTCATGGACTAATGTTATTAGTGGAGTCCCACAGGGTTCGGTGTTGGGTCCTCTGTTGTTTTGTATATTTATCAATGATATTGATGAAGGTATATCATGCTTAGTGTCGAAGTTTGCAGATGATACAAAGGTTGGCAGAGTTGTTAATGACAGTAATGGCAGTGTGCTACTGCAACAGGATCTAGATAATTTGGGCAGATGGGCTAAGAAGTGGCAACTGAAGTTTAACCTTGACAAATGCAAAGTACTGCATATGGGTGGAAGTAACCCCCAGAGAGATGTACCAACTGTGTGGTACTACACTTAAGGTGGTAGAAAATGAAAAAGACCTGGGAGTAATTGTGCAGTCAGATATGAAGTTTTCTGAGCAATGGAGACAGGCTGCCAGGGCAGGTCATGGGGTTTCATCAATGATATATAGCAATTTTGCTAGCAGGTAATTGTCCTTCTGTATAAGGCAATGGTCAGGCCACGCCTTGAGTACTGTGTACAGGTCTGGAGGCCTCATTTTAGGAAGGATGTAGATTTGCTTGAGCATGTACAGAGAACAGCAACAAGATTGGTGAGGGGAATGAAGGGATCCTCTTACCAAGAGAGGCTTAAGTTCTGCAAATCGCAGTGGCTGGAGACTAGGCACCTGCGCAGTGATCCGATTGAGGTGTATAAGGCCTTGAATGAGTTGAGCATGCTGAATTCTGATGGGATCCTTTCACTTGTTCAGATTACGAACCTAAGGGGGCATAAATTCAAATTAAGAAAAGACAGATGTAGAATAGATATGCGGAAATTTGCCTTTAGCCAGCGGGTGGTTAATTGCTGGAACAAACTTCCATCTGTCGTTGTGGAAGTTGATAGGTTAAATAAATTTAATAAGAAACTGGACAGGCATTTGGAGGGAATGGTGTGATTTTTTTTTTTTTTTTTTTGGCTGATGCTGCATAAGCTCATATACTTGCTTTCTTGCATCACCCACTACTACTACTATTCATTTCTCACATGATTTTTTTTAAGCCCTAATTATTAGTAAAGTAATAGTAATAAATTTATATTTTACAGTTTTCCTATTTTATTTTTTTTTTTAGAAAGTTTTAATCTCCCTGTAGTTTTGTTCTACAGAAATTTGTTGCGTTTATTAATTGTCAGATAATAACTGATTCCAATTGCTCACATTTAACATAACTCTGATTGCTCACATTACAAATTAGAACCAACTTGCTTGCATGACATCTATTTGACTCTTGTTTTTTTAATCAGAAAATGTTATTTTTGGCACCTTGTTTAAATTGTATATATTTTATTATGATTTACAAAATTTACTCCAACAACCATCACTTAATTTCTCGTTTTTTTTTGCACTCATTCCATTCTTCCACTGAATCTTTATTTCTGTTACTTGCTAAATTTTTCATCCTACAAAGATGCAGTAAACTATTTTTGTACAGTGGGCACAATGGGCCAATTATAGATAGACCATTGTGCAAGCTTTCTCCTCTTATTCATCCCCCACTAATCAGGGAATATTCACGTATTAGCCTTCATTACATTCTAGCAATTGCAAGAAAATATTGACAGCAATCATATGGAATATAATTGACTCAGACTAAACTAACAGGTGAAACAACTAACCTCTTGTAATCATTACTAAATTGAAACAAAAAAGCAGAAAATATTCATTGCAATTTATATATAATTAGTAGGAAAAGATACATTGGAGTTGATAATATCATTCCGAAATTCAGAGATATAACAGAAAAAAATGGTAAAGTCTCTGAAACATTATGTAAGCAACAGAAGGTTAATAAGAGTAAAATATAAAATTAACTTTACTTATCCATCTCATTGAATAAGTAACTGTGTTATACATTGCAGTTTTGGTTACTACTATGTGTAATAAAAGAAAGACTTGTTCCTTTTTTTAATACCGTTAACAAACAAACAGAAAAATTATGTATTGTATTTTCGTTAACTCTTCAAATTATTTTAGCCAGCATGGAAACTTGCAGTGATTTTTTTGCTTTGTGATGCCTATAAGAAATGGGTATACAATCGTGGTGTTATTTGGACCTCATCAACAAAGCCAGAAGAAATTATTTATCTTGAGTTAGAGTGGAATTTCTATGTCATGTGTCTCAAAGCCTTTATAGGTGAGTAATATAGTTTTTAAAAAACAATACCAGTATAAAACTTTTTTATAAGCATTTTATTTATAAGTGCTCTTCAGATAAGGTTACTTTAATTTGCTGTCATTGAAACAGTTCTAATGTATTTTAGCTCTCCAAATTCTGTATGAATAAGTTGATTTTTGTGTCTTAAAATATTAAATTGCTTATATCAGGGATGGGATAACTTTATAAATGTTGGGCCAAATAAAAATGTCTGTGTGGTACACGTGGGCCAATTTTTTTTTTAGCTTTTCTTGATTTTTAGGATTATAAAAATGTTGTATAATGAAAAAATTGTAATAAACAGTTTTATATTATTTATTATTACTTAATTTTATTAATAAGAAAAACAAAGTACAAATTCTAGATAAAATTATAAAAAGACAATTATAGTAACAAAATACAAATACAATTAAAGTAACAAAAATTGCAATATTTTATTTTTATGATATTTAATGAAAGATTTGTACTGTTTATTTTTATCAGTGAATCGATATCTGGATCAATATTTGTCGTACAATGTGCAGAGGCCCTTAAATGTCTTACGAATTTGTTGTACAAATGGCCCTCAGTCCCCAGAAGCTTTCACTCCCCCCCACTCTTTTGGCAGTGAGAGGATCAGAGTGGAAGCAGAGGGTGCTAAGAATCTCTGGGTATGACCAGGCTGCCATGCACGGAAACTGAACTTGGCCGTTTTTATAACATAAGATCACTCATCGGTGAAGACAGGATATTAGATCTGGAAAAGGAATTAGAAAATGTGAATTGGAATATCATCAGTTTGGCTGAAACAAGAAGAAGAAATTAATCACTTATAAGTTTATCAAGTGGAAATCTGCTGTACACCAATGGAAACAGTGAAAGGAGTGAAGGTGGAGTTGGGTTTCCGGTCCATAAAGATTTTAAAAACAACATTTTGGAATTCAAAAGCACATCACCAAGGGTATCAAGACTAATACTCAAGATTTCTAAGAGGTACAAGCTAAAGGTTATAATGATTTATGCACCAACATCGAGCCATGATGATGAAGAGGTTGAAGAAATGTACACCGAAATTGAGTCTTCTAGATGAGCAGAAAACCCACTACACTATTATTATGGGGAAATTCAATGCTAAGGTTGGAAAAAGACAAAACAGCGCAGAAAGGAAAACTATAAGAAATTTTGGAATTGGTGAAAGAAATGAAAGAGGTGAAAGACTTGTGGAATTTGCAGAATCTCAAGGACTGTCAGTAATGAACACTTTTTTCAAGAAAAGGGTGAACAGAAAGTGGACATGGAAGAGTCCAAATGGATTAACAACTAATGAAATTGACTTCATCCTCATTAACAGAAGATATATTGTGAATAATGTTACTGTCTTGAATAAGGTAAAGGTTGGAAGTGATACAGAATGGTAAGATGTACATTTGATATAGATGTAGGAAAGGAAAGGAAAAAACTGACTCGAGTAAATAATACAAAGGTCTTTGAGATAACAGAAGAGGAGAAAAAACAGTAAGTACTGGAACTTAAGAACAAGTTTGAGCTTCTGCAGACTGCTCAGGACCAAGATATCGACG